>NC_053490.1:146495131-146866798 GCF_905171775.1 Rana temporaria
AGATGGGACTTGTAGTTCTGTAATAGCTGCAGGGCCACAGGTTGAACACCAATGCTTTAAACTGATTGTAAACTGTCACCTTGTAAAACAACCCATTAAGTTTAAAATAGAAACAAAAGGCAAAACATGTGTTTATACATTTAAAAAAACATTATACTGTAAATACTCTTTTCCCCCTTTTTTTTATAAGTGATCACATACCCTCTGTTCTGCATAAGAGATGGGAAAGGAGACGCAATAGCACACTGAACTTCCCAGTGCATGGCTGTGCTGTGGGGGGTCAGGTCAAGTCTGATCATTGGAAGAGAGCAGGCTGAGTTCCCAGCACAGCTAGAGAACTGACCACGATGTGTTTTTCTGCTTAGTGTGGTCAGTTTTTAATTGGAAAATTGCATGAACACCAGGGATTTCACATAAATGAAGCAATACAAAGAGAACAGGATAGTTGTTCATACAAGTACATGGTAAAGCAGACACATATTAGGAATATGAAATGATGGGTTTGTAGCACACCCCACATAGGAGCTGTTGAGTTAGGATTCCCCACTGCTAAACAGCCAGGCACATAGCATTTCCTTCATGCTTTCCAACACAGAAAACAGTCCCTGTCTTGTTTTTGTTGTTTTATTAGGAGTTGATAGCTTGGATGGGGTAGAGAATTTGTGGGATGCCCAACTTGAAAATTTTTCAGAACTATGAAAAGGGGACAACTCCCTCCTTATTTACACAAAGTTCTTTTTTCCTTGGTACACATATGCAGCTCCTGCTGATCACTCCAGGAGAACTAACAGTCTTTTGTGTTAATTCAGAAACTGCCCATTACAGGCTGGGAACATCCTGTCCCTAAGTGGATAAAGTAGCACAATATGGAGTAGCTTCTTGTAGCTCCTGAGCCCAGTTCTACTACTGCAGAAGATACCAGCCCACCTTGTTGCTTGCTCCCCCAGGCTTTCCTGACTGGCACACTTCCCCATTCCTCCCTGGCTGGCACAATTCCCCAGTCCTCCCTGATTGGCACACTTCCCCAGTCCTCCCTGACTAGTACACTTCCATTGAGATTCCCCAGGGAAGGGTGAAGAATTGAGCACAACACTGTCTTCAGAGTGCACTGCTACAGCTGACAATCTCTCCCCTTGTGTTGTCCCTGTACTGTGCTGATCTACTCAATGTATCTGCTTGTTCTCTCCCGCTGCCTTTTTCAGCATGAATCCCTCCAGTTGTCTCCTATGGTGGAATCCTTGCAGGCCAGCTATCCTGAGCTCCAACCCAAGATAAAACTGTTCCCCAGTAGGGGTCTTTCAAGGGCCACCAACAGCCTCTCTTCAACACTCCATCTCCATCTTCCACCTGATTTCCTTGTTGGCCTGGCCCATGTCTACTTATGGGATTTTCCCTGTCCTCTGCCACCCCATTTTTGGGGATTGGCTGAGGTCCCACAAATTAATATTAAAAACATTCAGGGGCAACCACGAGTGGAAGCGCTGATCAGGACAGTCTTGAAAGGACAAACAATCAAAAAGCTCAATGAGATAAAATCATGTGCCAATTTAATAATAACATGTGCTTAGGTGAACAATTATCTAAAAACCTCCTTGCATGTCACTAAGAGGAGGGAAGCCAGCATGTGCAGAGCCAGATGGGGCATCAAGGAACACATGAAGGTTTAGCCATCGCAGCATTGCTTCACCAAGCCAGTCCACCACCACCTGTTTCTTAAGGTACTGTCACAGTGAGGAGCAAACTTTGCAGTCACTCCATCTATGCAAGGAGATTTTTAGATAATTGTTCATCTAAGCACGTTATTATTAAATCGGTACATGATTTTATCTCATTGAGCTTTTTGATTGCTTGTCCTTTCAAGACTGTCCCGATCAGCGCTTTCAATTGTGGTTGCCCCTGAATGTTTTTACTTGTATTTATGTCCCTCCTGGTGTGCTCACCCACACAGCTGCTCTTTGGGCTCTTGCAGGACATTCACAAGGTTCCCAGTGCAACATATGTCCCAGTTTCCTGGCACCAGACTGTTCTTGTAATTTTTTTTATCCACAAATAATTATGGCAGCTCCCTCTCACCTCTGCCCTCTAGTTCTAGAACATTCTCCAATATACCACATACCAGGGGGAGGCACCAGAGAGCTGCAAGAATGTGTCATCCAGCCTTGGCCTCTGACCCAGATTCAGTGACTCAGGTTTTAATTCTAGAGCCAGCCAAATGCTTTTACCTACACTACTCTTCTAGTAGCACGCACTAGAGGGTGCTACAGGCTTACATTCTCTTTAATGTTATCTAGGGCTCCATTAGAGCGATTTACCCTCTCTTTCTGTTTTGGGAGCCTTTTAACAGACAGGAAAAGGAAAATCAGCACCTGGAAGACAGACAACATAACAGGAGTTCCAGCCTCTCCCTACTTAACGTCTATTTCGCTGTTTGAGAGATTTAACTTCACTTCCTATGCTGGGGGCAACCTTTTTTATGATACAGTAAGTAAAGAAATCTCTCCAGTGGCGTTTTTTAATGGCAGTAAAACCTGACATGAGTTTTTCAATCCTTCCCCACGCTATTCAAAGCTAACATTTTGTCAATATACACTTTAATTGGTTTATTTGTTATTATTGTATCTTTATAAGGTCCTAATGATTTCTATTTGATTATCTATGTAAATTTGATTTATTGATCAATATCTTTATATGTTTTGGTCATTTTGTTTTAGGCAGAATTAGTTTACATAAATGCAAAACCAGGAATAAAATACCTTAAAAAAAACTTGTGTCATGTTGATTATTTATACCAAAAAGAAATAAATCTAATTCATGGGTACTGAAATAAAATAGTAAAAATCATTTAGGTAGAAAAACCAAATAAGCACACATTCCAACAATTGGTGTTGACAATTGCCTTGGACAGGAAAGTGATGACGGCCAGTTGACCCTCTTGCCACATTCCTAAACTGATTGTGTAGAATCTCTGGTTTCATATGTAGGTTTTATATAATGTTTCTTATGGAAAAATTCATAATATTGATAAATTAATAGGATTACTAACCTGTACTTATTTTACAGCAGTGCTTTCTGGATTATGCAAATCATTTATTTTTCCTGCTTCTTCGAGAGTCTAACCATGTCTGTCATTTTAATCGGCTCAGGCCTCGTACACACGACCGAGAAACTCAACAGAATCCATCAAGAAACTTGGTGGGAGAGCTTTTTTGCCGAGGAAACCGGTCGTGTGTATGTTTTTCATCGAGGAAACTGTCGAGGAACTCAAAGAGAACTCGTCGAGGAAAACGATGTGTCTCGCCCGACGAGTTTCTTGGTCGTGTGTACGAGACCTCAGTTATAACTAGTAATTTATTTTCTGTCAGAGGAAAAACAGCAGAAACCATCTAAAGGTTTTCACTATCTATTATTTCTCAGTACAATAGCCTTAAGACATTATTTCTGGGTTTCCAAGTCTTGTTTTAAAGACCTCCGCATAAATGGAGGGGTTTGGGGTCCCAGTATTCCACATTGATGCATTATATTTTCAAGTGTGTCTTCTTCCATCTTTGCTCCACTAGCATTGTTTCCATTAGAAAAGACTTCATTTCAGTATAAAGCTATGAGCAGCTATGTCTGAACAGGGAGGAAAGTTTTCATTAGGTACTGTACATATTATTTACAATGAAAACATAAAATCTCTGCAAAGATAATTACTTTCAGAGATGACTGTGAGACATGTAGGAAAACAAAAGGAAATAACGCTAGAATAAAACTTTAAAGAATGTACATTGTCTTCTAAGTTGACAATAGTATTAGGACCAAGAATCAAAGCTACATGTTTATTTCAATGTGAACATCTATTGTGTTACTTATGAAGCAGATGGCGAAACCCTACTGCTACATAAAGCATATGGCTGTAAGTGAGCACATAGTCATAATTTTCTATATTGAAAGGGGAAATTGTGCTGATACTACCACTGGAACACTATAATGAAATAAACTGCCTACAGAACATTATACTATACGCTAAGGTTGAACAGCCCAGAGGATATAACACCAGCCCACATTTACTCTTGTATAGACAAGAACTAACTTTGTTAGTGCTTAACCACTTAAGCCCCGGACCATATTGCTGGTCAAAGACCAGAGCACTTTTTGCGATTCAGCACTGCATCGCTTTAACTGACAATTGCGCGGTCGTGCGATGTGGCTCTCAAACAAAATTGGCGTCCTTTTTTTCCCACAAATAGAGCTTTCTTTTGGTGGTATTTGCTCACCTTTGCGGTTTTTAGTTTTTGCGCTATAAACAAAAATAGAGCGACAAATTTGAAAAAAATTGATATTTTTTTTACTTTTTACCACAATAAATATCCCCCAAAAATATATAAAAAAAAAACATATTTGTTCCTCAGTTTAGGCCGATATGTATTCTTCTACATATTTTTCATAAAAAAATCGCAATAAGCGTTTATTGATTGGTTTGCGCAAAAGTTATAGCGTTTACAAAATAGGGGGTAGTTTTATAGCATTTTTATTAATATTTTTTTTTTTACTAGTACTAGATTACTAATGCATTGATTACTATAAAAATGCCACTGGCAGGGAAGGGGTTTACACCAGGGGGCGGGGAAGGGGTTAAGTATGTTCCCTGGGTGTGTTCTAACTGTAGGGGGGGTGGACTCACTAGGGGAAATGACGGATCGCTGTTCATACATTGTATGAACAGACAGTCAGGCATTTCTCCCCTGACAGGACCGGGAGCTGTGTGTTTACACACACAGCTCCCGGTTCTCGCTCTGTAACGAGCGATCGCGGGTGCCCGGCGGTGATCGCGACCGCCGGGCACGCACGCGGGAGTCAGGAGCGAGGGGGCACGTGCGCACCCCTATTGGCTGCTGGGAGAGATGACGTAGATCTACGTGCTCTCGCCCAGCAGAGCCGACCTGCCGCCGTATAACTGCGGCGGCTGGTCGGCAAGCAGTTAAAGCAGCAACCTCTGAAATGAAAAATGAACAAATGTGAATCTTTCTATTGTGTGCATTTGCATCTCGTGTAATTTGTATCTTTTCTCTCCTCCCTCTGCTATCTGCATAATTTATGTCTGAGTGTGGGGGGGACCATGGAGTAATGAGTGCGGATCTGGGAGGGTTTGTTTGCCACCCCCCAAAAAGTTTAGCAGTTTAATCTCTGTGTATCACCTGAGCCTAGTCACTTCAGTGGGTATTTGTAAGGGTTTAAAGGAAACAAGGTTGTGATATACTGCTTAAAATGGCCACTTCCCTTACACGTGTAGAAGATAAAATTACCCCCCAGAAGGATTGGGACTTTATGGGCTCAAGGAATGTACAAAGGTAGAAATATAATATTAAATGTTTATTGGTATCCAAAACATTTTGAAAAAGGTGCAATTAAAATTGTACATACAAACAATGAATCCCGTCCCCCATGTGAATTGGTAATGGGGTACATTGTACCCCTACCATTTCACAAAGAAAAGTGTAAAAAAAAAAAGACAAGAGACAGCTTGGGACAAGTCCTTTATTAAAAAATAAAAAATAAAGAAAAATTCCAGCGATGTAATCCATCTCAGGATGGGAACAAAAAAAAATTGAAAAGTTCCCGCCTCCATGGAAGGCAGCCGCCGAGTGAGACTACTCCCACTGTGACAGCTGTTATATAGCTGGGGGCGGGGCCACCCGGTGACGTGTACTGGTGACCCCGACCCCTCTGACTGTTCTAAATACGAGAAAAATGTGCCACTTTACAGGCATAGTATAGACACCCCCAGGTACGAAATTTAAAGGAATATTTCACTTTTATTGTTTCACTTTAAGCATTTTAAAATCACTGCTCCCGAAAAAATTGCCATTTTAAAAACTTTTTTGCATTAATACATGTCCCCTGGGGCAAGACCCGGGTCCCCAATCACTTTTTATGACAATAACTTGCATATAAGCCTTTAAAATTATCACTTTTGGTTTTTCATGTTAGTGTCCCATAGACTTTAACGGGGTTACGCGGCTTTCAAATTTTCCCCAAACTCAGCATATTGTTCGGTGTTCGCCAGAACATCCAAACAACCAAAGTTCGGCCCGAACTTATGCTCGGGCCGAACTGTTCGCCCATTCCTAATATAGAGGCTAACGCCAGAAAACATACAATGTATTGTATGCCCGATATACCCCATCTCTTAGGAAGCCGCCTGGCAATTTGTGTGTGTTCCACCTGGACTGGAAATTACACACCAAAAGTTCCGCTTAATACGTTTCATTAGGTGACCTCCTCAGAAGAAGTTCATGGTTCCCACCTGCACTGTAGGTGGTGAATTGGTGTAAATGATAATTATATATTTAACAAATAGTGTAGTAACAAACCTTAAGATATCAATAAAGAATGGGAGTAAACCTCATGGTATGCTTATGGAAATCTTTTAGTTGAAACTTTAATACTAACAGGTTCACTTCAAAAACATCATTCAAGTGAATGAAAACAGCCATGAAAGGCCATGAAAGGCCACAGTGTGAAAAAGCCTTTAGATGACAGAGGAAGCTTCTGACGGCATAAGGCAAAGACTGACTTGTGACCAGGTAGGTTGTTATAGTATTAAAAGGGAGCTGTACCAAGAGAAATGTTGCTGCCATTGAAAACCCCCTTCTGAAAATACTTATTGCCTACTTGGGAGGGTGATCCATAACCCCTTACTTTTTGGTTCCCTGTTCCGGAGCAAATTTGTCTGTCTATTCTCATACTACAAATTTTCCTTCATCCTGCTAACTATCTCGGACGGATCCGACAGGCGTACGTCTTCGTGTTGTTAGGTGCAATTTTTCGGCGGCCGCTAGGTGGCGTTTCCGTCGAATTCCGCATCGAGTATGCAAATTAGCTAGTTACGGCGATCCACGAACGTACGTCCGGCCGGCGCATTTTTCTTTACGTCGTTTGCGTTCGGCTTTTTCCGGTGTATAGTTAAACCTGCTATTATGAGGCGTACTCAATGTTAAGTATGGCCGTTGTTCCCGCCTCGCATTTTGAATTTTTTACGTCGTTTGCGTAAGGCGTTCGCGAATAGGGATTTGCGTAGAATGACGTCACCGTCTTAAACATTGGCTTGTTCCGGTTTCATTTCAAGCATGCGCACTGGGATACCCCCACGGACGGCGCATGCGCAGTTAAGAAATAACGTTGTTTACGTCGGGTCACGACGTATTTACATAAAACACGCCCCCATCACTGAGATTTGAATGCCGCGCCATTACGCCGCCAAAGATACACTACGCCGTCGTAACTTATGGCGCATATTCTTTGAGGATTCGGAAAAAAAAAGATAAGTTACGGCGGCGTAGTGTATCTTAGATACGCTACGCCCGGCGGATTAATGCCCCGTTGTACGTGGATCTACCCCATTATCTCTATTATATCACAAATTCTGATATAATCTTACAATACAACGTTACCATTTCTCTTCTATCATCTATTATACATATTAAATACTAGCTACAGTTATACAATATTTAAAGAAATATATATTAAAGACATGCATTTTTTTTATTTTAAGAAAGATTTAGTGTGAATATATCGCTGTAAAATATAATTATTTAATGTGTGTTAAATGTCCACTAGATGAGCAATCAAGTTATGTGGTAAATGCTAAAAAATTAGAGCATGCAAATTGAGAGATCACAAATCACTTCCTAGGTAGTCTCTGGTGATGCATGAATAACAATAATTAAAAAGCAAGCAGCACAGATTGTTGCCTTAACTTATCCATCTGGATGTTTTCTTCTTCAACAGACAGCTTAATCTTCATACAAAAAATGTTCACCATATGTTTTATGGTATTAACATTTCAACCATGCTTAATTTTTTATAGCAAGATTTAATTTACCCACTGTGAAAAAATGTGCACAGATTGTATTGATGGACTTCAGATCCGATTATTATAATGGAAAAGCCTGGATATCAGTAAAAAGTTCCATAGTCAGAAAACTGTTCAACTCTTGATGCTATGTCACTAGTAAGGACTTCATGATTGACAACGATGTCGTCTCTACTCTATATGATAGCTGGCAGAGCCAAATAATGTCATATTGGTGATTAGGTACAGAAAGTGACAGTGTAGAACAGATGCAGTCAATGATTATTTGAGACAAATTTGCTACCGGCATGAAGAGTGTTTAGTGAAACCTCTCTGTAGATGGCGGTGCATTGATAAAAGAAAATAAATAACGCAAGATAGCAAAAGTTGTTAAAATCACTGTAATACTTACATTGTAAAACCCTCTGATGGTATTTTGAATAGAGGTAACAGGAAACAAAATACATGGGAAGGGAAAGGTGTAGTGAGGGGGTGGGGAGTTGTGGGTGGGGGGGGGTTGTTTCTATTTGTCTGTCTGTTGGATTTATACTTACATTTTTATGGACTGACCTTAGCAATTGAAGTAGAGTCCAAAAGAACCGACCACATATTCTATTCTGTACATTGTACACTCAAAAAAAATTGTTCAGAAATATAAAAGGTGGACTCATATAAGGGTCCAATGCATTCATTCATTTGCATGATGTTCCTTAACCACTTAAGCCCCGGACAATTTTGTTGCTAAATGCCCAGGCCAGGTTTTGCGATTCGGCACTGCGTCGCTTTAACAGACAATTGCGCGGTCGTGCGACGTGGCTCCCAAACAAAATTGGCGTCCTTTTTTCCCCACAAATAGAGCTTTATTTTGGTGGTATTTGATCACCTCTGCCGTTTTTATTTTTTGCGCTATAAACAAAAATAGAGCGACAAATTTGAAAAAAATTCAATATTTTTTTACTTTTTGCTATAATAAATATCCCCAAAAAACATATATAAAAAAAATAGTTTTCCTCAGTTTAGGCCGATACGTATTCTTCTACCTATTTTTGGTAAAAAAAATCACAATAAGCGTTTATCGATTGGTTTGCGCAAAATTTATAGCGTTTACAATATAGTAGATAGTTTTATTGCATTTTTAATAATTTTTTTTTTTTTACTACTAATGGCGGCGATCAGCGATTTTTTTTAGTGACTGCGACATTATGGCGGACACTTCGGACAATTTTGACACATTTTTGGGACCATTGTCATTTTCACAGCAAAAAATGCATTTAAATTGCATTGTTTATTGTGAAAATGACAGTTGCCGTTTGGGAGTTAACCACAGGGGGCGCTGTAGGAGTTAGGGTTCACCTAGTGTGTGTTTACAACTGTAGGGGGGTGTGGCTGTAGGACTGACGTCATCGATCGAGTCTCCCTATAAAAGGGATCACTCGATCGATGGAGCCGCCACAGTGAAGCACGGGGAAGCCGTGTTTACATACGGCTCTCCCCGTTCTTCAGCTCCGGGGAGCGATCGCGACGGAGCGGCTATAAACGAATAGCCGCGCCGTCGTCCCGGATCGCTCCCCGCGGGTATCCGACCGCCGGGAAAGCGGGAAAGGCGGGGACGTACATGTACACCCATATGCCTGTACGTGCCAATCAAGTGGTTAAAGGGGTTGTAAAGGCTTGTTTTTTGTTTTCTAAATAGGTTCCTTTAAGCTAGTGTATTGTTGGTTCATTTACCTTTTTATTCGATTTCACTTCTAAATGTTTTTTTTTCTTTGTCTGAATTTCTCACTTCCTGTTCCTCCTCAGTAAGCTTGCCTCCATCATCCGAGCTGTTCTGGCTGGGAGTCAGTCAACATGCTCACCCCCTCCTTTGGGACTACATCCCTGCGGGGAGACGCTGTGTTCACACTTATGCAAATTGGATGCGGTTTTCCCCAATCCAATTAGCATGACAGGAGAGTGTGACCGGCTGTTAATGGAGCCGGTTCACACATCTCCGTGGTGGCCGCCAAGCGCATTGCAGAAGGGTCCTGTGCATCTTTGGCTCAGTTTCAGGTCCAAATTCAAGCAAAAAAAATTTGAACCCGATGTGTTCCTGGAACGAAGAACAGGGACGCACCGGACCCCCTGCTGCGAGCTGCTCTACAAATAGTGTGAACCCAGCCTCACTGTTGCTCTAGGTGTCAGTATCTAATACCTGATGTCTAGGTGTTGGCAGAGAGAATGTTTAGTCCAGGTGAAGGCTTAAGACTTGGTGGCCAATTGTTGTGGATCTTGAGAATTATCAGACCAGTGTTAAGATATTTTGAGGTAATTTGGAGCTTGGGCTCAGGAGGGATTACTATGGCGCATGGTTTGCTGCATAGAGTGTTTACTACTTGGGAGGTCAAGTGTCCAATGTGCCGGAGTGACATGTGAGGTTAAATAATTCAGCTTCTCCTTCCTACAAATGCACTGAAGGCTGATGTACAGGATTAAGATAAATTGAAATGGCTGTCCTCTTCTTCAACAACTTATTCCAAGGCTTCTGCTTCCTTTCTTTCCTTCTGAAGAACTTATGAAAGGAGCTTCTGCTTGAGCTGCTTCTGCCTGCACTCATGATTGGGCATTAATCACTCACAGTCTTCATTGTGTTCATTTATAACTAAAGCATAGTAAACTGTGTTAAGATTTGAGAGTCACTGTGTGTAATAGAGCGGAACGGAGTAACTATGTGTAATAGAGAGGTTTGTGGGGAAATTTGTAAAAGAGAGGTTTAAAACACTGCCTATATAGATGTCTGACACACAGCATTAACCACTTTGCATCCAGGCCAATTCTGACACTTTGCTCATACATGTAAAAGTCACATTTTTTTGCTAGAAAATTACTACCCCCCAAACATCATATATATTTTTTGCAGAGGCCCTATAGAATAAAATTATGGGTATTGCAATTTATTGTCACACAGCAAAGTAACCTATACAATAATCTACAGTCTAATTTAAACTATAACTATTGCATACATGTATTAAAGCGGATCTCCACTCTAAAGTGGAGTCGCGCTGATCGGCACCCTCCCCCCTCCGGTGTCACATTTGACACCTTTCAGGGGGGAGGGGGGTGCAGATACCTGTCTAATGACAGGTATCTGCACCCACTTCCGGCCCTACGATGCGGGCAAAAGACGGGTTTTTCCCTTGCTTCCCGTCCGTCCCCCGTTGTATGCTGGGAACACTCGGCTCCCAGCACACAGCGGGAGCCAATCGGCGGGCGCAGCGCGACTCGCGAATGCGCCGTAGGGAACCGGGCAGTGAAGCCGGAGCGCTTCACTTCCTGGTTCCCTCACCGTGGATGGAGGGGGGAGCAGCAGGGTGACGAGCGATCGGCTCGTCATCTGCTGCGATCGGCGCTGGACTCCAGGACAGGTAAGTGTCCTTATATTAAAAGTCAGCAGCTGCAGTATTTGTAACTGCTGGCTTTTAATATATATTTTTAGTGGCACATCCGCTTTAACTTGTATATCCCTATACTTATCTAGTCTATAAGAGTCTGATAAGCACAAAGATATAACAAACACATCTGCTTAGTAAACAACGTTACATTTATTTGCCAAGGAAATAGGAATATACTAAACAGCAGATATATACAACATATAACAACAATAAAACATTAAAGATACTTATCACATCCTCTAGAATAGACTCTTTGGCTGGTCTCCAGATGTTAAAAGAGAGAGCTCTGGGCCGCATTGGCTTAGGCCAGTGTTTCTCAATTCCAGTCCTCAGGCCCCCCCAACAGGTCAGGTTTTCAGGATTTCCCTCAGATGAAAAGGCTGTGGTGATTACTAAGGCAGTGAAACTGATCAAATCACCTGTGCAAAATAATGGAAATCCTGAAAACCTGACCTGTTGGGGGGGGCCTGAGGACTGGAATTGAGAAACACTGGCTTAGGCCCAAGCCAGCATTCAGAGCAAGGTCTCAAGATGGCAGAGCCAACAGACTCAGGCAAAGGCCTGCAGTGAAAGAGAGACTGAACTCATTCTTTGTTAGCTTTTTACTCGAACATACACACCCACTCATAACCACCCCCAATTGCATCTTGTCCAATGAGATATTTGCCAACTGTAGTTCTTGTAATATATTATATTGGCCTCTAGGTTATTGCCCATATTATCTCCATGAGCCCTGGGTCTTCTTAACTAGCTTGTATTCTCTTTGAAGGTTGCTTGCAGAGTGGTAATCACGTATTCTCATCTAGACAGGAGCCAGGCCCCCCTTGCTATGTAGATTCTGCTTGGGGTCATCTGTCTGTCTGTATCAATCAGGGAATGAAATACCTTTGAACTGCAAGTATCAGCCTGGCTGATTTTGAGAATAGGAAACAGATATGTAGAAACTCCAGAAATATTATATTGACTCATGTTGCCTTCCAACACACAATATTAGCGCAGCGGTTTTTCAAACGCTATTTTTTTAGAAAAAAATATTTAATGAAAAAAAAAAACACATTATTTACCCCAATTTTTTTGTGTAGTGTGAAAAATGATAAATAGATACCGCTTAAAAAATTGTGTTTGCCTGTGTAATGGCGACAAACTATGGTGCCTAAAATACTCCATGGGCGATGCTTTACACGCCTTTACACAAGAGGACTGTTGCTAGAATTATTGCTCTCACCCTGACATTCACAACAATACCTCACATGTGTGTTGCGATCACCATTTATATATGCATGCAGGAGCAACATATGCATTTACACTTAAGCATCTGTGCAGCCATAACACAGAGACGTCTGAGGCACTGCATGTAACAGTGAGGCATGAGATACTGCATGGCAAAGAAATGCATGGGGATTTCTGTGTAGTAAGGTAAGTATGAGGCACTACATATAATAGAGAGGCATGGGACACTGTTTATAGCAGACAGATATGAAGCACTGTGTGTATCAAGGAGGCACAAGGCAATGCATTCAATAAACTGGTTTGAGGCAAAGAATGTAACATAGAGGCCTTTTTTACGAATAAACCCAATTAGTGTGAAACGCGTCAGTTGGGGCATGGCTTAGGAAGCCAACTGCTTTCATTAACCACTTGCTTACTGGGCACTTAAACCCCCCTCCTGCCCAGACCAATTTTCAGCTTTCAGTGCTGATGCACTTTGAATGACAGTTGCGTGGTCAAACAACACTGTACCCAAATGACATTTTTATCATTTCCCCCCCACAAATAGAGCTTTATTTTGATGGTATTTGATCACCTCTGCGTTCTTTATTTTTTGTTAAAAAAAATAAAAAGACCGATTTAAAAAAATATATATACATTTTTTTTATATTTTGTTATAACATTTTGAAAACAGAAATTTTTTCTCCTTCATTGATGTACGCTGATGAGGCAGCACTGATGGGCACTGATTAGCTGCACTGATGGGCTGCACTGGTGGGCACTAATAGGCGGCACTGGTGGACACTGATAGGCGGCACTGAGAGATGGCACTGATGGGTGGCACTGAAGGGCATTGATAGGTGGCACTGGTGGGCACTGAGAAGTGGCACTAATAGGTGGCATTGATAGGTGGCACTGATGGATGGCAGTGATGGGCACTGATGGGTGGCAGTGATGGGCACTGGTAGGTGCCACCTAGCAGCATTGCTAGGTGGCACTGAGCACTGATTGGCATAACTGGTGGGCATTGATAGGTGGCACTTGTGGTCATTGATAGATAGCACTGTGGGCATTGATAGGTGGCACTGTGGGCACTGGCAGGTAACAATGGCAGGTGGCACTGGCAGGCGGTTTTCATGGGCACTGATGAGGCTGATGTGCCTCCTTCCTCCTTGGGTCCAATGTCCCTTGTGCACAAGCCAGTGATTGGCTTTTTTTTCTCCTCAAGCTGTCAGCGTGAGGAGAAAAAAGACGATTACCGATCCTTTGTTTACATCATGTAATCAGCTGTCATTGGCTGACAGCAGATCACGTGGTAAGGGGCCGGGACTTGCCCCTTATACGGATCGATGATCGCCTGAGTCTCAGTGACTCGATGATCAGACGCGTGCCCTACAGGGGGTGCACGTTTGCGCGTGAAAAGGGGAGGACATCTATTGACGTCCTCCAGGCAATTGGAGTCCGCATTGTAGACGTCAATCGTTTAATAGCGAGGGTGGGAAGTGGTAAAACTTTATGGTGGAACTTTATGGAAATGCAGCTTTGTCTTTCATTAATGCCATATGTACCGGGAGAGGCCTGGGCCACTGCATTGGAAAGAGAAGCCTGAGGCAGTGCATGTAGCTGAGATGTAGAACAAATTAAGTTTAACAGAGGAGCGAGGCAGTGACTGCAACAGGGCGGTACGAATATAAGAATTACTAAAGGCAAAAAGGCTGTTCACTTTGGAAGGAAATTTGAACTTAGCAAGGGAAGTTACCCTATGTATATAATCTGGTAGGTCTGGCTTATTTAAGGTTAGGAGGAAATTATTTTTTTCTGTGTGCTGTGGCTGATGTCACTAGTGTCAGAAGTAGTACTGATGGACAGAGCTGTGTGTATGCTGGAGTGAAGATTTACACTGGTGGTATAAATACGGTGGAAGGAGGTGTGTGTGTTGGGAAGCAGATCTAACTGGTCTCCTGTATCTGCAAGTCTCTCCGCCTGACTTTCGCTTCCTGTGCATGCAGGAAATCAGTGTTGTCACTTTCACTTCTTGTATATGCAGTCTTTTCTCCAGTATTTAAAAAGATCTTACCTTTCCTTTATCAAACAGGTACATACTTAAGCTGTCTAAGTGTGTCCAGGACTCTATATGTCTTTGTACTTTTAAGAACCCATCATGAACTCTGCATAATCCAATGCCGACGTAGGTCAATGCTATATATACAGTATGCTGATTCATTCATTCATTATATATATAGTATGCTTATGGTGTGTGTATATTAAGGGAAAGGTGGCAGCACTTGAAATACTTCCTTTGGTTAACGCTTCACCTTTATTAAAGCCAGAAAAGTTGAGACATAAGTGGCTTATGTATTTCAGAACACTTATGCTTCCTAATCATAGCCAGCTATGATTAAGGACTCTTCTAGACCCTAATGGTATAAGCCACTTATGTCTTCGTTTTCCTTTAATTAAGATGAAGTTTTAATCGAAATAAGCTTATCTAGTGCTGGTACCTTTGCTTTGTAGGTTGATATTTCTGTGTATGTGCTAAGGCCTAATTTACACTTGCTATGCTCTTTGAAGTGTGATCCACATTCAGATCTGTCTTGAAGCCCCCAATTCTGATACCCAAGAATTTTGCAATTAATTATCAGACCATTTCGTGAACAAAATTGAAAGGATCCGTGTAAGCATTCTGAAAAACAATATCCCCCTCAACCCCCTCAGCAGTCCCCAGCTCAATTACCACAGGAATCAGGCCCAAGTAACAATGTTTACTCTAAAACCCGTCTCCCTGGATGCCACTAAAAATATTATCTGCACTCTGCGAAATAGCACAGCGCCTAACGATATTATCCCCACCAAACTGCTGAAGGAATGTGCCGATATTTTGGCACCACCCATCAAGCAGCTGATTAACCAGTCATTCAGGGAAGGCATAGTGCCCTCCCTGTTGAAACAAGGGATAATCAAACCCATCTTAAAGAAACCCATCCTTGACCCCAAAGGCCCTGAACATCGTCGTCCCATAACAGGCCTGAACGTTTTCTCCAAGGTAATGGAGAAAGTGGTGGTACAACAGCTGAAACAGCATTTAGACACCCATAATTTGCTCGATCCTTATCAATCGGGTTTCCGTCCAGGGTACGGGAAGGAAACAGCATTGCTCAAAATATGGGATGATGCTCTTGAGGCCGCAGACGAAGCAGAACCTTGTCTTCTAGTACTGTTGGACCTTAGCGCAGCTTTTGATACGGTTGACCACAAACTATTGCTTATTCGGCTAGCTGAAGTAGCCAAGATCGCGGAATGTGACTTACCCTGGTTCTCCTCCTTTTTGGAAAACCGATCACAAGTAGTGAAACTGGGACCATTTACTTCTGAAAAACGCACGGTGTCATGCGGAGTCCCTCAAGGATCAACTCTGTCGCCGGTGCTGTTTAATATCTATCTTCGCCCTCTTTTTGAAATTATCAGCAGCCAAAAGCTGCTCTACCATTCCTATGCGGATGACACACAATTGTATTTTCGTATCTGCAACAAAAAGGATCACCATCTCAATCTAGAGAAATGTCTCTCTTTGATAGAGAACTGGATGACAAAGAGTTATCCTAAACTCAACGGCTCAAAAACAGAACTTCTCCTGTTTCACGCCAATCGGAAGAATCAACTGGCAACAACCTGGACACCTCCGCCCATTCTAGGAAAAATCATCACCCCTAGCACCAAAGTCAAAAGTCTCGGGGTCTTCTTTGACACCCACATGACAATGGATGCACAAATAGGGTCAGTAGTCAGCGGATCACACCATCTGCTACGCTTATTACGCAGACTAATCCCATTTATTCCTAAAGAAGACATAGCAGTCGTGGTGGGAACAATTGTTAACTCCAGGCTGGACTATGCAAATGCCCTCAATCTCGGACTCCCAAAGTACTAAATCACGCGCCTGCAGGTCGTTTAGAACACGGCCGCGTGTCTGGTGACTGGGAAAAAAACATGGGAATCAATCTCCCCTTCACTGAGAAGACTTCACTGGCTACCAGTGAAAGACAGAATCACTTTCAAAGCACTCTGTATGTGTAGCGCTATATAAAAAAATTTCACTCACTCACTCAGATCGCTCTTTCGACAGCGGAATTGTGGAGATATTGTATGGTCTCCTCACCACCTGTTTTAACCCCCTAAATTCTTGACTAACGTTCCATAACCACGTACAAAGCATAAGAGGTTGCAGTGCAGCTTTATTCACTTGACTAGATCGCGTTTGGTGGGTGGTAGTGCAAGCAGGCTGTGAGAAGGAGGTATAATTACTGCCGTAGCATGTGTACACCCCCAGCTGCTGCCTTAACAGCTAAAGGGGGAGCAGTTGAGGGGAGGTATAAAACGGCCCTCAACCGTGACCCCCCCCCCCTACCAACCAGAAATGTAAATTAACCATCTGTTAAAACTTCTATAGACCAGTGTGAGGATGTAAAGGGCTGATAGGTCACTTTAACAGGTAGGGGACTTCAGGGTGTTGGGGTGGCTTTCCCATGTGGGGTACATTGTTTCTGGCTAATGATTGTAGTTGGAGTGAAGGGTTTTGACATTAAAGAAGATCTCTCATTATAATTTTGTTTTACTGTTCTGTCCCCTTTCAAACCTCATGGACCACTAAACCCACAATTTTGAATCCCGCAGACTAGGGATGCTCCGATGCCATTTTTTTATGAGTGCAGATACTTTTTTTTAGTACCTGTCAATATCAATTTCGGTAACCTACCACAACTGTTTTGTTTACACTTTAGCTGTAAGCAATGGTACAAAGCATTGAAAAGTTATTTACAAATGAAGTAAAACATGTAAATATATGTTAAAGGTGTAAAAATATTAACGAACAAAGGCAAGCAAAAAAAGTTTTAATTATTAATAGTTTATAAAATAGAAGTGAACAAATCAGCAGGAAAATAATTAAATGAAGAAGGAGAATAAGGAGTTACAGTGCCTTGAAAAAGTATTCATCCCCCTGAAATTTTCCACATTTTGTCATGTTACAACCAAAAACGAAAATGTATTTTATTGGGATTTTATGTCATAGACCAACATAAAGTGGCACATAATTGTGAAAGGAAAATTATAAATGGTTTGTATTTATTTTTTACAAAAAAATATGTGAAAAGTGTGGCGTGCATTTGTTTTCAGCCCCCCTCAATACTCAATACTTTGTAGAACCACCTTCCACTGCAATTACAGCTGCATGTCTTTTTGGGGATGTCTCTACCAGCTTTGCACATCTAGAGAGTGGCATTTTTGCTCATTCTTCTTTGCAAAATAGTTCAAGCTCTGTCAGATTGGATGGAGAAAGTCTGTGAACAGCAATTTTCAAGTCTTACCACAAATTCTCAACTGGACTTAGGACTGGACTTTGACTGGGCTAGGTTGCTTTAACCACTTCAGCCCGGACCATATTGCTGATCAAAGACCAGGCCACTTTTTGCGATTTGGCACTGCGTCGCTTTAACTGACAATTGCGCGGTCGTGCGACGTGGCTCCCAAACAAAATTGCCATCCCACAAATAGAGCTTTCTTTTGGTGGTATTTGATCACCTCTGTGGTTTTTAGTTTTTGCGCTATAAACAAAAATAGAGCGACAATTTTGAAAAAAAATCTTTTTTTTTTGCTGTAATAAATATCCCCCAAAAATATATATAAAAAACAATATTTTTCCTCAGTTTAGGCCGATACGTATTTTTCGTTAAAAAAAGTTGCAATAAGTGTTTATTGATTGGTTTGCGCAAAAGTTGTAGCGTTTACAAAATAGGGGATAGTTTTATGGCATTTTTGTTAATATTTTTTTTTACTAGTAATGGCGGCGATCAGTGATTTTTATCGGTACTGCGACATTATGGCGAACACTTCGGACACTTTTGACACATGTTTGGGACCATTTGCTTGAGTACCGAGACACACCAATGTGAATTTTATATGCCTTATACACACAATGCTCCGGCTCTATGCCCCCTCCCCCCCCCCCACACTCTGCATCACACTGCTGCCACCTCCTTATCCAGCCATGTGCTTGAGCTCCACGCTCCCCCCCCCCACACACACACACAGTCTGTGGTCAGCTCTGCCATTGGAAGTTCCCTCCTTCTTCACCTCCTGCTCTCTTCACTACTCCTGATGCCTCCCTCTGAGTTCACAGGAACTGGAACTACAATGGAGGCATTGGGTATCAATGCACACTGATAGTATTGACTGTCAGTCTGCATTGAGAACAACACTGGAAACACCATTGGGCGGTATACATCTGCCACAATGTTGATTTGTGGCAGAAACCCTGGGGGCCACCAAAACTTTCTCATGGACCATCAGTGGGCCACAGACCACTGGTTGGTGACCGCTGCCTTATGGAACAAAGTGCATGTAGTATTTTGTCACATGATGCTAGGTGCTTCCTATTCCTAGATGTCAGGCCTGAACTACACCCTCTCCTTCTTTACCATGGCTGATCCAACAACAGCTAAGAAGGCGACGGACACTTCATAATGGCAGCTTGTTTTTGCTCTAAACACTTTCCCAAGACAAACAGCGGGAAGAGGAATGCAGAGGGAAAGGGCACATGTCACCTCTCTGGCATGCCTTTCCTAGTCTGATCCACAGTAGCAGGAGGGGAGGGAGTGCAGGTCTGACCTCATATCTAGGGTTAGGAGGCACCTACTGTAGCAACATGGGAAAAAATACATAGGGGACAATTCAGTAAAAAAATTATAATGATGGATACTCTTTAAATACAGGTCAAATAAAAAATAAATAAATAAATACAGGTCAAATCCAAAACAGTAGTGTCCAGAATTGAGGCTTGTCAGTCGTCTTTCATAATGTGTGCTGGTAGAACATGTACAATATAATTAGCTTAATAGAGAATACTTCAACAACATTGCTGCCCTATAGCAGAGAAACAGGAAGCCCGCTTCTATGGGTCGCAGACTAAATTTAACTGGAAAAACCTGGTAAAGCGTGATAAAAAAAAAAAAAAAACAGAAACAAGTTTTTTGATTGTAGCCAGAAAAGCAAGTCGAAAGTCAATTATATGTGAGACCCTTTTTTACCTATTAAACAATATCCAATTAACAAATATCTTAGATCAGATAAATCAAACTATTTCTGTCAGTTATGATTATTTTTCTAATTAAAAACAACAGAGTACATGCAACCTCATCAAAGGTCTCATTAATAAAGCAATATTTATATTGTATACACACAGAGGAAGCTATCTTGAACGCATAATATCTCATTAATTTTTAGACCTATGTGTTAGCACTAATGTAATCATATTCTTTCATTACAGACGTATAGCACTGATAAGAGAAGAGGAGACAGCTGTCTTAATAGCAAATCGGTGTAGGTGTCATTTGGCCAATTCTCCTTGACAATGCAAATACACTTTTGATGTCACATTCCAAAATAAATAAGAACTGTTTTACTGCATATAAGGTAACTGTTTTCAATGTCTGTATAGTTTGTACCCAAGGACAAATATGTAAGCTAAATGCCAGGAAAACAGCATGTAACGGAATGACCCGGGACAAACAGAGACTTTGTAAGGATGAGGGGTACTCCTGTACCAGCGTCACCAAGGAGTCTTATGTCTAGGGTCACCTTATGTCCGATAGGGCCATAGGGTGACTGAGAAATGATATCCTAAATTACAGGACAGGGGACATCACTGATAGTTCATATTGCAGGATCTTGAGATATTGCAAGTTGTTGGTTAATTGTGACCCAACCAGTCAATAGTGACTCATTTCTATGATTAGCCCTGGCTAGTGACATGCTAATTGAGTCTGCTTCTGAAAGACCTCTCATTGTGTGATGCTGCTTTGTGTGAATTCTATTGATATAAGATGTGTAATGGAACTTGCCAAGCTGTATGCGGAGACAGAACATCTGTCTAGGGATGTGGATTGAGAAGAGATCATTGTGTGATGGTGTTTTGTTTGAGTTCTGTTAATGAAGGAATGTGCAGTGATTAGGTCATGATAATTATAGCCCTGCCCCGAGATGTCTAGAATGTTTAGCAATTAGCCATCTGAAGGTGTATTGAAGCCCCCCAGGGTGTGGGTGGAGAGTTTGATTGTTCATGTGCCTTGAAAACTGTATAAAAGCTGAGAGTGAACCATTAAAGTTGTCTTCATTTTGGAACAAGTACAGAGCTGCGTGTCTCGTCTTGATTCTGGGGAAATGGGATGGATCGGGTCCTGTTGGTTGGAGTGTCGATAAGCTGTCTTGGATGTGATGGAAGGTCATAAACGGTGGTGACCGTTACACAGCATAATACATAGATGTAATACTGGAAATATAAAAAAGCTATGTTATTTGCTAAAGGATTTGTATTTTTCTCCATCCAGTCCTGATATGTGCACAGTTCTGCCAGACAGCACATCCCTGTTTGGCTGGACAGGAGACACATGAGTACTACAACATAACTGTCTCCTTGTGCTACTTCTCCCAATCATGTTTTTCCTGGAGATCGGCTTTACATTTTTTGTTTGTACATTTCCATAGAATTTAATGCACTACAATAATGTTATGTAATGCCCACTATATAAATAAAATACCAATATCTCCTTCATTAAGCCTGTTATATATAGCACCTAGTGTCTGGTCTGGACCTAGCCTGTCTTATCTAGGGGAGCAAAGTATCTGTGGGTACAAAGTATTAAACTTTTTTATTTGGGGCTATGTGCACTGCAGTGGTCTATATGCCTCAATATAGGTCCCACTCTGCTGATACCACTGGTCCTGGGGGGGCTCAGCCCTCCCCAACACCCCCTAGATCCGGCCCTGTTTAGCTTATACAGATTTGGTAATTTTGGTCTTGATCGGACTCCCTAATGGTAGTTAAGATATATTTGCAAGCAGATGTCTGTATATCTTTACTAATAAGGTATTCATGTGCTGCTGATGATATTTAATATAGCATTTCTTTATTTTACCTGTAACTCTATTTGACTAAGTGGTATATAACTGTCAGGGCTGGGCTCAGCCCTTCCTTCTCTGGGCTGGCCACTCAGCTGACGGCTAATTGCCAGCTCCTATCTCTCCACAGTGACTCACCTGTTGATGATATCATGCTCGTCAGTCCTGCTTACTTAAGCTGTCCAGCCGAGATGATCTCTGCCTTCACCTTGGTCAAACACATCCAGAGACTCTGTCCTGTGTATCTGTTGAAGACTTGCCTATCTGACTTTTCTTCTAGTTCCTGATCCTGTTTGCTGTTCCACTACACTGATTCTCCAGTTTCCTGATTTCCTGACCTGTCCTAAAGTAGGCTGATCTCTGGCTCCCTGATTTCCCGGCTTGTCTGACTATCCATTTTGGTTACCGAACTCTGGCTATGATTTGACTACGTTGCTGTTTACCTTTTACTATTTTTATTATTATTATTAAACAAGTGTGATTTAACTGTACTTCTGTCTTGGTCTGATTCTTTGTTTCTGACAATAACTGAAGGCCAGATTGGTATGGAGAGGTTTTTACCTGCCTAGAGTCCCATTCTCTATACACATCTGGCTGTGAATTCCGCTGCTTGTGCTAAAATCTGTCCGGTATTGTAATTGTGACAGAAGTTGCTTCCCAAAGCCTCCTCTAGACACTGATTCTGAAATTCAGAATTTTTCTATTTATTACTATTTAAATTTTAAGTCTATGCCTAGAAAAAGGTGCTTCTTATTCTATAAATCTGAGTTCTGCTGTACAGGAACTGCAAGAGGCTGATACAAAGTCAAAATTCAGGTATAACAGCTGCATGCATTTAAAAAAAATACATTTAACAATGTGTTCATGAACACGGAGCTGTAATAATTTGTGTCTTTTAAACCATTTGAGCAAGGTAGGGATATTTCAAAAGCATATAACTTTTTCTCTTGTTAAAGATGTTATTGTATTATTCTGCACAAGCAATCTATGCAGCCTGAACAACAGCTTGGATTAAACTTTCATGCAAGGATATTTATTATTAAAGACAGAACAGATATTATAGAAATAGAAATAAAAGAAACAAAGACAGTATGCATTAAAAAAAAAAAGAATGAAGACATTCTTCCCCAGAAGTAATTAGTATCCTTTCAGTTAAACAACTGTTGCAGCGCACAAATGAACCAAACCTCAAGAGAATGAACCCCATCTGCAATAAAGGGACTTCCTCAACTGAAAACTCCTATATAGAGGTGCCTGCACACATCTGTGATAGCTTCCCAAATATTTAAATTACTCCCAAATCCTAGGTTACTGTAATAGACAAAGCTTTTGTTTTTGGTGACAGTGTCAACGCTTGCCCACTCCTTCCTGCACATTCCTGTTGGCCAAAGAGGCTGTCCACCATATTATAGGCCATTAGATAGGAATACATTGGGTGGGTCCTAACAACCATTTCTGACATTATTATTAAAGCTGCCAGAACCATGCTAATGGTCGTATATGTAGTGCTCACCCCCGAAGGAGCCGCTGGTTATTGAATGGGATGGCAAATTTACCTAATGGCTCTTTCTCTCTGAATGTCTAGGAATGAATGATGCACACAGCAGCAGTAAAGGAATGTCCACGAATAAATGTATTTTTATGTACACTTTATTACCCAGCCGGGTAAAAAAAAACGGTTAACAGGTGATGAAAGGGATAGATGTGAAAAAGGAGAATTGCAGATTCAGGCTTTAGTACTTGGAACAGTCCTGTTCCTAGGTATAGCAGCTTTTCTTACACCACTCCTGCCTGAGTTGGTCTAGCATGCCCGGACAGGCCTCTCTCACTGACCTAGCAGCCGGAACACCGCTCGAATCTCTTCAGAACAGAGTCTCTGCCACAGACCCTTTTAGATGAATGTCAGAATGGAACCTCTGCCACAGGCCCTTTTTAGATGAATGTCAGAATGGAACCTCTGCCACAGGCCCTTTTAGATGAATGTCAGAATGAAACCTCTTTTGTTAACGTCACCACAGGTACAGAATGAAAGAGGAGTCAATCCTTCAGTGTCCGGTCACCTCGATCCCCGATGGTTCGTCAGAATCCTGTTGGACCGCCAGCCTCTCATTGGCGTTCCTCAGATGGTCTCCCCACCGAACAGCTAGACTCACTTGGGATCTTTAAAGTGGGAACCCAGTCGACCACTGGGTCCCCGTCCTGCTCAAATGTCCCGGACCAACCTAGGCCCGGACCCAGGAACACAGCACAGCGCGCACACCCCGGCCAGGTAAACCATAACGCCGGAGCGCCGTTATGTGGCCACCCTAAAGATGGGTGCCACACCGGAAGAAGAACCACACAAAATAGTGTCTGCTTCATAAGTACCCTCTCCCATCATGCCCAACGAGGCCCAAACCTCCTGATTGGTCGCTGGGAGAGAACACCTCAACCTCAGCTCCACTGCTGCCACCTACCGCACCGGCAGGGCTGGTGCAAGAATTTTTGACACCCTAGGCGAAACCTCATTTTGACGCCCCCCCCCCCCGGATTGATATGTGTTCTAGGCCAGCGCCTACCTTGTCTATAGGTACCGCTGGCCCTGTACAGGGGATATATACACACAGTTAATTTAAGGCACTGATGATCAGTGCAGGCCCAACGGTGCCACCTATAAGTGCCCATGGACACTGAGTGACACCTATATGGAGTGCCACCTTCATCAGTGCAGCCTATCAGTGGGAACCCCTCATAATGGTAACAGGAGGTGTACAGACCCAGGAACTCACAACAGGGATGGTGGGAACACCTCATAATGGGCACAGCGGGTGTACAGACCCAGGAACTCAGCACAGGGATGGTGGGAACACCTCATAATGGGCACAGCGGGTGTACAGACCCGGGAACTCAGCACAGGGATGGTGGGAACACCTCATAATGGGCACAGCGGGTGTACAGACCCGGGAACTCAGCACAGGGATGGTGGGAACCCCTCATAACAGGCACAGCGGGTGTACATACCTGGGAACTCTGCACAGGGATGGTGGGAACCTCTCATAATGGGCACAGCGGGTGTACAGACCCGGGAACTTAGCACAGGGATGGTGGGAACCCCTCATAATGGGCACAGCGGGTGTACAGACCCGGGAACTCAGCACAGGGATGATGGGAACCCCTCATAATGGGCACAGCGGGTGTACAGACCTGGGAACTCAGCACAGGGATGGTGGGAACCCCTCATAACAGGCACAGCGGGTGTACAGACCTGGGAACTCAGCACAGGGATGGTGGGAACCCCTCATAACAGGCAAAGCGGGTGTACAGACCTGGGAACTCAGCACAGGGATGGTGGGAACCCCTCATAACAGGCACAGCGGGTGTACAGACCTGGGAACTCTGCACAGGGATGGTGGGAACCTCTCATAATGGGCACAGCGGGTGTACAGACCCGGGAACTCAGCACAGGGATGGTGGGAACCCCTCATAATGGGCACAGCAGGTGTACAGACCTCTGGAGGGGGGCAGGATTTACTAGAACTGATTGGTTATATTTTCTTTCTGCAGCTGCGGACTGCTGGTAGAAGGGAGAGGAGAAAAATAGTGTTTTCAGATGCTGCAAGTGGAGGAAAATACAGCCCAGTTCTACAGTAGCAAATACTGCACTAGTATCAGCAGTAACCAGAAGAATCCATATGAACTAGTAGTGAGCAGCAGCCTGGTCACCAGCAGAAAAAGGAAACATAAAGAGAGCCGAGACACTGACCGCCCTGCACAGCACTGATAACAGTAATAACATTGTGTAGCTGGACACTCACCCACATCCTCTGCTTTCAACCTGCTGCGCTGTGACCAGGGGGGGGGGGGGAGGGAGGGGGACATTCCAGGGAGCTCGGGGTTATCAGGAAGAGCTGAACTGAACGCTGGGCTGATCAATCAAATCATCCTGTCCTGAAAAGTTGCAGTAAGTGAAGGAACTATTTACTGTGCCATGTAATGGGCGGGCTGAGTGTGCAGAGCAGTCTGTGGGGTGGATGTGCATGTGCTGCAATGTAAAGGTTTGGGGGGGGGGGGGCTCGGTGGAGTGTAATAGAACGGCATTTGAAAACGCCAGTCTCTGCATTTTCCTCCACTTGTGTGTTTACCTATACACTGGATCTGTGGGCGGCTCCCCCCCAGCTAGGACTTTAGTGTGTGACTGTGTGTGTGCCGAGGATGAGGAGCTGGCGGAAGACACTTTCAGGCTGCTCTGCTCTGTACACTGTTAATAGGGGGGAGCGCAGATCGCTCCATACACTTGTACTGCAGAGCGGCTCCAAAATTCTTCTCTTTACCTAAGTCACTGAACAGCGCCGTCACCGCACTCCTCGCGCTCGTCTGTCCTGTTATGCTGACACCCGGCTCGAGGCTGTGTCATCTCCACAACAGAGAGCTGTGTAAACACAACAGCCACATTTGCGTTCTAGGTGGCAGTGCGCTCTAGGCGGCTGCCTAATCCGCCTAGTGGTAGCGCCGGCCCTGCGCACCGGGGTGGGAAAACACCCCAGCGTGACAGAATCAGCCCACAGCACAGCTGAGCCGAAGCAGAGACCCTAAACAATTGGTTGAAATTGGAATCAGAGTCACTTACACTCGTGATTACCCATAAATTTCTACAGAATCGGTTACCTTAGAAGTAACCAGGCGCTACATATATGACAAAAGAACCCCTGAAATACCAACTTCGGAGAAACCACTGCTCTCGTAGAAGCCAGTAACTTTTCTAAACGCCTTGGCATTTGAAAATATGATCTTCGCTCCTCATATGTAGAGATCATGTAAAGAAATGCCTAAGCATGTGGTCAATTGACAGGCTTCTTAGGGATGCTATATACAGTATATACAGTACGTGGCTGCAAGTAGGATACAAACATATATAGCTGTGCTCCTATCAGGGGAAAGCATTCAGTGGTTGGAGAATAAGCTAATGTCCAACTCCTTCTTCTGTCTATGCTAGATTGTTTTTATATATAGCTTTTGTTCATAAAGCAGTAGTAAACTCCGTTACTTCATTCCTAAATTTCATATAATTCAATGTAATTCGTTATTGTGAATCGACACCTCCATGTCAAGGATTATATAACATTTCTTACTCGAATAAACAATGTCTTTATAAAAGCATTATAACTTCTGCCCTTACTCCCTCTCGATATCCATAATCTCACCTGTGCGCAGTACTTACCGATACAAGCCTAGTTTTAGTTGCGGGATTACCATGACAACTGCATTCCGCCAATGTGAGCCGACCTGCTGCTGTCTCCTGTGTTGCGCTCGCCACCTCGCCCTGAGACATAGCGGGTCACATGGGGTTAAAGCTCACCTTGTCAATGGGAATTTAAGAGCACATCAAAGGCTGGATTAACTCCATAGCATTATATAATGCTTGCATTATCCACATTTTGTTGCGCTTTCATGTATTTTAGCATGCGTTTTGTTGCTTTTTTGAGTATTTTGCAAGCACTGGAGTTGATTTTCTCAAGGCAAAATTAACTGTTCACTTTGCAAAAAAAATAATTCTTAGTGAATGTGGTGAAAATTCTCTTTTTGTAAAGAATACCCAATAACATGCAAAAAAAAAATGGTATAATTTTGCCCAAACAAACTGATCAGGTTGACTTCTGTTCCTTTTACTACAAAGAAAAACCAAGAAAAATACCCTTTGAAAATTGAATTTTGCTACTCTTTGTCAATGATAGCTATTTTGTTCACCTTTACAGAATATAAAGAATACAGACAATCTATCAGTGGCGGCTGGTGCTCAAAATTTTTTTTGGGGGGGGGGGGGGCGCAAACGAAAAAGAAAAAAATTGCAGCCTCACTGTGCCCATCAAATGCAGCCACTGTGCCATCAATTGTCACCACTGTGCCGAGCCATCAAACGCAGCCACTGTGCCATCAATTGTCACCACTGTGCCATGCCATGAAACGCAGCCACTGTGCCATGCCATGAAACGCAGCCACTGTGCCATCAATTCGCACCACTGTGCCATGCCATCAAACACAGCCACTGTGCCATCAATTGTCACCACTGTGCCATGCCATCAAACGCAGCCACTGTGCCATGCCATCAAACACAGCCACTGTGCCATCAACTGTCGCCACTGTGACAATTGTCACCACTGTGTCCTTTAATTGTCACCACTATGCCCATTGATGTCACTGTGTCCTTTTATTGTCGCCACTGTGCCAAAATGTTGCCACTGTGCCCATTCATGCCACTGTGCCAATTGTCCCCACTGTGCCCATTGTCCCCACTGTGCCAAATTGTCACCACTGTGCCCATTCATGCCACTGTGCCAATTGTCCCCACTGTGCCCATTGTCGCTACTGTGCCCATTGATGTCACTGTGCCCTTCGTCGCCGCTGTGCCCGGTAAAATTCCCCTTCCCCCCCCCCCCCGCCCGGCACTTACCTTTACTAGAGTCAGCCATTCATGTCCCTCGATGTCTTCTCCCGCCCTCAGCCAATCAGGTTACCGATAGCCAGAACCAGTGAACCTGATTGGCTGAGACGCCTGTCAGTCATATTCAAGGAACGTACCGCTGGTACGTCCCAAGGATAAGCATTCGGAAGCCGACTACAGCCTGATAGGCACTTCCGTACAGCCAACCAGCTGCCGTTATTCAGGTGGCCGGTGCTCTAGGTCCGGCCATCTGAATAGACCAGTGGCAGCGGCGACAATAACATCGATTCATGCAATGCAATGAATCTATGTTATTAGTCAGTGGCGGTGCAGAGCCAGAGGGGACGGCGCTCCAGCGCCCTCTATGGACGAACCACCACTGCAATCAATAAACACTAAAACTGTCTAGTATATAGGATATTTTGATGTGTGTCCTACAAGTTCATCATGCGTAAAAACAAATAATTTATCTGTTACTTTAATATACAGTACTCTCTGAAAGTCCTTTAAAAGATAACTTTCAGATACCATCAGAACTGGTTTAGAGCAGATCAAAGAAGAATGCTTAAGCATATGCAAATGGCAGTATTACGTTGGTTGGAATGATCTTTCTCAACTAGCGACACATTATATGCTCAAAAAATGCATTTATTCCTGCTGGAGGGGGTTTGTCTACTTAGAAACACAGTAAGATGCCTATGCACCATGCAAACTGGAAATATTTTCTACCTCTAGAAACTGCTTACCAAAGATACTTATTTAAATATATGGTTGTGCTAAGACTATTTATATAACAGTGCAAAGTGAAAAGTTGCTGCCTTTAGCAAAGGCGTGGTTTTTGCTGTAAATAAATAGATTTCATTGCTTTGATAATGAACCCAACCTTTCTTATTATTATTAGATTTTCAACTTTTTAGTTCACAGATCGCAGTGCGATCGCAGTGCGAACTCAGTAGTTTCTGACCTCATCACATTCCAAAGCTAGCTAAACACACATAGGCTAAACAAGAGAAATCTAATAGATTTCCATGCATGCTAAACAGCCTCTCGGCTATCATATTCTCACAGCCACCACCTGCAGATGTCAGAATATCCAAATAATACCCAAACAGTATCATCTTTTACAGGGGCTGCTTTGTTGTTATTTTTCTTTCAGCAAAATTGTTGTGTAGCACCCTGTAGTTAGGTAGGTGCTAGGGTGATGATTTTTCTGTAGAGTAGGAAAATTTAGGCAGGCCTAGCTGGTGGCTAAGCCTGTTTGTTTTTTATTCTGGGCTGGGAGTGGTTCAGGGAAGGGCTGGGTGTCTCACAGGTAGCATCACTGTCACCTCCCTCTTCTTTCTAGAAAGTGCTAGAAGGGAAGGAGAGGAGAGGTGGAGCTGCCTGGGGTATTTAAGGAGCCTTGACCAATCCCCAAATTGGATTGGCAGGGGACAGGCCTCTTTAAATACTTGGGGTCAGCCCAGCTGGGGAGGAGTTGTTGGGTGGAAGAGCTGGAGTGAGAGAGTGTGGAGGCTGTTGGGGCCCATAGGGAGCTCCCCAATCTGGGAGGGGGGGGGGGGGGGGACCCTGGGCCGGGACTTGGGTGCATCCAGGAGGAGTGAAGAGATCCTGGAAGGAGGGGTGCATGAAAAAGAAAAGGGAACAGCGGGCGAGAACACTGCTAAGAAACTCCAGGGAGGTCAACTGTTCGCAGCCTGGAGGGCTGGTGAGTGAAGCACAGTCGGGAGGACTTGGGAGGCATGCCTGAGAGAACTGGGAGATTGCAATTTGATATGGGTGCAGAACCAAAAGAGTGAACTGTGGGAAGGGCAGTGGAAAGAGGTATTTGCAGCCAGGCTGGCTGGCATGGCCTGAAGAGAGCTATCTGAGAGTGGTGGCTGAGCAGAAGACAATTAGCACCTAAACTAATTCTACACCACATGGGCCCGAGGTCCCTGCCTGCAAAAGGCAGTTCATTGAGGCCTGGCTGAGTTAGTGTCAGGCCTAACCATGTGGTGCTAGCTAATCTGGAGGAGTGACAGCAAGGGAAGTGCTGGTGGAGTAATAGTCTGCAGCATATGAAGTGCTGGAGGAGTGAAGTATAAGAGGTCTTAAGCAAGAATTGTGCTGGAGAGAAGACTAGAGTGTATACACTGGAGATTATATAGAAGTCCCAAGCAAGTTGCACTGAATGTTTCTGGGAATCTCATAATTCCCCATTCCCATCCAAGTTCAATCCCCTCGATAAAAAAAACAAAAACAAAGCTTTTGGACTGTTCTATGTCTCTGAGTGACTGAGAGATGGATGTCTGGCTGGGCAGAGTGACAGGTGAACCACTACATTCAGCAACCCCTACGGGGCATTGGCTACAGTTGCTTTAAGGTGAACCTATAGTTTGTCCATACTAAGCATAACAAAAGGTTTGATCTGCAGAAGATATCATAAACTGCCTATTCTTAAATTTACAGCAGTGTTGGACACACAGAAAATCTAAAATTTAACAAGAATATAGGAGAAAGGAGGGGGAGGGGAGTGCAAGGAAAGACACAAAGGAGTTTATTTACTAAAGCTGGAGAGTGGAAGCTGATTTTGCATTTTCCGGCTTTAGTAAATAAGCCTCATTATGTCATATTATTTTGTCTAGTAGTCTATAAGTGTAACCTGGACTGTGGCTGATAACTGCCATTGAAATTCCACCGTTGTGTCTGCTGTATTATCCTTCTTCAGTGTGGACAGGGCTAAAATGAATATTCATAATGTATAAGTGCAGCAAACATCTTTAACCACTTAAGTCCCGGACCAATATGCAGGTAAAAGACCTGGCCCCTTTATGCGATTCAGCACTGCGCCGCTTTAACTGACAATTGCGCGTCCTTTTTTCCCCACAAATAGAGCCTTTTTTTGGTGGTATTTGATCACCTCTGTGGTTTTTATTTTTTGCTCGATAAACAAAAATAAAGCGACAATTTAAAAAACAAATATATATATATATATATATATATATATATATATATATATATATATATATATATATATATATTTTTTATTATTTTTGTTAACTTATTGCTATAATAAATATCCCCAAAAATATATAAAAAAACTATTTTTTTCCTCAGTTTAGGCCGATATGTATTCTTCTACATATTTTTGGTAAAAAAAACGCAATAAGCGTTTATTTATTGGTTTGCGCAAAATTTATAGCGTTTACAAAATAGGGGATAGTATTATGGCATTTTTATTAATATTTTTTTTTTACTACTAATGGTGGTGATGAGCGTTTTTTTTTTCGTGACTGCGACATTATGGCGGACACATCAGACACTTTTGACACATTTTTGGGACCATTGTCATTTTCACAGTGTGTCAACTGTGTTCTAAGGGAGTGTTCTTACTGTGGGGGGCGTGGACGTGTGTGTGACGTCACTGATCGTCGTCCTCTAATACAGGGAACAGACGATCACTGACAGCCACACTAGGAAGAACGGGGAAGATTTGTTAACACTCACCTCACGGAGGACAGGACGCGACCCACGTCTGGGTATCTTTAAGGGGATGTACCTGTATGTCCATGTGCCCAGTTGTGCCATTCTGCCTACATAAATAGTCGTACGGCGGTCCTGAAGCGGTTAAGGACACCATTTTGTAATGTTCATCTATGAAGTGTCTCCAGTGCAGCGGGCAGCCATCTTGGCTGGGTCTGATTTGATCCAGGAGGTGATTGGCAGGAGAAACAGAGCAAGGGGAAGTGTGGTGTGCAGGCTGCTGAGAGGAAAGAATAGAGAGCAGCCTTAACCACTTCAGCTCCGGAAAGGTTTTACCCCTTTCCTGACCAGGACATTTTTTGCAATACGGCACTACGTTGAGGGAGCCAGGGCACTGACGAGATGGGGATAGGGTCGATGTCAACCAGGTCAAGCATTGCCCAGAGCGGAAGCTGACAGGTCTCATGAAGGCGTGGAAGTGGGGCTATGCTAGCTGCTATATAATAGGCCTGTAAATTAGGGACCGAAAGACCACCATTAATTCACCTGGCGAACAACACCTGTTTGCCAAAATGAGGGCGGGACGAACCCCATATAAATTGCATAATTCTACATTGATGTATACGGAGGATATGCAAAGGAACCGGAACAGGCAAGATACGAAAAAATAATATAGTTTCGGAAGATAGGACATACGCATGGCTGTTATTCTGCCAAACCAAGACAGAGGCAAATGAGACCAAGATGACAACATGTCCGTTAGTCGTTTGAACAAAGATGGAAAGTTAGCCTGGTACAGTCCAGAATACGTAGGGGTAAGGTGGATTCCCAAATAGGGCAGCGAGGAGACCCAGTGAAAAGGAAACGCTGACTGTAGATCCCTCAGCAAACCAGGAGAGAGTTTAATCGATAATGCTTTCGACTTGGAGGGATTAACCCGAAGCCCCGAAAGGGAAACAAAGGTATCTAAAAGGGATTGTAAATTTGGTAGGGAGGTTCTGGGAGAGGTCAAAGTGAGAAGGATGTCATCGGTAAATAGGGAAATTTTATGGGGACAGTCCGCTATCTCAATGCCTATATCTGGATGTGAACGAATCACCTCCGCCAGGGGCTCCAACGCCAAAACAAACAGAAGAGGCGATAAGGGGCATCCCTGGCGGGTGCCCCTCCTGATATTGAAGAGAGAAGATTCAAATCCATAATACTTGATATTTGCCCGAGGAGCGTCATATGGAACTGACATCCAGTGCATAAACGAAGACCCGAATCCATAATGCCGAAGAACTGACATGAGATAAGGCCATGATAGGGTGTGCTTTATTTTTTTTCAACTGGATTTTAACGTATTATCAATAAATCTGTAATTAGGTGTATTTACCATATAGTACTTTCATGCGTGATGCACGTCATTTAAAGACCCAGGGGGAATGCTTTGACATTTTTTACACATGTGCCTAATGCGAAGAACACATTTTCCATACCAATCTAAGCAATAGAATTGGGTATATGTGATTGTACGATACTATTATTTCTTATGGTTGAACTTGGACTTGTGTCTTTTTTCAACCTGACTAACTATGTAACTATGTAATATATTTTCCTGTCTCTCTCTCTCTGTTCAAGACATGACTAGATTATGATATGCAGGTACAGTCACACACTGTATTCAACTCCAGCATAAGGTAAATGATAGACAGGCATGAGTTCAAATTCCAGCCCATTGGTTATGTCCCACTCAATGTGGGTGAAACATGTCAGAGGGGTGTGACTGATGGGCTGGGATTCGAATACCATTTGCTTTACACTGGATTTGAATACAGTGTGTGGTGGTACCTGTATGCTATATTATATATTGGAGTGAAATGTGCTCTGTCTCTGCCAGCGCCTGAATACAGAGGGGGAGGTCTACTAAAAGTGGAGCACCCAGAATCTGGTGCAGCTGTCAATCAGCTTCAAACTTTAGCTTGTTCAATTTAGAAGCTTGGAAGCTCATTCTATGCAGAGCTGCACCAACTTGTCCATGCTCCAGCTGTAGTAAACCCCCCCACCCCACCCCAAAGGAAATAAACATGGGAGAATGATGCTGCCGGTTTGGAGTGGCGCAGATATGTTATGGTATTTATGACTAGATTATGGTTGTTTCCTGTAGCTTTACTGATAAGAGCAACAACGGTAAACATTCAACTATATATAAAGAAAGATGGGTAGATAAAGAGATGGATGTAAAAACATTCAAAACCCAAATCCAGCCAAAAGATTTGTGTTGGTTCTGGATAGATTTGCAAATAGTAAATTATTTTGTCAACTTTTTATTAATGTCCATGACCCCGTCGGGGAGAATTCACCCTATTTTCTGTCCCTGTAATAGCAGGAGAAGAAATGAAGAGAGCAGTTATAACTAAGACAGGAACCACAAACAAAATTACAGTCTGTGCACCTACAGGAGAGACATTATATCATGTCTTGTCCCAACATAAATGAGGGAAAATCTTTATATCAAAGCAGAGGACCCAAATATTAAAAGCCAGCAGCTACAAATACAGCAGCTGCTGACTTTTAATATATGGACACTTACCTTTCCATGGTGCCGACGATGTCGGCAGCCAAAGCTGAGCAATCGCTCGTCTCTCGGCTTCCCCCCGCCACCATCCTCGTGAGGGAATCAGGAAATGAAGCGTTGCGGCTTCACTTCTCGGTTCCCTACTGTGCATGCGTGACCTGCGCTGCGCGTCTTCACTGGTCCCCGCTGTGTTCTGGGAGCTGTGTGTCTCCCAGAAGACAGAATTGGGAGAAAGTATCTGCCACAGACCCCCTCTCAATGAGCCTCAGAAGATACCTCTGCCACAGGTCCCCTCTGGGTAGAATTCTTGGAGCTATGCCTCCTTGGTTGAGTTACGTCTGGATCTCCTTCAACTTGTCGCCCAGGTACCGACTGACAGGTGATCAGTCCCGCAGTGTCCGGTTACCTGTGATCCCCGGTGGTTTCGTCCAAGCCCTATTGGACCACCAGCCCTCAATGGCGCTCCTCAAACCAACTCCCCACCGAACAGCAAACAGTTTTGTATCTTCAAAAGGGGGAACCCAGCCACTCACTAGATCCCCATCGCTGGTTCAGATGCTCCGGGCCAACATGGTCCCGGAACCAGGAACACCGCATAGCACGCAACCCCCGGCCATAGGCCATAGCGCCGGGGCACCGTGATGTGGCCACACAAAAGGTGGGTGCCACACTGGTCGAAGAAAGACCCAGAACAATGGCATCTGTCCCATAAATACCCATTCCCAGCATGCACAGCGAGGACAAACCCCCGTGATTGGCTGCTGGGAAGAGCACCCAAACCTCGACTCCACTGCTGCCACCTGCAGTACTGGGGTTGGAAGAACACCCAAGCACAGCAGAATGGGCTCACAGCACAGCCAACCCGAGACAGAGACCGCAATTTGCCACTAACAATCAGGATCAGAGTCTAACTATACTCTGATCTACACTTAAATTTGGCTAGCACCAGTACTGCAAAGTACATGGGCGCTACAACTGTATAAAACACATATAATTCATATATGTTGTTGACAACTTTACAAATATTTTTAGTCATGAAAGAAGCACCGAGATGAGTATACAGTGGGAATCAATCCAAAGAGCAAAGTTTAGTAACATGTACAACATGGACACCGATTGTCCTTTTCTCTTTTGTTTTGGTAGATTCAGGCAGATAGATAGATAGATAGATAGATAGATAGATAGATAGATAGATAGATAGATAGATAGATAGATAGATAGATAGATAGATAGACAGACCTTGTAGCACTGTTGGTTCCTACAAGAATATATGTGGATGTGTCCTATACACAACATTATTTAAAAAAAAATGACTAAATAATAATTAGACATCAGAAGTCCACAGCATTAAAGGTCTTGATTTTCAAACGACTGGCTTGGTGTCAATTTTCATAATCCAATCCTCATGTTGGGCAACTTGCCACATAATTATTCAATATCATGGAACATTTCCCTCTAATAATTTGTATCAGAGATTTGAGGCAGCAATATAAATTGCATTATTTATGAATGATTGCACGTTCTGGAAAGCATTTGTTTTTCTTTGGTGATTACCAGTACATCACACTGAATTGAAATTTTCTTCAGTTCCTGTAGAGAACAGTCTGGTTTTATTTACTGAGCTTCTGATCTCATGCAGGTTTATTGACTCTGTCTCTAGCAATACTTTATCATCACTGAATACATAATGCCCTTGCTTTAGAACATTTTATATTGCATTGCCTATGGCAGGTGATATTGTTGGCTACGTAAGCTGTTATAAAGAAGAAACTTTTCTGCACTTTATAATGGCACTGTTATATTGATTTCTAAATATGACCTATTAAAACTTCTTAACCTATCAAAAAGTTTCTTAACTTTAGAGGCTGGTCTGAAACTCCGCGCTATCCTGTCATAAAACACTGTGCAAATAAAAATAAATGTAAATATATATTTTATTAATTTGAGATACTTTATAGCACTGATAATTTACACAGCACTTTACACCCAAAAATTGTACATTCACTTCCTCACCAGTCCCTGCCATCAAGGAGCTTAAAAACGAAAGTTGCTGAAGCCAACCATAGACGGAGCTATTTTCCTTCCTACAATCCGTATTGTTCGATTCCCTCCCACAATGCATGGTGTGCATTGCTACCATGCACAGCGGAACAAGGTTGATTTTGCACTCTCTAGTTTTGGTAAATCAACCCCATTGTGTCATTGATGTTATAATACCTAAACACTGACTGCAACTGACTGGCTGCAATCACTGTTTAGGCCAACAGTTTTCTACTCAGCTCCTTTAGGCTGGGTTCACACTGTTGTGAATTGGATGCGGGTTCCCCACATCCAATTCGCATAGTAGGAGATTGTGACCGGCTGCTCCAGTGTGAATTGCACAGAAGCCCAGTGCGTCCTTTGGTCCGTTTCAGGTCTGAAATCTGACCTGAAACGACGAATAGAGATGCACCGGACTCCTGCTGTGAGACCCTCTATTCTCCATTGTGAACCCAGACTAAATCTACAGAGCCCTGTGGTTTCAGCAGGGCTTTGTTTTAAAAAGATTGCCAAATTTTTTAACAAATCTATTTCACCCAAAGTTCATCACTGGATCTGCAGGTAATTCTTGTAACAGCATTTTTGGTGTCAAAATGCATGCATCTAGAATGAAGTAGATTGTACCAGCTTAGCTTGCATGGGAATTGTACCAGAAAAAAGCATTGGCGGTGCCAAAAATTATTGGAGAACAACTACAAAGACCAGAACAAATTATTGTGAACTGGCAAATCAAAGATAGCGTTATTTGATTAGACATGTGTGGTGCAAACTGAAGACAGCATTTCAGGAAAAGATCATCATACTGTCAAGTATGAAAAATATTTTATTTGCTGCTTTAGGGCATGCGCATCTTACAGTCTCTGGGGTGGATTTTATTAAAGGCAAATAGACAGTGCAGTTGCCCTCTGCAAGTGCAGTTGCCCCAGGACTTAGTAAATGAGGTAAAGCTTCACTTTGCAAAGAATACCCTATCATGTGCAAGGAAGATAAAAAAACATAATTTTTGCTTGCACATGATTGTAAGATGGAAGTCAGCAGAGCTTCTGCTCATTTACTAAGCTCATAACTAGTTTTCAAAGTGCACAGTCTATGTGCCTTTAGTAATTCAACCCTTTGAGTCAACTATGAGTGCCTATCAGAAGTTGGAACAGTGATGGATCTCTCAGACAGTAATGATCCAAAGCACACTAGCAAATGCATCAAGCAATGACTCAAAAAAACTAAAAAATTGAGGATTATAGTCTTGCCTAGTCAAAGCCCTGATTTGAATCCCATTGAAATGGTGTGGGGGATTTGAAATGAAGGAAGAAATCAAACAAACATGTTACAATTGAAAACATTTTGCATGGAGATGTGGTCACAAAGTTCACAGAGACTAATAGCCAGTTGTACAAAATGCCCGAAATAAGTCATTTCTGGGCAATACCAGAGTCGGATCCCAAGGGCATACTTACTTTTTTCACAGAACACCATTACATCTGTTGATATTTTTGTTAAATAAATAATTGGGCAAGTCCTATCACCTTTCATTGTAATACTATTTGAAATAAAATCTAATGTTTACCAGTTTAAATATATTGAAAAAGTAAACAAATCCCATTGGGATGTACTTACTTTGTCACATGACTGTAAGGTCAGCTGTAACAATGATGGGCTAATGTTATTTATTGAATTGTGTTTAAATGAATGGCAAATTGAATTACATATTTTTATTTCCTAAGACTTTCATAAATATGTATTCCTGATACCTTGTTATACATTTTGTTATAAAGAATTTTATTGTAATATGTTATATTGGTTATCTGTTTTAGCCCTTTCTTGGATATTGAAATAAAAAACATTTGTTTCTGGTTGGGTTGCTCTTCAGTTTTGGATTTAAATGCAGCACTGACTGTAGTTTAATTACTTTCTTAACAACCTCTGCTCAGTGCTCAGTGCCCTGGTAAACTTGGATCTCCATTCTGGCTTCAGCCTCAGTTCACCTTACTGAGTAAATCAATAGTCTGAATTGTAAAATCTTGCTTTATTTGTCTTGTGACAAGACCAGTGAGATTACATTAACCTGTACTCTGAAATAGCCTCTCCCCTTATCTCTCAGGGGTACAGCAACTGCTCTGTGAAGTAAGCCTAGTATAAGATAGCTGTGTACATTTTATTAGCTTATTTAAGGAAAAAAAATAGGTGGGTAATTCTGCAGTGATTTTTAAATCAAAGTTAAATTTGTACAAAAACAGTGTAGATGGACTAGAAGCTGTACCTGCTTTCACTGCTATAGATTTCCCCTCACTTCCTGTCCAGATGACAACATTGTCACTCATACAGGGATCATACAGGGATCAGTACCGGCCCGTCCTTGGCCCCTTAATCCATGCATCCGTGCATCCATGCATCCATGCATCCGGCCCCAATATACATGCAGGATGCTGGACGCATGGATTACAATTTTTTTTTTTTTTAGAAGCATGTGATTAGACCTAGAGGCTCTAATTGGCTTAAAAAAGGGTGGGCTCAGGGCACAGAGCACTGCGCCCTGAGCCCACCCATTTGTGTGACAATAGCATATTAATAATCACCATTTTCTTCTTGACACTCCTCTCAGCCAATCAGGAAAGCGGGTCCTGAGACCCGATTGGCCGAGAGGAAAATCGATCGTATAGGCTGCCGAGGAGGAGAAGATGTGCAGGGGAAGCTGCCTTGATGCAGAGGAGGAGGAGGAGACGCAGGTTGAAGCCGACGAGAAGGCAGTGCTGCCCGCACTGGGGTAAGTGCCGAGCTGGTGGGCTGACGCTCGAGCGACGGGGGAGAAGAAGATTTGTGGGGGATGTGATGGCCAATTAAAATAAAATCGTTTTGATTTCAGATACACTGTTATGGTAAAAACCTGAAAAAATGAACATGCAGTGCTGACATCTCTTTACCCACACTTTTAAAACAAATCACCAGAAGGCATATATAATGTGAGATTGTGTATATGTAGTGTTTATGATTCTTTTCTTACTATTGCTATCTGCTGATCTCAATGGAAAAAACTTAAAGTGGAACATCACCTGAAAAGGGAAAATCCACTTATCCCTCCATCATTGTTACCACTTCTGCCCGCAACCTCCTTGGATGTTTCCTCCTCTGCCTGCAACCTTCTGGGATGATTCCTCCCCTGCCCGCAACTGCCTTAGATGTTTCCTCCTCTGCCTGCAACCTTCTGGGATGATTCCTCCCCTGCCTGCAACTGCCTTAGATGTTTCCTCCTCTGCCCGCAACCTTCTGGGATGTTTTCTCCTCTGCCTGCAACCTCCTGGGATGTTTCCTACTCTGCCCACAACCTTCTGGGATGTTTCCTCCCCTGCACGCAACCTCCTTGGATGTTTCCTCCTCTGCCCGCAACCTTCTGGGATGTTTCCTTCTCTGCCCGCAACCTCCTTCGATATTTCCTCCTCTGCCCAAAACCTTCTGGGATGTTTCCTCCTCTGCCCGCAAACTCCTGGGATGTTTCCTTCTCTGCCCGCAACCTTCTGGAACACATTACATGTGGGACCATTGACAAAGTGCTGCGTGTTTAACGCATGTGCAGTGGGAAGCCAGCTGTGAAAAACCAGGAAGTCACAAAAGCAAGATGGTGGTGCCAGGGACCTGAAGATTGGGGAAGAATGAGCCCAGATGATGACAGCGCTGGATCCCTGGGCTGGTAACTGTCTATATTGAAAATCAGCTGCTACAGTATTTGTCCTCTATACTTAAGCCCAAAAATTGGGTGAAAGGCGTTAGGGGGGTTCTCCAATTAGGCTAAAGCTAATTTACTATAGCTGCCTTGGTGGCATGCATTAACTTGGGGGGGGGGGGGGGCCATTTTGTTGTAGTATTGCAGTATTTGTAGATGCTGATTTTTTATTTTTTTAGAACTGACCGGAGCTCTTCTCTAACTCTCAGCAAGACCAGACCTTTTTTAATGGTACTCAAGTGTATTTAAAGTGTAAGGCCGCGTACACACGACCGGTTTTCTCGGCAGAATCCAGCAAGAAACTCGATGGGAGACGTATTCTGCCGAGAAAACGGGTCGTGTGTACACTTTTCGCAGAGAAACCCGCTGGGAAACTCGTCGAGCCAAAAAGAGAGCATGTTCTCTATTTCCTCGACGGGCAATGGGAAAATTTGGCTCGACAAGTTTTTTGACAGCCGAACAACGAACTCGACGGGGAAAACGATGTGTTTCGCCCTTCGAGTTTCGAGTTCACCTTCAGCAATATTTTCCAAAAATCCTCTATGCAGTTCCCTATCCCCTGAATAGTATATACTGCACCAGCACTCCTATTTCAAATGCTTCGCCCTCTTCCATTAGACATGTAGCTTGTTAGGGGCCTACAAAAAAATATCGCTGGTCTCTTGTACTCCCTATGTCATGTTTGAACAACCAGAGTTATGGACAGACCTCCAAACAGCTGCATTTGAAAAAGGAGGAGAGCTAGTATGTTCTATTACATAGGGGGCTTTTTGGAAAATGTTGCAGTTGGTGAACTTACACTTTGTCAGAAACCATGATTCAGACCGAGACAGAAGTACAGTTAAATCACACTTGTTTAATAATAATAATAAAAAGGTAAACAGAGTAAGCATAGTCAAACAAGCCATAGTTCAGTATCGGGTAGTCGGCCAAGCCAATGTCAGAGAGCCACAGATAAACGTAATAGTCCAACAAGCAGGATCAGGTGGCAGAAGGAATGCCAGCCGGGCAAATCCACAACAGGAACACAGGAGAAAGTCTCTGTGATGTTGACAAAGGCGAAGGAAGAGATGAAGTGGGTTCACACTGGTGCGACAAACGTTCCGACATTGGGAGCTCATGTCGCATGACGTGTAAAAATCTATAGTAAAAAAATATACTAAAGCGCTACTATGTGTCAAATGGAGTGAAAAACCAACAAACAAAGGATGAACAAATGGTAACAGCTGCAACCATTTAAGGCAATCTATGACCCAAAAAAATGCAATTATGTGGATGTAATGATGCACTGAACCCAACCCTAAGTGCAATAACACAGTGTAAAATATAAATAAAATGAAATCCTTGTGAAAAAATGCTCCGTGCTGATATAACCAAATCCTGTGAAGAGATATTGCTAAATTGGCAATAACTATGATATTAGCATATGTGGCCGACAATACTAATATACAATGATGTGCAATACTAATAGGATAACTGACACCGCCTATGTGATTAAAAGTCCTGTATATTGAGATAGATAATGTCTGTATTGCTGGTAGGTACACTCACACACAAATCCTCCAGCAAGAAACAATTTATAACCGTTCACAGTTTCTGGTGTGTAATATTAGGTAGTTGTATCCATGTGCAAGATGAATGAAAAAAAAAGCAAAACGATCATTGTTGTCACCAATCCGCAGTATGCCAAACAAATGTGTATATGATAGCACTCACATGTAGTCAGGAATCAGAAGCGCATAGCAGCTCAGTGAAAAACTATCCTCTTTACTCGATTTTCTGATAGTATCAGAACACCGCTGATAGCGCCACTCGGCTCCTCCCCCTGCGCGATACGTCAACGCCACGTGACTTATTTAAGGATTTCATTTTATTTATATTTTACACTGTGTCATTGCATTTGGGGTTGGTTTCAGCACATCATTACATCCACATAAGTGTGAAAATCTATGTTTCCCTATGGGAACCCTCTTAACTGCTCCCTGTACTATTTTGGTCCGACTTTGATCCTACTTCAGCCTATTGAATATCATTGAAGTCGGATCAAAAGTTGGAACGCCGTCTTGCATGATTCGTCTTTGGCATGCGACTTGTGCTCTGCTGATCTTGAGGGGGAACTCCACGCCAAATAAAAAAAAAACAGCATGGGTTCCCCCTTCAAGAGCATACCAGGCCCTTCGGTCTGCTATGAATTTTAGGGGAAAAAAAAGGCGTGGGGGTTACCCCGGAATCCATACCAGACCCTTAACCGAGCACGTAGCTCGGCTGGTCAGGAAAAGGGGGTGGGGACGAGCGAGGACCCCTCCTCCTGAGCCGTACCAGGCCGCATGCCCTCAACATGGGGGTGGGTGCTCTGGGGCAGGGGGGAACCCTGCGACCCCCCTACCCCAAAGCACCCTGTCCCCATGTTGATGAGGACAAAGGCCTCTTCCCGACAAACCTGGCCATTGGTTGTCTGGGTCTGCGAGCGGGGGGCTTATCAGAATCTGGGAGCCCCCTTTAATAAGGGGGCCCCCAGATCCTGGCGCCCCACCCTATGTGAATGAGTATGGGGTACTTCGTACCCCTCCCATTCACCTGGGGGAAAAAGGTGTCAAGAAAAAAAACACTACACAGGTTTTTAAAGTCATTTATTAGGCAGCTCCAGGGCTCTTCTTTCGAATTCAGGGGTCTTCTACCAATTCTCCGCTCTGTTCTCCCACTCTCCGGTTCTTTTCCCGCTCTCCGGTGCCTTCTCCTGCTCTCCGATGCCTTCTGCCTTCTGACGGGCTCCTCCGCTATCTTCTTCCAGCTCTTTTACTAGCGTTGGCCGGGTCTTCTCTGTTGTTTTCTTCCCTCTTCTTTTCTTCCGATGTTGACACGACACTCTCTCCCGCTGTAGTGCCGTGTGCGCGATTTATATAGGCATGGGGCGTGGTCTCCGGGTGATGCCACCCGGTGACCCCGCCGCTCATGACATCACAGTCCCATCATGCACTGGGACATAGAAGCTGATTGGCTGCCAGGCACAGCTACTCCGGGTTCCCTCTGAGCCAGTTTTGATAAATATCCCCCTTAGTCTCTATCCCAGCTGTTTTTAGAGCTGGAGTCTCCATTCCATGTGAAGCACTGTATCATTCTCAGTTATGTTTACAGCAAGCCATAACTATTTTTTTTTATTGTAACCCTGCCGCTTCCAGGTTTCATCCATGCTTTATTCATTATGTTTTGTGATAAAAAAAATCTAAAATTCTCTTTCATGGGAGTTTGTTCATTTGTGGGGAAGCCAAGTGACAAAACTCTCATTCACATTCACCACTCTGTGCTCAGAGCAGACCCAGAAACCGAGCAACCAGTTCTTGGTCTTAGAGCCAGCGGGGGACAGCTGCAGCATTGGATTGATGCTGCAATGAGCATGTAAGTATAGATTTTTTTTCCTTATGTTTCTTGCAGTTCTCCTTTAAAGCAGCAGAGATTTTGACAGGTGTGACAGCGTTAAGACTATACAATGCTTTTTGAAATTGACCCTTAAGGGCTCGCTAAGACAGACAGCCAGGCGATGCTTTAGCAGGTGGTTTGAAATTCCTGCAGAAAAAAACGAAATGACATGTTGCATTCAATGGCCTGCAGCACAGCCAATCACAACATTTAATTGAGTGGAACCATGTCGCAACTACAACAATTGCATGCAATACACGCGAATGGGTCGCCAATTTAATTGGCAAAACATCTGGTGAGAAGGCAACATGTTATCTCCCCCCCCCCACCTGTCAAATACAATAATAGCCATACAAGCCTTAAAAGTCATTCTTTTTTAAACGTGGATTACAGAAATGACAGTTGCAAACGTATCAGTTGCTATGGGAATTTGTATATATATATATATATATATATATATATATATATATTAATATATATATTAATCACACTATTTACATACTTTATTACACCCCTATCCATGTGTATACTGTAGCTGTAAAAAAAACAGGTGTGCTCATTGCTTTGCTGCTAATTTGTAACTAGCACATTGAAGCTGCAGTTCAGTGAAGGAACTGCAGATGGCACTGTGTCACTGCACAATGGCAGACTAAGTTATGGGACACTTTACATTTTATGCTTTGTGAGCTTTTAAAATTGGGCTAAAATGTATGTGCAGTTAACAGCTGGTAGATTATAAATTTCAAAAGGATATAAACATAAAATACCCTGGTTCTAAAAAGATTTAACAAAATATTTTCCCCCTCCACCTTGGGGGAGATGTGTGCATTGAAGGGCGTGTTACATTATGAACCATTTCCTTGCGAAGTATGATACATAAAGGTATATCACCATACTTTAGACCAGAAATTTTACTCTTGTGTATCACATGCTAAACTTAGAGTAATATGTAATTCAGTGAGACCTTTGCCTGAAGGATACTGCCCCCTAGAATGTAATATATTAATGATAATATGCCAGTTATAATATCTTGCTTGATACACTATTTCAGTAGTAATGCACACTAAAGATAATATACCAGTTAAAAAAACCCTATGGAGAATAATATGTCAGTGATAATTATCCAATAAGGTGTCTCAGGTCAATAAAAGTGCCTGTTACATAAGGACGTTTCTTCGGGGCAGAAATAAGAAAAGACAGGAGCCGTAACTTTCAGGTTGGCAGAGAAATAATGAGGTATAATATTTTACTTTATGTGAATGTATATAGTAAACAAAATTTGAAAATTTGGCATTTATTCTTACTCAACTGACACAGCCTACCAGCACACTGGCTCTAATTTTAACCCAGGCATTTATCTTGTGCAGCTGGCTGTCCTAGTCATTAGATGCCTATAGCTGCTGGTTTCCTTATTATTTTAATGGCCCCGATTCCAAGCCTGTAAAAAAAAAAAAAAAACAATCTTGGTTTGATTTAAGGAATATCCTGCAGCCTCAGTAGTTCTTAGGGAGAAAGGGCGCACAGCACTGAATGTTATTAAGGAAGAACTCTCACTTCAATTTTTTTCAGTGTTTTGTCCCCCAGGGGACAAAGTATATGTAGTACTTTGTCCCATGTTCCTGCCTGCTTTTTTAGCCTAGCTATGAGGTCGGAGAGGGCTTCCCCTCTTCCTGTGGTTGACAAAGTAGCTAGCAAAGACACAGCTGCTTGATAATTCGGGATTTTCCTAGTTAACATGACGGAAAATCTGAGTTATATGATGACAGGAGGCGAGTATCTTGCATTAAACTTTCTTTTTAATGCTCATAGCAGAAACATAAAACATTTATTTCTTTAATACAGAGAAAAAATCTTCATAGGACTACAATACCCAGCAGCCCCTGGGGTCCCTCCCCCCTGACACAGTCTCTATATAAAGGGCTGTCTGGGTCTACTCCTCCTCTTTCTTTATGCGATCCTGGGTAGTCACGGAACATCACGTAAGTCTATCCTTGTGGATCTCGGTCAGTTGGTATCGAGGAAGCTCCATCGACTTTGGAAAACCGGGCCAACCGGGCCGTAGTAGCGAACATCACCTGGGTGATGGATATGCGGTCTGAACTGTGTTCAACTGGAACAAAAAATAGAAAACCGTCATACGTGAACTTCGGAGTGTTGTCCTAGCGTCCGCACAGGCGTAGACTCCACCCATCAGTAGCCTGAAAGAGAAAACATATTATGATAGGGTGGGAAGGGTGGGAAGATACTCGCCTCCTGTCATCATATAACTCAGATTTTCCGTCATGTTAACTAGGAAAATCCCGAATTATATATCAGACAGGAGGCTTCATATCTTGCATGTTTAAAGCTAATCACCAACATCTAATACATGCAATATAACTAAAGTATTGAGGAAGAGACATGGTTAGAAGGTCTGAAATAATACTGTCTAAACGTCGTTTCTGATGACCAGTCCGCCGCTAGTAGGAGGTCCGAGAGGGAACCCCCCGAAGTGACTACTTTGGTAGCCATGGCACCCCTGGTGGAGTGAGCTCCGAAAAGCGAGGTGTCGATTCCGGCCATATCCATGGCCGATCTCACCCACCTGGCCAGGGAAGCCGGAGAAACTGGGAGATGTGGTTTCACATATGAAACCAGAAGTTGATTCAGGTTTGGTGACCTTAGGTTCGCAGTTCGAGATTCATATTGCTGCAAACACCGAACCACGCAGATGTGTGGGTGGTCCGGGAAAAAAGGGGTAGAACACCGTGTGGATCCCTGTTTTTGTACGGCGAACCACAGAGAACCGTACACCCTCCGGCGAAAATTGACGCCGGGAGATGTCCAGTGCCCTAACATCTGAGACCCGTTTTATGGATATGAGGCATAAAAGGGTAGAAAGCTTGATAGAGAGGTTCTTCAATGAGAGGGTATCATTTTCCCCCCAAGATGTGAAGAGCCGCAGCACCTGGGAGACATCCCATGTGGATTGATATCTAGGTCGGGGGGGTCGGTTATATTTTACCCCCCGTAGAAGTCTGCAGATCAGCGGGTGTTTACCCACCGGTGCAGCTTCCACCTGGCAGTGATAGGCCGAGATGGCAGATCTGTAAACGTTCAGTGAGCTATAAGCCTTGCCCGCTTCATACGCGTCTGCTAAATAATTCACTATATCTGGTACAGGTGCATGAACGGCATCAATTTGCCGTTGATCACACCAACGCACCCACAGGGTCCAGGCCGATCTGTACGCCGACCTAGTCCCTGGGGCCCAGGCCAAGGCGAGGAGGTCTCTAGCTGACTGTGAAAATGTGTTATCAGGGATTCCGAACCTGAGATCAACCACGCTAGAAGGGTAAGGTTGCCGTCTCTCAACAGAGGATGACAGCCTAAGGTCTCGTTCGAAAGGAGATGAGGTGTGAACGGGAGTAATCGGGGAAAGTCGATTGACATCCCTAGAAGGAGGGGAAACCACGGTTGTGTCGGCCACCATGGTGTGATCAGCACAACCGTCGCCACCTGGGTCGCTACCTGAAGAAGCGTTCTGGTGAGCATGTTGAACGGGGGAAACGCATAGTGTGTCCCCCGCGTCCAAAGTTGTCGGAACGCATCGGTTGCCAATGCCTCTGGGTCCGGTCTCCAGCTGTAAAAGCGGGGTAGTTGCCGGTTGAGGCGAGAGGCAAAGAGGTCCGTCTGCAGAGGGCCCCACAGAGACTGCAGTGTCCGGAAAACCGCACGATCCAACGTCCAGTCGCTGGAATCCGTAAGGTAGCGTGAATTCCAGTCTGCCACGGTGTTGGAGATCCCAGGCAGGTATTCTGCCATAGGGGTGGTATTGATGGAGAGGCAGAACTGCCAAAAGTCGGATGCAATATCCGCCAGGATTTTGGATTTTGTGCCTCCCAAGCGATTGACATATTGCACTGCTGCAATATTGTCCATGCGTAAGAGTACGCATTTGTTGGAAGTATGAGGGAGAAAACTTTTGACCGCGAAGTATGCTGCCAAAAGTTCCAAGGCATTGATGTGGAGTTGTGTTTCCTCCACGGACCATTTCCCTCCGGTGGTGATCTGGCCGCACCGGGCACCCCAGCCCTGGCGACTCGCGTCTGATTCTATGATCACCTCCGGGTAGGAGTTGAAAATAGTCCTGCCGTTCCACTCGATGGCATGGCGAAGCCACCATTGTAATTCCTCTATGGCATCCGGGCTTAACGGGATTTCGTCCGCGTATCGTAGCCCTTGTTGTAAATGGAGAGTTTTTAGCCTTTGTAAAGCACGATAGTGTAAAGGTGCCGGGAAAATGGCCTGGATAGAGGCCGAAAGGAGGCCTACTATGCGAGCCAGCAAACGAAGGGAGACCCGACCTTTGCGCAACGTGGCCCTGATTTCTTTGCGAATCAGAGCCAGTTTCGCTTTCGGTAACAGGAGAAGGGCTTGTTTGGTGTCCACCAGAAACCCCAGGAATTCCATCTCTTGAGATGGTTCCAGGACTGATTTCTTGAAGTTGATGAGGAAACCGAGTTCCTCCAACAGGGACACCGCCCATTGGCTGTGTAGATAGGCTAGCGTTCTGGATCGAGCCATGATCAACATGTCGTCCAGGTAGATTATTAGGCGCACACCTCTGCTCCTCAGAGCGGCTATTACCGGTTTGAGGAGTTTGGTGAAACACCATGGGGCTGATGACAAGCCGAATGGGAGGCAGGTGAACTGCCACATCCGGTCCCGCCACAGAAATTTTAGGAATGATTGAGATTCGCCGTGCATAGGAACCGTGAGGTACGCGTCTTTCAAATCTATTTTTATCAACCAGTCTCCTGGCCACAGGAGATCGCGTAACAGGTGGATACCCTCCATCTTGAAATGGCGGTATGCCACATGTTGGTTGAGGTCTCTGAGATTTATGACGGGGCGGTGGCCGCCGTCTTTCTTCTTCACCAGGAAGATGTTGCTGATGAAACCGGGGGAGAGAGGGTCTACCTCCTGAACCGCCCCCTTGGACAGGAGCTCTCTGATTTCCTCGTCTATCAGTTCCAAGTTTTGGGCCGAAAAATGGATAGGTTGGGGCATTACGTTTAATGTCGGGAGAGATAAAAACTCTATCCGATAACCCGTTACCGTAGAGAGGATCCAAGTATCCGTTGAGATCTTGGACCAGGCGTGGGAAAAATACTTCAGTCTGCCCCCCACCTGTGTGTGTGGAATGAAAGAAGGAATTAAACTCACCGGTCGGTGGCCTAGATCTTGGAAATCCACGTCCTCCGCGTCCCCTCCAGGGGCGTCCCCGTGGGGGGAAAAAGGGTGCGGGTTGAGCCATCGGCAAGGTGTACGGCTGTGGAGCAGGAGTGTACTGCTGATTGGGTGGTCTTGAGTAGGGCCTGTACTGAGCCGTGCGGCCGGTAGATCGCCCTCTGCCTCTACCGGCCTTCCCAAAAACCCGGCCGGGTTGGGATTTTCTCAATGATGATTGTGCCTTGTCTAGGCTTGAAAATAGGCTCACGAATTTGTTTATATTTTTAATGAGGTCATCTCCGAAGAGAAGACCGCCTGCAGAAGGTCCCGGTTCATTTTCTGCCAGGTGGCTGAGTTGTGGGTCCAACTTCATCAGGATGGAGCGGCGGCGCTCCACCGAGCAAGTTGTATTAGCAGTGCCCAGCAGGCATATAGCGCGCTGGGCCCAGCCCCTAAGCTGTGTTAAATCTACAGGTTGGGCTGATGAGGCCGCCTGTTCCCCCAAATTTAGAATTTTCGTGAGGGGACCCAAGATATCCAGTATACGGTCCTGGATAATCTTAAAGGACCTCTCAATCCCTTTCTTCGCATATTTTCCGGATCTTGTCAAATATTTGAGCAAGACCGGATCTATCTCGGGGGTGATAGCCACTTTGTTTGCCACATGTGGTCTGGGGCATTCTGACCGCAGTTTATTGCGGTTCACCCTATCCAAGGACCGTCTGGTCCATAATTCCAAATATTGCGCCACATGGGGAAGTGGAGCCCAATCCCCCGAACGCGGGTGAGAAATCTCGTCCGGGTTGAATAATGCCTGGCCTTGAGAGTCTACAATGGCGTTTTGTGACATCTCATCATTGGCGTCATGGTGGATCGCCGTAGGCCCCGCATCCTCCTCGTCGTCTATGGGTGAGTCAGAGGAATCGGCTCCGTCAGACACTTCAGACTCGTCATTGGATGTGTCATATGAGTCTGGTTTAATCCGCCTAGCGGATCTATGCCCTCTGCTTATCTCCTTGGGGCCCAAGGGTCGGATGTGGTCTGAATTGTGCGGGGTGTGGCAGGTCGAATTGGATCCTGCTTGGGGCACATTGTAAACTTCCCCTGCCGGGGAGTCGAATTGCACTGACAAGTGCTTGAGCTTTTGGGCCACCTTACCCTTAGTCGGGGGGTACCCTGAAGTGGATGGGACTGAGGTTGATCCATTTGTACTGGCCGACAAAGCAGCTTGAATGGATTTGGCAATGAGTTCCTGAATCAAGTTCGTGGATAATAGCTGCGATGCATCCATTTCCACTACCTCATTGCCCAGGGCCGCGCCATTACCCTCTGAAGCCATTATGTATAGAGTATCTGAATTATTCAATGACCTAATAGAGATTATTTGTCAGGGATAAATCACTGACAAACTCTAGTGACAGTTCTATGTCTATAAAAGTTAAGGGACTGCAAACTGCAGCAGTAATGTCACTGCAGCAGTAAGAATGAAACCTGCCCTGTCCGGGTGATAGGATCCCCCAATCTGCCAACCTGCCCTGGTACCTGACCGTGATAGAGGTCTTGGGTCCGAGATTGTGGCAGCCGAGGGAGAAAAACTTGGGCAGTAGTAGCGGCGCGCTCCTGCTCCTTCCGACCGTTGCTGAGGTGAACGGAGTTGCAGGGAAGCGCGTCTCGTTCCTACGGCCGTAATCTCGCGAGATTACGGCCGTACGTCTGATAGGATGCCCAATGGAGGGAGGCGTGCCGAGGAGCAGCGTCTCTCGGCCGCGCCCCTCCACAATCCAAAGCCCGCGAATTGCGGCGAGAGGGAGAGGGAGGGAAGTTGTGAAGAGAGGGAGAAATGGCGCCTGACAGGGGACACCAAGAACAGTGAGAGAGAGAGAGTGTGATACAGGAGCTGGACTAACAGCGCCAGCGCGATAGTCCAGCCAGAAAATTTTTCTCAGACAATACTAGCAATACTGATATACACAATAACAATAATAATGAAATAGATAAAGTTTCAGAAAATAAAACAACAAACGATGTACTTATCTTAGCCATGAGCAGAAAGAAAGAGGAGGAGTAGACCCAGACAGCCCTTTATATAGAGACTGTGTCAGGGGGGAGGGACCCCAGGGGCTGCTGGGTATTGTAGTCCTATGAAGATTTTTTCTCTGTATTAAAGAAATAAATGTTTTATGTTTCTGCTATGAGCATTAAAAAGAAAGTTTAATGCAAGATATGAAGCCTCCTGTCTGATATATAACTCATGGTTGTTTTGGCCTCAAGCTCTTGCCTCAGTCAAATCGGCGGCAGGAGAAATGCAGTGAGATGGGAGGCTTTCATGCACCACTTCTGCATTACTCTTGCCACTGCTTGTCTCGTGTTAAAAGCCAGAGGTAAGCACTGACTGTTAGAGCCCTTTCAGACTGCCAGCGTGGGGGCGTCGGTGGTAAAGCGCCACTAGCGGCGGCGATTTACTGTTGTTTTTGTGGCACTTTACGAGCGTTTTTAACCCCCACTAACGGCCAAATAAAGGGTTAAAATCCCCCCGCAAGGTGCCACTGCCGAGGCACTTTGTAGGCGATTTGGCGGCGCTGCCCATTGATTTCAATGGGCAGGGGCACTTTAGGAGCGGTGTATACACTGCTCCTAAAGCACCTCAAAGAAGCTGCTTGCAGGACTTTTTTTTTTTATGTCCTGCCAGCGCATCGTGAAAGCACTCAGGCATTCACACTGGGATTGCAGATGAGGCTTTTTTCAGGCGCTGCCAGTGTGAAAGGGGTCTTAATGCAGCAATATCTTGTTAGTTACATATTCAGAAGACCACGGGGGGGGGGGGGGGGGCTGGGGGGAGGCTGTGTCCTCTCCGGCCTCAAAGCTAAAAATGTAGGAACATGGGCAACGTAATAAAAGTACTAAGGGCCAGATTCACAGCAGTAATACGCCGGCGTATCTACTAATACGCTGGCGTTTTTTCAAATTTGCCGCGTCGTATCTTGATTTGGAATTCTCAAACCAAGATACGACGGCTTTTGGCAAAGATCCGACAGGCGTACGGCTTCGTACGCCTTCGGATCGTAGGTGTAATTTTCCGGCGGCCGCTGGGTGGAGTTTGTGTCGTTTTCCAGCGTCGGGTATGCAAATTAGCTGTTTACGGCGATCCACGAAGGTATGCACGTTCGTTACGTCGTCGCTAGTCGGTTTTTCCCGTCGCAAACATAAGCCTGCTTTTTCATGGCTTACATTTAGACCAGCCATGTTAAAGTATGGCCGTCGTTCCCGCGTCGAATTTCAAATTTTTTTTTTTGCGTAAGACCTCCGGGAATACGAAACGACGTAACGCGCGTCGCCGTTCAAAACATTATGTCGGGGCGACGTCATTTCACGCAAAGCACGGCGGAAAATGTTCACACGGAGCATGCGCAGAACGTTCGGCGCGGGAGCGCGCCTAATTTCAATGACACACGCCCCATTTGAATTAGGTGGGCTTGCGCCAGACAGATTTACGTTACGCTGCCGCAAGTTAACACGTAAGTGCTTTGTGAATCAAGCACTTACGATGAAAACTTGCGGCGGAGTAACGTAAAGGGGATACGTTACGCCGCAGCACTTTATCATGAATCTGGCCCTTAGTTCCCTGGGAGACAGAACACGTGAAGTCCTTCTTTAAAGGCTACAGTCCCTGCCATAGGCTCAATATAAAAAAAATAGAGCACGGTGGGCTACAAAATGATTTGTGGTGGGCGTGGCTCGGACCAGACCCCTTCATTATGAGGGTACATTAGAGAAAACTGTAATTAATTTGCACTGAAGCATATTTTGAGCACTTATTGTAGCATTTCACATTCAGTGGACCGTAATACTGCCAAATGCAACACATTCAATTGAATGGGACCATGTCTTATTCAACTGACAAGTATGTGGGTGTGCAAGGAAGGTTTGGAAGGGTCAGTGCATGCACCAAGGTATATGAAATTTTAACTAAACATATGAGACAGTACCAGAATAAAATAAAACTTGTACTTGAAGAATACATTGGATGCCATTGCTAGGGAACTGGTTAGGATTCAGTTAAGGGTAAGACAAGAGCTAGTCTGAGATCAAAGGTTTGGTCAAGGTCAGGGGTCAGCTAGTCAAGTAACTTCTTTTACATGAATATATATTTATATGTAACATCTCAAGTGCAGCCTTTGCTGTGCTTAGGTTAGGCAAGATATTTTTATGCACTAATAATACTTAATTGCTTTCACATTACTGACAGCATGCACCATTGCAGATGTTCCTGAGCTATGGTTTACTGTGAATCTAAAGAGCAGAGCAAGCAAATTGCTGAATAGGGAAACAGGCACAGGAAGCAAACTATTTGTCAGATATCTCAGCAAAGATTTTTCCTCACTGGCCCAACTTTATTGCAGACTTCAGCCGCCTCGGTTGATGGCCGGGGGCCACACGTTTTCCTCTTCTCAAACAAAACCATAGTAACTTATGACCAAAACTTTGGGGAGGTGAGGGTATTTATTAAAAAGGTGGACAAGAATAACAGGAGTTGTTTCCCATTGTCGCCAGTCAGGTTTCTTCTATAATTATGTAAAAATATATATTTTATGTATTAAAATTCTAATTGGGCATTCAGCATCATTTGTACATATATCTATATACAGTATGTTAACACTGTCTGATTAGCAATGCTTAGCTTAGGAGAGAATCTGTGGAGGGGTTGCACTCACCACGGGGTCCAGTGAATCTAGTTCGAAATTCGCCAAATCCAAAGCTAAAGGTGAATCTTATTAAAAACTACTGGATTCCAATTTTGTTAAAGGGGTTGTAAAGGCACATTTTTTTTTTCCTAAATGGCTTCCTTTACCTTAGTGCAGTCCTCCTTCACTTAACTCATCCTTCAATTTTGCTTTTAAATGTCCTTATTTCTTCTGAGAAATCCTCACTTCCTGTTCTTCTGTCTGTAATTACACACAGTAATGTGAGGCTTTCTCCCTGGTGCGGCGTGTCATGCTCGCCCCCTCCCTTGGACTACAGGAGAGTCAGGACGCTCTCTATGTTGCAGATAGAGAAAGGAGCTGTGTGTTAGTGGGTAGACTAGAATTAACAAAAGTTGTTGCAAAGTCCCGACATGTTTCGGCAAATCGTTGCCTTCCTCAGGGGTGTGAGTCAATCAAAATATTTTGTACAATCTAATAAAAGATACATACATATAATTAGTTCAGAGAATACTAACAAATGAATGTCTCAAAACAAGGCTGCACTCTCAAAGAATAAATGAACAAACAAGGATCCAATGTGTGGAAAATAACCATTGTGAGAGGGCTGAGATAAGCGCCATACCTACCCTACACAAGAAGCAGAGCCAGATGCAGCAAATCGCAGCGTCACCCAATAGCACCAATCAAACCTAGGTGTGGTTGCAGGGGGCTAGTGTTGCATACTAGAGTATAAAAAAAAAAAAAAAAAACGAGGGATTAAAAAAGACCACAAAGTAATTTGTGGTAACTTGTCCCCCAACAAGGGCTAGCATAGCCTCCATACATACCTGATTTGAATTCATTTAGGGTTTAAATAGAAGGGCGCTGAATAAACTGCCAATGATGAAAAATAGCAGTGTAGTCAATAAGTGAATTGCTAAATCCTATAGCATCACATAAGACATATAAAGGGCACATAAGGAAAAGACCTGGAAAATATAAATAAATAAAGGCCATTCAAAAGAAGGTCCTAAATTTTCAAGGATGACTGTAAAGTCAACCTGGAGCACAACAATTTAAATATAAAGAAAAACACCAAAGAATAAAATAGCAAATGGCATTTACCTTAAACCAAGCAAAACCGAATGACAGCGCCCAACAGGCTCAACAGCAAACAAATGCTGACTGAGCCTGTTTAAATAGCCCCCCAGCTGATCAGTGATGAAGATCACTGAACAGCTGTGGACAAAATGTAGCCACTGTGCATGCGCGTACTCCGTCGCGCGCCTACATTCCCCACAGTGCTGTGCGGCGTGATATCAGCCGCCGGCCACAGCAAAACAGCACAGCGGCCAAACACACGCCAGCCAGCAGGATATTACAAGGGAGGCGGAGATGGTTTAGACAGGAGAAGGAAAGCAAGGCGTGGCCAGGGGCGGGCAATGTGTCAATGGACAACATGGCCCTTGGGTGTCCATACAACCACAGGTAAGGGGGCTTGGATGGCATAGCAAAAACGTCACACTAGGACAAAGCCAATGATAGAACCCGAGTGGTTAGCAGCAGCCCAGCACAGCCAATCACAGGGAAAGCCACATAGCGATGTAAAGAAAAAGAGGTCCTTGAATGGACATGAAGTCGATAAGAGGAGCCTTGGATGAGACATTCTGCAAATCTAGTAGGGAAAGAGCAAAAACACAGTTATTACATGTTTTAGTTTATATGTGATTACAACTCTCATTCTTCCACAACCCTACATTATAACTTCTATAAATGTTATAAGTATATATATATATATATATATATATATATATATATATATATATATATATATTAGGGCTGTTACTGATCAAAATTTTTCTGTTCGTTTAATCGTTTTTTTTAAATCGATTAATCGACTAATTTTGATTAATTATAACGCACATACAGATCCAACTACCTTCAGCTGATCTCCTTGCAGGCTGATTCCCAATGCAGCTACCAACCACTGGAAAAATGGATAGCAGGATACAAAAAACACACAAAGGCAGTGCTCAATGGGAATAGCATTAAAACGTTTATAGTCTTCAAGTAGGTAACCAAATAAATATTGCACTGGAGATAAAATTAACATAGCTACATAAACTGTAAAAATGGTGCGAGTAATACCAAACGGGAGCAAAAGCAGTCATAAAAACATGTACCCAAGTATGATACTGGTATAAAAATGTGTACAACGATACCACTGCTGAATCCAGATGAGGAGAGGTTAACATCAGCCCGTCAGCATGTAGATGTCCCATGAAGGGAACTTTCACAACTCCCAGTGGATGGCTGTAGAATCCCAGGTTGATAGAGGGAAGTTATGGAGGGAAGTGTAACAGCCCTTGCGTGTGGCAGATAGTGAGGTCCCGCCGGCATGCAGATATGGAGGCACAAAGGAGCCCTTCAGATGGACACGGCAAGCCCCTCCGGTGTCTGTGACGTCACCGGATCTCCGACAGAGCTCACTGAAGGCCCAGAAGCCGGCGGAGAGGTGAGTACTAATCAAAATAATTTTAATCGATCAAAATTAAATTAAAAGTTAATTTGCACAGCCCTAATATATATATATATATATATATATATATATATATTTATATATAAATGTAACATAAAGCTTGTTTGGTGTGCTGACTTATAGTTCTTATTGTATAACACACCTCCTGCCTGAGAATTGTGATCCTGTTGTATTTTTTGCTGCAGTGCAAACACCTGCCTATCTCCTTGCCTTCCCTGGCGGAGTGATCTTCCTCCGCTCCCCATCCAATAGTAGCCGGGACCCGAAGAGTAAGACTTGAGAGGCTGTGAGGCGGGTGGCGATGGGCAGAGAGTCACTGATTGTTGCCATTACTAGTAAAGAAAAAATATGTCCCCGGATTTAATTTTAAAAATCTGGTCACCTTACCCTAGCATTTCTGGCTGTGGCCATCTTGAGTAAGGGCAAATGATTCCTGTAGCACAGGGATATGCAATTAGCAGACCTCCAGCTGTTGCAAAACTACAAGTCCCATCATGCCTCTGCCTCTGGGTTGTCATGCTTGTAGCTGTCAGAGTCTTGCTATGCATAATGGGACTTGTAGTTCTGCAACAGCTGGAGGTCCACTAATTGCATATCCCTGATGTAGCATTCACTTCCTGGAATCCATCTGTCCTTAGCTCTAGCATGCATGCTGGAGGGTGTGCTTAGCGGAGAAAACCCCCACCTCCTCTCCTCCCCTCCTGAAGACTCATAGGATGCATCATTTGCCTTGGGCTGAAAACCAGGACGTAACTGAAGAAATATATAAACAAAAATGATATACTTTTCTATATATTTACTAATGCTAGCAGAATGAGGATTAAAAATAGTCCATGTTGATTGGGAGAATGAAGTTCCACTTTAAATACATTAAAAAAATATTATGAAATGGACAGAATATATAACAGGCACAAATTCCTGATATTTATTTTTTCATATTTGGTGGCGTTGTTGCTTTTTATTTTTACAAGGGGGAGTTGAGTGACAGGACATGTTAGATAGTTATAAGGCAGAACATGGAAGCGAGCATATTTTTGATGCTTCACAGTTTAAAACCCCCTTTGATGTCTTGTATATCTAGCACTGCAGGCAGAGAATTTTAAAGACTGTTTTTGGTTTGTTCCATAAAGAGCAGCACATGGACAAAAAGCCATTTTCACTATTCACTGTGTTCTTTAATGGTATTTTAGAACTATATTTTATGGAAGAAATATTTTCTTTGCATAAAGAAATGCACAGACGGTCTCGGAGCACAGCACATCCATGGAAATTATTACAGCGCAACCGCATTTTTAAAATAACAACAAAAAAAAAGGAACATCAAGAGGAGCAGCGAATGTGCCAGCAAAACCAGAGAATAAACATCCAGTCCCCAGTATTAATCTGCGCAGTGTGTCCATGCTCCACTTGCTTGTCAATTCTAATCAGACATCCAGATTCTATGGTGCTATTCTTATCAGTTTTGTTCAGCGTTCCACTTATCACCTTCCTTCCATTGTGTTAATATTTATGGAAGCTGCTATTCTAGAGAAAGCAATAATGCCAACAATTAAGCTGCATTTGACTCCTAAATACATTTGACTCCTCGATTCGGTGTTCGACGTTTACAGTTTTAAAAAGTCTGAAGATTTTAAAGACAGAGGCTTTTTTCCTTACTTTTTTAATTAAAACAATTAATTTGAAACAGTTAAAATGATGATAATCCCGTGGGCCAAAGGAGACAATCCAAGCTAATTAAAACCATTATTAAAATAATCACATCTTCTTAGGCAGTGCATGATTGACAAGTATTTAGGGAACAAATGAAGCAGAGGCTTTGATTGGCTGCAATTTGGAATAACAACACTAAAATGGTCAATTACAAGTCAATACTTACTAAATGAAGATTGCAGTATGAGTTTTATTCTATGTGGTCATCTTACATTGTATTATATAACAGTTTACATGTAACATTGTTTGTGATTTATACACCGCATACTGTTCAGTTAGTGCCAGTTCACACAGGGGCAAACCGACTTACAACGCGACTTTACAAGGCGATTTGGAGGCGACTTCAGCGTGACTTTGAGCGACTTAAAGTTGCCTCCAGGACAGGCGACTTTGGCTGTGGGAGGGAGGGGTTTGCCTGGGTAAACTATTTTATTTTCCTGTAAAGTTGCTTCAGTTAAGATGGAGATCCGACTTCCAATGAAATCTATGGGTACAAGTTGCCTAGAAGTCACCTTGAAGTAGTACAGGAACCTTTTCTGAAGTCAGAACAACTTCAGTAGTGTACATTAAGAAGACTCCCTGCCTAAACTACTAGCGGTGAAAAAGGCCCTCTTGTCACTTTTCTATTTGGAAAGGTTGGACACCATTGTCTTAAACTTTCGCTCCACATCACGTTTCTTTACAAGATGGCGCAAATTCATGGAACATTCCTTCGACCAACAGGAACTGCAAACACTCATGCACCCGTTCCGTTATACTGACTGGTATCTCCGAAGGAACCTTACTAACTCTCTAGGCAACCTTAGAGTGTCTAATCTATCAGACCCTTCTGCGTTCCTGCCGCCCCGACCCTCGGATCCTTCTCTATTTGCCCCTTGACGCATGTTACTCATTTATACCTCTCTCTGTACACATCACCCATCGCCAATTCAGATGCCAGTTTAATTCTGAGGTTATTGCTTGCTTAGCTATTTTGTTTTTTTTATTGCATTTTTACTGCCCCGAATATTGCTTCTGCCCCCTTGAGCACTGGGCTTCGGGATGCTACGTCCACCTGGTGCTTTATTACTGTCCTACGTGTAATCATTGTGCTATTGGTTTACTATGTTTTTGTTTCTTTTTTATTTCTGTGTTTGCTTTTGTTTTCTCTGTGCTTTTATTTTCTATGATATGTTTTCTATGTATATAGCTGTATATGTGTCGATTCTACAGTACTTTATTTCATTATACTGTACAAACTCCAATAAAAAAATAAAAAAAAATAAAAAAAGACGACTCTCATTCACTTCAATGGAATTTCTTATGTCCAGTGACTTGCGGCAACTTGACTTCTGACGATTCGGTTCCCAAGTCGCTGTAGTGTGAACCGGCACTTATTGTAATACAAATACGGGTCTGATACTTCTTTTCCAATATTTTTATTGAATTTAAAAAAAAAGGGAAGGAATACAATAGAAAGACAGGCATGATCTGTCAATGCAATAAAATTCAAGTTACAGGTACAAGTCATTGAAGACACGACAGTATAACCAACATATAAAATTTTCCCGGATATATACCTCAAAACTGTCACTAGACATAGATAAAAGGGGCTAAATCGGGACCACTACAGGGCCTCTCAACTGAGAGTCCAACTGACCTCAAGGACCCGTCACTCAGCAAAATAAGAAAAATCTATATTAACGACAAAATAATATAAAAATAAAACACAAAAGGAGAAAGAAAGGAAAAGACTAGAAGAGAAAAGGGAAGGAAAGAAGGAAGGAAGGGGGGAGCACTCCAATCTCAAGGGGAAATTCTCCAATAGCAATCTACATCTCACGGGTCTGATACTTCAACTGAAACTTCCTATTTTGGCGTGGCCATTAATTTATTGTCATCAGTGAATTACCATTACCATTTAACCCCCAGTTCTCTCATTACCTTTACATACAATTTATTTTATAGGGCTGGTTTTTCCTTTTGGTTTTTAAACTGATTTAGCTCTAGGCCTTTACTATACAGTAAAACCTTGGGTTGCGAGCATAATTCGTTCCAGAAACATGCTTGTAATCCAAAGCACTTGTATATCAAAGCATTTTTTTTACAGGGTATAAAAGAGAAGAGAGGCACCTCTAAGTGTAGCAATAAGTTGCTAAATGTTGTACCTTCATTAAATGTAACCTTATTGCTACACTTAAAGGCTCCTCTCTTCTTTTTTATACTCTGTTGTGACATGACGCTACTGTTATATCAAGGCATCGCTTGTATAACAAGGCAAAATGTATTAAAACATTTTGCTTGTCTAACAAAACACTCTCAAACCAAGTTACTCTCAAACCAAGGTTTTACTGTACTCCAATTTTCACCCATGTTTTATTCGCCCAAGCCTTAATCTCAGTTACTGAAAAAACAGACTGATTTCTCCCGTCCTTAGGACAGGAGAACCAGCCTGTAAATTCCCGAGAGTGGTGACTGCAAGCTAAGCCGAGTGTCAGTCTATGACACTCTTTCACAGTCCAGCGAGTCCAGCCACCCCCCCTCACTCTCCTCACATACGAGCAGGGAGAAATACAGCTCCTCCTCCTCCTCCTTCTAGTCCTGCCCACACTATCCCGGCGTGCTCAGGGGTCTCCAAACTTTTTAAACAAAGGGCCAGTTTAGTGTCCTTCGGACTTTACGGGGGGCCAAACTGTGGCCAGTTTGAGTAGATAGTGTCCCATGTTTGGTATCAATGGAAAAAATAATGCCCCATCGATGGTGTCAGTGGGAGGAATAGTGCACCATGGTTGGTATCAATGGAAGCGATAGTATCCCTTTAACAGTGTCAGTGGGAGGAATAGTGCCCCACCGTTTGTCTCAGCAGGAGGAGTAGTGCCCCATCGATGGTGTCAGTGGGAGAAATGGTATCCCATTAATGATATCAGTGTGAGAAATGGTGCCTCATCCTTGGTGTCAGTTGGAGGAATAATGTCCCAAGGGCCAGATAGAGGCAAGCAAAGGGCTGCATCTGGCCTCCGGGCCGCAGTTTGGAGACCACTGCTCTATGTGAAGAGAGGGGATGTGTGGGCAGGAAATATGAAAATCAGCAGCATTCCTGACTGTGTGTGAATGATGCCTGAGATTCTATGCTGGACAGTGGGTACGTGTGTGCACTGCAGACTGCAGTACATTGTAATCACTGAACTGCATTATCTCCATCCCTTCTCTCCACCATCTGTCTCCCTCCCCCTCTCCTGTTCTTTCAAGACATTCACAATTTACTTTCACTTTCAGTTAGGCAGGTAATATACGGTGCAAATTTCTTTCCTGCATCCACAGATTGCAGGAAAGAAACTTGCATGATTTCCCCATCAACACAGACAGTGGTGACAGGGGAATATCCCTCCTGCCCAGCAATTGTATTCTCCCGACAAACAGTGATTATCACTAGTGGCTAGTGGCTAAGTCTGCTCATTAATGGTTCAAATCTCAGCCAGTTCCGGCTGAACCAGCTGAGATTTAAACTGTCTATGGCTGGTCTTAGCTCTTACATTGATCACTTTTTTCATTCAGCTATTAGGTTGAATGAAAAAAGAAAAAAAAAATGATCCAATTCCCCCATCTACACATTATAGGTGGATGGGGGAATCCTCCCAGTGTGGACCAGTGCTGGAATAACCAGAGTTGCTGTCCTGTCCCGGCTATTCACAGCGCTGGTCTCTGTCTCCATGGCAGCGGCGGCAGCACATAGGAACCCAGTGCTGGTTACTTTATGGGGCTGATGTACAGAAGGGCCAGCACAATTTGTTGTTAGAGATGGGCTGGGCATGTTCAAAATTCCACATGCCAGAGCCTGCCAGGAAGCCCACACTGCACAGCGCTAATCACAGGCAGTGAGGCATTTCCCGTTCCGCAGCTGCACAGATCAGGAAATGTCTCACTGGCTGTGATTAGCACTGTGGAGTGTCAGCTTCCTGGTGGGATCGGGCATGTGGAATTTCAAACACACCCAAGCCCATTTCTATTGGTTGTAGACAGTTGAGCTCCCTGCAGGTTGCTTAGCAGTAGTAGAGCCTTCTTTGACATGCTGATCGAGATGCAATCCAGGCGATGCTCCTAGTCAAATCCTAGTGTTAAATATCAGTGATTTTATTGATCAAAGCCCACAGGCATAGAGCCCACATGGCTGCTGTGCATATGGTTGATTATATATATGTGGTTGTACTCTTGATGCTAATTAATACTGTGTTTATTAGATCTGACTGGGAGCATCACCTGGATCATATCCCGATCAGCATGTCAAAAGAGAAGGTTATACAGCATTAATGCTGCTAGGTGACAAGCTGGGGGCTCGGCTCTCTATAACCAATAGTGCCAGCCTTCCCCTGCATGCACCCATAATGTCACCAGCACTAAGTCCTAATAGACTGCCGCCACTGCCAAGGAGACAGATGCCTGACCAGCACTGTCAATAGCAGGGACAGGACAGCTAGGGGTCCCCACAGTGGCAGAACACCAGGGCCCGGTGGCAAAACAACATTTGCAACCCTGATAGTTCTCCCACTGCTTTGGACACTTATATTTTCTTGGTGTGCTGGTGACATATATCTATTGTTTTCTGCCACCCTGGGGGGCCCCAGTATAGTAGGAAGGGAGCTCACTGCAGAACATGTGAAGGGGCCCGTTGTGGGATCGTAAAAAAGGGCCCCAGGATATATATATATATATATATATATATATATATATATATATATAATTGCATTTTATAGTTGGCCCACCTGCTTTTGTCCCTGTCCCCCCATGTGCCCCCCTAAATATGAAAGCTGGAGACGCCACTGCTTGTGCACAAAATTACTTACCTGTATGTAATTTTATGCAATTGACACTGGAGGCTGATTGGACAGAGGGGGAGCCAACAAGTGAGGCAGAATGGTGATCTACCTATGTAAACAAGGCAGATCACCGTTCTGACAGGGAAGAAGATGGAGATCTTGTGTTCCTGCTAAGCAGAAGCATCGATCTCTGTCTTTATCCAGTCAGACAATCCCCCACACAGTTAGAAAGCACCCCCTAGGCACAAATTTAACCCTTTAATCGCCCCTGGTGTTAAGCCCTTCCCTGTCAGTGTCATTAGTACAGTAACAGTGCATATTTTTAGCATTGATCACTGTAATAATGTCACTGGTTCTCAAAAAAAAGTGTCGAAAGTCCTGCGAAAAATCGTGGATTGCTGCCATTACTAGTAAAAAAAATAAAAATGCCATAAAAGTATCCCATAGTTTGTAGACGTGATTCCAAATTTTTGCTCTTTTTTTGTGTATGGCGCAAAAAATAAAAACCGCAGAGGTGATCAAATACCACCAAAAGAAAGCTCTATTTGTGGGGGAAAAAATTACATTTTTTATTTATTTGGGTACAGTATAGCATAACCGCTCATTTGCCAGTTAAAATAACGCAGTATCGTATTGCAAAAAATGGTCTGGTCATTACCTGTTTACCGACCACCCACCGCAGTTTTACTGCAGCAGGTTGGCTTGGCTGCGCAAGATCACGTAATATAACGTGATGTTGCTCTGCGGCCACACACACAGCTCCCGGTTCTTTCAGGAGGAGAAATGACTGATCGTATGTTCATACAATGTATCAACAGCGATCTGTCATTTCGCCTAGTCAGTCCCACCCCCCCTTCAGTTAGAAAAAACTTTAGGGAGCATAATTAACCCCTTCCTCGCCCCCTAGTGTTAACCCCTTCACTGCCAGTGACATTTTTATAGTAATCAATTCCTTTTTTTTAGCACTGATCGCTAAAAATGCCAATGGTCCCAAAAATGTGTCAAACGTGTCTCATGTGTCCGCCATAAGGTCGCAGTTCCGATAAAAATTGCAGATCGCCACCATTACTAGTAAAAAAAAAATAAGAATAAAAATACCATAAAACTACCCCCTATTTGTAGACGCTATAACTTGTGCGCAAACCAATCAATAAACGCTTATTGCGATTTTTTTTTTACTAAAAAATATGTAGAAGAATACGTATCGGCCTAAACTGAAAAAAGGAAAAAAATAATTTTTTTAGATATTTTTGGGGGATATTTATTATAGCAAAAAGTAAAAAATATTCATTATTTTTCAAAATTGTTGCTCTATTTTGGTTTATAGCGCAAAAAATAAAAACCACAGAGGTGATCAAATACCACCAAAAGAAAGCTCTATTTATGGGAAAAAAAGGACGTCAATTTTGTTTGGGAGCCATGTCGCATGACCGCACAAATGTCAGTTAAAGCGACGCAGTGCAGAATCGGGCGGTCATTGACTAGCAAAATGGTTCGGGGCTGAAGGGGTTAAGGGGGTTGAAGTTATTCAATCTTAAAACCACATTCACTGCAGCTTTCCAATTATGCAGCATAGGTCATGTGGGCTGTTTCTATCTCAGAAGGAGCTTCCTGCATGCATAATAAAGTGCAAAATACTAAAATAACTTCATATATCTAGTAGTTTCAATATCTTCCATAATTCCCAGTAACACCATTCGCGGATCAAGCTGCAGAGACCAGTCAGAAAGATTATTTAGAGTGTCAACCACTGACTCTCAGTAAGAACAGATAGCTGGGCATGGCCATACCATATGAAAAAAGGTTCCAGTAGAGGAGCGGCAAAGAGTACAAAGAAGACTAACCAGGGGATAAATGGCCGCTAAGCTCTATGGGGTATAATAAATCTTATGTAAAAACGTCAACTGGATAAAACAATCCCTAGATGAAATCATGTTAGTAACATAGAAGCCCATACAGTCTTCCCAGTTGTCAATAGTAAGGTCTGGGATAAAAGGGATAAAAGGAGGCTCATGTGCTTAATTTACAAAATAGAAGGATCTTTCTTTTTCTTTTCATGATTATATTTTCAAAATGTCAATGGACTGTAACTTATTTTACTGTCACTGACCTTAATCCCGATATTTTAGTTTTGTGAATTGAGCCTCGCGTATCTGCCCACCAAAGCACAACATTCTGCACTGCCTTCTCTTCCTCAATAACTCTCCAGTAACTGTTGCAATGCACTAGGCTTTTAAAGTTCCATAGGTGTGATCAATACTGTATCAAATTATCCAAATAATCATAAAAATGGTAGTAAAGTTCTGGTCCCAAGAGCAATAACTTGTCCCACAATCAAAGTTGCCCTCTGTCATTAACAGTCTTCCAGTGCTGGTCCCTAGTGTAGTAGAAGGACGTCAATATCTTGTCCCACTACCAAAGTTGCCATCTAATATTAACAGTCCTCTTGTCTTGGTCCCTAGTGCAGTTGAAACACAGTAATATCTTCATCTTCCAATCAGAGTTGACATCTCATAATAATGGTAATCCAGTTATGGTCTCTAGTGCAGTAGAAGACCAGCAATACATTGTTCTCCCAATCCAAATTGTCACCTACAGCTTGCAAACTTCTTATGAAAGTTGAAAGGTAGATTAAAAATGAGACCTGGGATCAAATGATATACAAAGATAGAACTGCTTTCTATGTTAATATATCACTTCAATCTTTTAACTGTTATCCAATTAGGATCCCTAATATTCTGTACAAGCACAATCCAACTATCTGATGTTTCATATAGAAGAAGTTTTCTTCATATTCATTGCATATGCATATTTTTTTTAATACTCTTTACATAACATGCCTTTTCATCTTTTTGGGTATAACATTTTAACTGTTATACTGTATACAACTTAGCCTGGTTATTTCAAGATTCTCTATGGGTGACTTCACGTTCTTACTTGCCTACAAAATGCATGTTAAAGCAGGGGTTCACCCTAAAACTCACATTTTAATCCGTTTCAGACTCCCTCGGGGAGTAGGCGTTCCTATCAAGAGGGGAACATGATTGACGGCCAGCTATGGCACGTCACGCTTCCCGGATATACCCGAAATAGGACTTGGCTCTTCACAGCGCCTGCGCAGTCAGCTCCTAGTCTGTGCGCAGGCGCTGTATAGCGCCGTGAAGAGCCGAGACCTACTCCGGCTATTTTGGGGAAGCGTGACGCGCCGGCCGTCAATCAAGTTCCCTCTGCATAGGAACGCCCATTCCCCGCGGGGAGTCTGAAACTTAACTAAGGGATTAAACTGTGAGTACGGCGCAAAAAAATAAAAATAAAGGCATACTGTAGCTCACGCTAGTATGCTGCATGGCATGGTAGAAACTTGTTTTTTAGGGTGAACCACCGCTTTAAACTCTACTATATACAGCAAAACTTCAACAAGACATCAGCAATGTTCAGTTTGTAGCTTGCTTGGCTGAATATTCCTTTAAAATTATTTAATCTAAATTACTGAGAGAACTATTATTAAAATGATGCTTAATCTAAATTACTAAGAGAACTACTATTGTTTGCCATGGAATATTGTTAATCCCTATCAAACCCTATTCCTGTTAAATTATGTATTCCTGTGATCAGGTATAATTGGCTTTAATAGTTCATCATGTAATTTTGAATAAAGATTATTTTTACATGCATGCTTTTTTTTAGGATGGCCATTTACAATATGAATTTACTCCAGGACTAATTGGCCCTTTGATGTGTAGGTGGTAGAGGGTGATTTGTTTTGATCACATCCTGTGTCCCCATGAAAAAATTATAAAAAAAGAGCCTTTGGCTTTATGTGCACAAAAATAGAAAACTGCATCAGGTGATCAAGATGCTTATCCCGAACTTGGCAACCTGCTAAAACTATCATAGGAACTAAGGAGAGAAACCAACAAAGAGTGTATAACTGGAAGCCCTTGCCACATCCCAATTGAAATGGAATTGTAGAAAAGTGCGCCCCAGGGATATTGTGGGCAAGGGGAAGAACCAGAATTTGAAGGAGTAGTATCATAAAAAGAGTACCAAATGTAGTGAATATACATAAAGAAATGCGCAAATAGGTACAGCTAAAAACAATTAAATCGGACACAGTTAAATGAACAGTAGCTAAATTCTGAAACACACTATAGCCTCATACGGAGGTCAAAGTGAGTGTGTAATCACAGAGAATACCAACATGTTTCGGAGATGGGAGGTGTAGAGGTATTCAATTCCTTCCTCTGGGGTTTTAAACAGGCTTGTTCTATTAACAGAAACATGTGTATAGGTGAAAAACGCAAATACATATAAATACTAAATAATCAGCAAATGTAAACATGTATAAACACAGTAGATAAGCAGCAAGGCATCTATTGGCAGTCAATGGGGATTCATCATACTCACAAAAATGCATGTCCTTAGATCAGGGGTGGGCAATTATTTTTTCGATGGGGCCACATGAGAAACTAAAAATATTTTGGAGGGCCGGGCCAAAAGGCTAAACTCAATACTGCATAAAATCAATTGTATTTCTTTATAAAAAGCAGTAAATATCATTGTTGGACAACTGGTACGAGTACTTGTTATAGTTAAACAATGAAAAAGTGAGGTTGCCTTACAAGAAAAATTTTTTTAATTTATTAAACAAAATTTCCCAAAACAATGAACATTTTTCACTATTTGTGACTCGTATTAGTGAAAATTTCCAGAGAGGATCAGAGACTGCGGACATGATACCAGAGAGGATCAGAGACTGCGCACATGATACCAGAGAGGATCAGAGACTGCGCACATGATACCAGAGAGGATCAGAGACTGCGCACATGATACTAGAGAGGATCAGAGACTGCAGACATTGTCCCCATAAAGTCCTGCCAAACGACAATGTATGCCGTGTCATAAATTATGGTTTATGTATGTCTTATTGTCTTAGTGATTGATTCACATCACAACTTCATTAATAGCTTTTTTTTTGTATGATTTTTAGTTTTGCTCATTACTGCCACACACGTGCAATGCATGGCTGCATGTGTGTGGCAGTGATGAGCAAAAGCAAAAATCATACAAAAAATAAGGGTATCAATTTCAAATCAATGAAGTTGTGATGTTAATCAATCACTAAGACATACATAAACCAGTGTGCCATCAATTGCTGCCAGTGTGCCATCAATTGCTGCCAGTGTGCCATCAATTGCTGTCAGTGTGCCACCAGTGTGCCATCAATTGCTGCCAGTGTGCCATCAATTGCTGCCAGTGTGCCATCAATTGCTGCCAGTGTGCCATCAATTGCTGCCATTGTGCCATCAATTGCTGTCAGTGTGCCATCAATTGCTGCCAGTGTGCCACCAGTGTGCCATCAATTGCTGCCAGTGTGCCATCAATTGCTGCCAGTGTGCCACCAGTGTGCCATCAATTGCTGCCAGTGTGCCATCAATTGCTGCCAGTGTGCCACCAGTGTGCCATCAATTGCTGCCAGTGTGCCACCAGTGTGCCATCAATTGCTGCCAGTGTGCCATCAATTGCTGCCAGTGTGCCACCAGTGTGCCATCAATTGCTGCCAGTGTGCCATCAATTGCTGCCAGTGTGCCATCAATTGCTGCCAGTGTGCCACCAATTGCTGCCAGTGTGCCATCAATTGCTGCCAGTGTGCCATCAATTGCTGCCAGTGTGCCATCAATTGCTGCCAGTGTGCCACCAGTGTGCCATCAATTGCTGCCAGTGTGCCATCAATTGCTGCCAGTGTGCCATCAATTGCTGCCAGTGTGCCACCAGTGTGCCATCAATTGCTGCCAGTGTGCCATCAATTGGTGCCAGTGTGCCATTAATTGCTGCCAGTGTGCCATCAATTGCTGCCAGTGTGCCATCAATTGCTGTCAGTGTGCCACCAGTGTGCCATCAATTGCTGCCAGTGTGCCATCAATTGCTGCCAGCATCCCCACAAGCAAGTACCTGATGATGATGATGATGAAATCTCTGTCCTGTCAGTGTTTTGCTGCCTGCAGTCCTCGGCCGTCTCGGGTCTCCTACAGCAGCCTGTGCAGTGTGCACAGTGTGAGGTGAGGAGTCGGGACCGGGTCATTACTTGGCAGGAATTGGGGGACTTTTTTGAATTCGGGGACACTCACTCCACGTGGTGACGGGCGGCTGGGAATGCCGTCAGCGGGGGGCGGGAAAGGAAGCGTGGCCAGCTCCAATGGCTTCTTCGGCTGAATCAGCGGGGGGCGGGAAAGGAGGTGTGGCTAACACCCACGGGTTTCTTCGGCTGTACCAGCGGGAGGGCGGGAAAGAGGTGCGGCTAACACCCACAATTCTTTCGGCTGCAAATTCAGACTTCAAATTCAGATTTCTAGCGATCCGCCCGGGGGCCGGATTAAAAGGTCCGCCGGGCCGTAGTTTGCCCACCTCTGCCTTAGATTATAGTGCACATCAAGTTTCTCTTATACACATGTTTCTGTTAATAGAACAAACAGCCTGTTTAAAATCCCTGAGGAAGGAGTTGAATACCTACACCTCCCATCTCCGAAACATGTTGGGATTTTCTGTGATTACACACTCACTTTGACCTTCATATGAGCCTTTAGTGTGTTCCAGAATTTAGCTGCTGTTCATTTAACTGTGTCCGATTATATATTTTTAGGTGTACCCATTTGTGAATTTCTTTATGTATATGTATTTTCAATACATTTTGTACTCTTTTTATGATACTGGTTTATTCCCCTTGCCCACAATATCCCTGGGGCACCCTTCTCTACATTTGCTAAAACTATCAGCCCCTTCCATTAAGGGCGCCCAAGTGATGTCCCTTCTATCCATGGCCACCACCTCAATGCTCTATCCAGTCCACGGCCGCCACCCCCTATTCATGTGTCCGGCCCCTTTCAGGATGCCGGGCACATGAATTACAGTGGCAGGGGTGTTTTTTTTAAGCACCTGATTAAAACCAAAGGCACTAATAGGCTTCAAAACAGGGTGGACTCATGGTGCAGAGCATTGCGCTACGAGCCCACCCAGGTGTTACAACATTGAAACACTGATCCTCAATCCAGCCAATCAGAAGCGGGTTTGAGACCCGTTTCTGACTGGCTGAACTGAGTCCCAACTGGCCGCCAAGGAGGAGGGAGGACATGGAAGCCAACGCAATGCCCGTGGAGAGCAGAGGAAGAGCCACTGCCGCTGAGCAGGGGAAGCTGCCGGTGAAGCCCAGGAAAAGCGCTTCCCATCATAGATGGGGTAAGTGCTCAAGACCAGACCGGGAGGGGGTTGGTACAGTTTACCACCCTTTCCCCCCACTGATCATGTGCAGTATATAAGTTGGGAACAGCGATTTGGCAATTGGAACAGCAATGTAGCAGTCACTACAGGGCACAAGGTTCTCAGGTGGCTTTGTGTAAACCCTTAAAAAAAGATTGCTAGTTGTTTACTATACGCTTTAAGGAAAACCAGCTACACTTTTCAGGGATTACTTTAATTGGTTATTCACTTGTATATTCTTCTGGTCAGAGCAAAAAACGCAAGGCTGTCTGTCTCCAGCTTATGGTCAGTGCCGATATAAGATACAAAACAGGATTTCTTGTAAAAACTAAAGCCAACCATAGAGGGTTAGAATCTTGGTCTGTTTAGCAGGGACCGGACAATATTTGAACCATCTATCGGCAGGCTGATTGTACCCAAGTCGATCCATCAATCCACTTGGGTACAACCACCATGCTGGATTTTCAGCATGCGATTAACGCCAGTGGCGATAATCACAATAGCCCTGTGGGAGGGATTACTCCATCAACACTGACTGTTTTAATGGGGGAATCTAGCGATTTTGTTTCCTGCAACCAAAATCACATTATCTATGGCTGACTTAATGGATATGTTAATTGACAGTTTTTTTTTTCACAGCATTGTGATTTTATTGTCAGTTTTGAGCCCAGAATTCAGGCAGCAGGAGTCCAGTCAGCTGTTCCCATGGGGTCTTACGAAGGAAGTTCCAGCATTGCAGCCAAATATAAGAAAATTTCACAAAATGTTTGTTGTGTTCCTATTCATACAGCATACCTAAAGTCTATACAGTGGAACCTCGGATTACGAGCATAATCCGTTCCAGGAGAATGCTTGTAATCCAAAGTACTCGCATATCAAAGCGAATTTCCCCATTGAAGTCAATGGAAACGAAAATAATTCGTTCCGCATTGACTTCAACAATGGCATGCAATACTGCATGCGGCCAGAGGCAGGGGGGCGCAGGAGAGCCTCGGAAAAGGCCGGAAAGGCCCTGAGGACACCTCGGCTGACCTCGGCTCTGCTCCGACCTCAACTCCGTTCCCGAGGTTTGCCGAGGTCAGCCGAGCTGTCCTCGGGTCTTTCCGAACTGCGCCAATTGGCTGCGATCGGCCCCCTTTCGGCTCCGGCGCCCCCCACCTCAGGCCAAACGTGGTACTGCACACCACATTGGCCTGAATCCTGCTCGTTTTGCGAGACAACACTTGCAAACTGAGTTAGGATATTTTAAAATACAGTGCTCATATTGCGAAACGCTCGTTAACCGCGTTACTCAAAATCCGAGGTTCCATTGTACAGTATATATATATATATATATATATATATATATATATATATATATATATATATATATATATATCTTAACATTCATATATGTGAATGTTACAAATATAAAGTCAGTGTTTGGCTGCAAAAGTGAAAATGCACTTGACACTGAGCTGACACTTCTGCTCTGACTGCGTAGTGTTTGACACAGAAAACTAACTATAGACTTCAGGTTGCTTGCTTTATTCTTCAGCCAGGCAAGATCCTAATTTAACCACACTTCACACACACCGGAGTTATTCATGCAAATCTAAAAATGTGTGCTATAGACAGTTTAGCATACTGCAAACTAAAAAAAAATTACATCCCTTTTTTTTTAATGAATTAATTAACATCATTCCTGACTGTGAATAACATATATAACATTAAAATAGACAACAGAGTTAATACTAATTGCACTAACTAAACAAATAACATATCAAACCTAAAGGCAAACCTATCATTTGCCAATTAAGATAGAAAAAAAAAATAGCTTTCTTCTTTCTACCCCCAGCAACATACATGAAATGAAATCTCAGATCCAGTTCACACCACAGAAACACAGTCTGGATGCGTTCCAGATGCTTTTCTGCATGCGTGTTTTTGACACTTTTTTATGCAGTTCAGTGCATTTTTTTCACCCTCTTTATTTCTTAACCTTAAGACCTCTTTCACACTGGGGCGGTGCGGGCATTAGCGGTAAAACGTGGCTAGTTTTAGCGGCACCTTACCACTGTAAGAGCAGCGCTTTTCCGCCCCTAGTGGGGCGCTTTTAACCGCCGCAAACAGTCGAAGAAAGGGTTAATAGCGCCTGTGTTGCGGCGCTGCCAAAGTGCTTTGCAGATGCTTCGGCATCGTCCCCATTCATTTCAATGGACAGGGCGTTTTGGGAATGGTGTATACACCGCTTCTCCACCGCCCCAAAGATGCTGCTTGCAGGACTTTTTTTCCTGTCCTGCAAGCGCACAGCCCCAGTGTGAAAGCACTCAGGCTTTCACACTGGGGTGGCTTAAGAGGCGCTTTACAGGCGCTATTGTTAGTGCTAAAATGCCTAAAAAGCGCCACAGTGTGAAAGGGGTCTAAAAAAGAACATGTGTGTACCAGTGCGTTTAGGTGTGTTCCAGTGCATTTCAGTACGTTTTTGGTGCATTTTACAGTAGTCCAGTACAGTCACAGGAAAAAAGCAACATGTTTTACTTTTGTTTCTGGAACTGGAATGCACTGAAACTGCAAGCACTGATGTGAACCATGCCATTGAAAACCATATAACCTACTTTCCATGAGTTTTTGATGCATCAAAAAACGCACTGGACTGCATGTGTCGTGAACTATGGGGCTTAAGAGGTCACTGCAGAGATCTGTGAGAGAAGAGTGCAGAGATGAGCTATGAATGTGGGTGCAGAAAAGTCGCAAACCCCTGACCCCAGCCCTGTATATTATGCAGTCCTGTGCCTGGCGCTCTGTGTATTATGTATTCCTCTGTCCAGAGCTCTGTGTACTTTGTATTCCTGTGCCCAGCACTCTGTGTATTATGTATTCCTGTGCCCAGCCCTCTGTGTATTATGTATTTCTGTGCCCAGCACTCTGTGTATTATGTATTCCTGTGCCCAGCGCTCTATGTATTATGCAGTCCTGTGCCCAGTGCCCTGTGTAATATGCAGCCCTGTAACCAGCACTCTGTGTGTTATGCACTCCTGGTTTTATTTAACAATGCCCCTTTAAGACCTTCCCACTGTGAAATTTGGCCACACCCACCCCATGAGATGGCATGCTCCTTCATGAAAAGGGGGGGCGGGAAGTTCCTGCACTTATTCTCTGAGAAGAAAACCCCTGGGCCCAGCCATCCAAAAAGAACAGGTCATGCTCAGAAGGCAATGGGCTGACGGGGAGAGATCCCCCTGGTCTGACTATACCTGAATTACTGTCTGGCCGCCTCAGGATGGCGGGATTGATAACGGGCACTGGGTGGGTAGTCCTAATAGAAGCCCGGTATTTTGCTTCCATAGTGTTGTATTAGCCCTGTGTCGATGCATCCTTCCACCTCAGGGTGCATTGCAACACAAGGCTCTTAAGGCCCACCAAAATCCTTAGCACCAGGCTCATGATGCTCTTAATCCAGCCCTGTACACACAGTTATATCATCTGAATTATTGTGAATGCCCCCACAACTATGCAACAATTGTTGAATCACATGTTAATAAACTTAAAGGGTAAACTCACCTTTGTACACTTTTATTTTTTCTAAATTCCAGCTCCCGTATGCACCAATATAGCATTCATGTAATTTTTTTGCAAAAATATCAAAGCTTTGAATTATATCTACAGTCAACTACTATTCCTGTCCTAATCCACGTTTCCAGACGTTTTTCCATTAGTAATGTCTTCTTCCTGATCAGACTATAGGTTATGACACAGGAAGGAGTTAACCAGCTGACCTTATTAGAACACACCCTGTATCTTCCACCCTCCCATTCCCAGGTGCACGTTTTTTTAAATTAAATGCAATCAGTGATGACCCTTCTCACTAAATACACAATCAGATTGTATAGTGTATGGCCATCTTTATACAAGTACATAGGAGGGAGTGGACATAAACACTCAGCTGTCAAGCTCGTTCACAACTCTGCATAGCGGAAAATTTGTTTTTTTGGGAGGGTTTTTCGCCGGAGGAGGCATTATGGAGCATTTTCACTCATCACACATAGGACAGCCGATCCACCTGAATGGGCTGCCCTACACACAGCAATCGCCCCAAAGAAGCTTCAGAACTATTTTTAGCGTGGAGCTTGGTGCGTTTTTTCACTGCAATTTTTGGTGCAGCACATTTCCGAAATGCAAGGAAATGCACAGATGTGAGTGGAGCCTCGTTGTTCTTGTGTTATTGCACCAATTTCACTTTCAGGCCCCATTTACATTTTGTGTCTCGTTTTTCCTGTGACACACATAGGGCAGCCTGTTGATTTTAATTGGCTGCACTACATGTGGTTAATGGGAAATTTTGGTGTTTTGTGGGTTGTATGTTTTTTTACTGTGCGTTTTGCAGCATTTGCCCCTCGTTTTTTTACATGTGTGTTTGTTTCTGTGTTTGGTGTGCCGTTAACATTTAATGGCACTGAAAGCGCAACTAGTAATTTTAAGTGTATAACCCCTTGGCACCAACCATATATGCGGCCTCAGCTTTAAGGGGTTATAAACTGCAGGCATCATCCTGGTACCATTTTTTAGAGTGGGCGGCCAGCCCTTCAGGGATAACAACCGATGTGGCTAAAACCTGCTCAGCTGTTATCCCGAAAGAGGGAGAGGGGACGTCCCCACTGCCTTTCCGCCACTCTTTCCGGGCCTCCCGTCCCGCTGGGAGACCCGATCAACAGCTTCTTTCCAGTCTATGTGTAAACATGGAAGCGACGTCACAACGTCACTTCTGTTTTTTTCTCGGCTGCTAATGGCAGCGAATAAAAAAAAGACAATATTCAGAATCACAGATTTTGCCGATCTTTTAGACCCCCGATCCCTCCATAAAGAGTAACTGTCATTGCCTATTACTGTCACAAGGGATGTTTACATTCCTTGTGAAAGCAATAAAAGCAATAAAAGTGATCAAAAATGTAATTACATTTTTTAAAGAGACATAGTAAAAAAAGAAAAAAAGAAAATTTTTAAGCGCCCCCGTCCCCGCAAAATCTTGCAGCAAAGAAAACACACATGTAAGTCACGCCTGCATATGTAAACAGTGTTCAAATCACACAAGTGCAGTATAGCCACGATTGCCAGAGCAAGAGCAATAATTCTAACACTAGACCTCCTCTGTAACTTTAACCTGGTAACCGTAAAAAAAATTTAAAGCATCACCTATGGAGATTTTTAGGTACCATCGCTCGTCGCCATTCCACAAGTGTGCACAATCTTGAAAGAATGACATGTTAGGTATCTATTTACGCGACGTAACATCATCTTTCACATTATATAAACAAATTGGGCTAATTTTTTAATTCATAAAAGTGTATTTTTTCCCAAAAAAATTGCATTTGGAAGACCAGTGTGACATAAAATATTGGATAGAAGAAGATCCTGGACTGCCGCACTCCTTAAAACAATGTCTTTATTTTTTCATCATATTGGTTATGATATATATATGTTTCACACATGGACATTTTTCTTTTTATCATCTTTTATCACCGGTATGAGATTTTTATTTTATCCCATACATGATAGTATTCCATGTGTGACACATTAGTGTTCCATTGACTAACAATCACCTGTGGGTTAATTGGTGAAACACCCAATTCACCTTTTTTCCCCCTCCTCTTTTTAAACACAGTTTTTGTCATTGTTCACTAGCTATGAGTAAGCATCACATGATGTGAAACATGTCAGCCACCTTTTTCCTGTTGTTCACTTCATTTTGACTGCATTGCTTTGGCTGTTTTTTGGATTTCATTTGTACAATAAAGACATCGTTTTAAGGAGTGCGGCAGTCCAGGATCTTCTTCTATCCAATGCACCTGTGCACAGCCAGCACCCTTTTGGTTTAGTGGGACGGAAGCAAAGCCAAGGGATCAGTAGTTTTTAGAGCGGTATCATCTCTGACATAAAATATTGCAATGATCGCTAATTTTTATTCTCTAGATTCTCTGTTAAACAAATATATATTATTTGGGGTTCTAAGTAATTTTCTAGCAAAAAATATGGATTTTAACTTGTAAGCAACAAATATCAGAAATAGGCTTAGGCGTGAAAGGGATAAACATGGCCATACACTATGCAATCTGATTGTATATTGTGTATTTAGTGAGAAGGGAGATCACTGATTGATTGCATTTAATTTAAAAACGTGCACCTGGGAATGGGAGGGAGGATGATGCAGGGTGTGTGCTAATGAGATCAGCTGGTCCACTCCTTCCTGTGTCATGACCTAAAGTCTGATCAGGAAGAAGATATTACTAATGGAAAAACGTATGGAAACGTGGATTAGGACAAGAAAGGTAAGTGACTGTAGATTTAATGGAAAGCTTTGATATTTTTGCAAAAAAAGTACATGAATTCTATATTGGTGCATAGGGGAGCAGAGGCACATTGCCGGCGGTATTATCGCGGTTTCCCATTGCTTTCAATAGGAAGGAGCGGTGGAGGAGTGGTAAACACCCTGCTCCTTCACCGCTCCAAAGATGCTGCTAGCAGGACTTTTGGAGCGGTCCTGCTAGCGCACCGCTCCAGTGTGAAAGCCCACAGGCTTTCCCACTGAGACTGCCGGGCAGGAGTTTTTCAGGCGGTATTTAGGCGCTGTTTTTACCGCTAAAACGCCTGAAAACCTCCTCAGTGTGAAAGGGGCCTTAAAGCGGGAGTTCACCCGAAAAAAAAATTTAACATTAGATTTAGGCTAATTAAGGGGAGCAGAAACGGGTATTTTTTTTAAAATCAATGCCCTACTTACCGCTGTAGAGATAGATGTTCTCCCGCCGCTTCCGGGTATGATCTTCGGGACTGGGCGTTCCTATTTGATCGACAGCCTTCCGATTGTCGCATACAGCGCGTCACCAGTTGCCGGAAGAAGCCGAACGTCGGTGCGGCTCTATACGGCGCCTGCGCACCGACGTTCGGCTACTTTTGGAAACTCGTGATGCACTGTATGCGATGGTCGGAAGGCTGTCAATCAAATAGGAACGCCCAGTCCCGCAGCCCATACCCGGAAGCGGCGGGAGAACATCTATCTCTACAACGATAAGTACGGCATTGATTTTAAAAAAAATACCCATTTCTGCTCCCCTTAATTAGCCTAAATCTAATGTTAAAAATGTATATTTTGGGTGAACCTCCACTTTAAGGAAGTGGCCTGAGATGACCTGAAAATAGCAGGTTGCAAGTGTGATGGCAGCCAGTAGGGATAAAACAATAGGATCACAGTCAATTGTATCGAGGAGTGCCCAAAGAGGAGCCTCTCTCTACCCATATCTGCGGTATCGCTTTGCCAACAAAACTTTCCTTTTAGTTGGGAAAAAGAGTACCTGACTTACCTAGGGATTAATTTAACACCTAACGTGAAAGATTTGTTTGACAAAAATTTTATGCCCCTACTTAATACCATCAAAACTGATTTGCTCAAATGGGGCTCAAATTTCTTCTCATGGTTTGGGAGAGTGGATATTATTAAAATGAACGTTCTCCCAAGGTTTTTATACCCGCTACAAACTATACCAACCAGAATTCCATGCACATTTTTTAGAAACTTCAAGCGAATGTGCCTGAAATTTATTTGGAACATGAGACAGCCTAGAATAAAATGGGATAAACTCATTATCCCCAAACTATTGGGGGGAATAGGCTTACCGGATTTACAAAAATACTATTGGGCGTGTCATCTGACCCGTATTGCAGATTGGCATTTACATGCTCACATTAAAGATTGGGTTAACCTGGAGGAATCCTCTTACACGCAACTTATCCCCCTAACACACATGCCATGGATCCATCCCAGTAAAATCCCTCAAAAAGTCAATTCCCACTCAATCACTGGAAACACACTACGCATTTTTAAGTCCCTTTGTAAAAAATATGAGGTTTCTTCTGTATATGGTCCCATGACTCCTTTGATTTACAACCCAGAAATACATTTGGGAAAGTATTATATAAAGCCTACTGACCCGTGTTTGACTGACACATTGAGGATCAACACGCTTTTTAAACAAGGTACCACTATGTCATATGATTCCTTCCTTGCTGATCACCCGGATAATAATATCTCCCAACATGGTTTTGAGGTTATTAGACAGTTTGCGGATAAGCTAAACCCTTGCTATAACTGGCACAGACTGAAGACCCCATTTGAGAATCTATGTCTAAAAAAATCTCCCCAAAAACATTTGATCTCAACACTACATTCTTTGTTCTACTCAAGATTTGATTTAAAATCAGATATTTCTAATCTAAAATGGGAGGAGGAATTGAATATATCTCTCTCATCGGAAGAATGGGAAACTATCTTCCGCAGAATACACAAGGGTTCTTTGAACGTACTAACCCAAGAAAACGGATACAAGTTGTATTCGCGTTGGTACAGGACTCCCCATATCATAAATAAATTTAATCCAACTGTATCCCCCTTATGCTGGAGATGTAAATCCGAGGTGGGTACACTACTCCATATATGGTGGGAATGTAGGAACATTAAACCATTTTGGGAACAAGTCCACGATCTAATATCTAAAATCACTACATATGCTTCAGATTATACCGCTCAACAGTACTTACTGCATCACTCTACCCTGCCCAATTCGGTTTACAAAGACTCAATAATCTTACACCTTATAAATGCAGCTAAGCTCTGTATCCCCGCTAAATGGTTACAACCCTCTCCCCCTTCTGTTTCTGACTGGTTACGGAAAATCCAACACATAGCAAATATGGAAGATTTGATCCATCAATCTTCGGATTCCTCCGGAAAGTTTTACAAGAAATGGGCATGCTGGTTGCAATTTACAGACTCTATGGAATTTAAAAATTTGATAGACAATTAATATTGTTTTCCTGTTGTATACATCTTTCTGTTAATTTTATCTCTTAAAGGAGTAAGACGCTCGAATATACTGATCTATATACACTAAGATCCTTCTTCTCTAATTTTTGGTCATCACCCCTCTTGCCATGAAAGAGCATTGCAGTTCTTCCCCTATATCCCGATCCCTTTTTATTTCGTTTTTTTTTTGTTTGTTTTTTTTGTTTTTAACCACATTGTTTAGTGTGTAAGATTACATTGCTGTTATGCTTCCCCCGTATATACAACATACATACTCATTGTTTGTACAATGTAACTTTCTTTGTGAAAACGATACTATAATATGTTGCATTGATTTGTAATTACCTTTTAAAACTCAATAAAAATATTTAACAACAAAAAACAAAGAGGAGCCTCACAGTTAGTGGAAGTGGGATGTCCATTTACCTTGCGTCGGTAAAGAAGTTTGTGCAAGAGAAAATAGTCATTGCAGTAGACTTGGATCGATTTACTCGCATGCCCGAAATAGATTCATATTTAGAAGGGGCATTGAAAAGGTAGGGTGGAGATAAATGAGAAGAAGTGACACTGAAGAGTATATTATCTGCAATCAATGATATTTTATTATCCACTCCTGCTAATTCTAAACCTTTGATATCAGGCCTCTGCTGTATATATTGGGCCAAAGGCTCTAATAAAGATAAAAACAAGTAAGAGGCAAAGGGCAACCTTGCCTTGTGCCCCCTGTAATAGTAAACAAGGGAGAGTAAAACCTGCTGTACTGGAAAGAGGACATTGGGGTTGATTAATGCCGAGATCCAATTAAAGAAAGTATCGCTATATCCCCATTTTAATGCAAAAAAACATGCACTTCTAGAATATAGTGTCACATTCCCGCCCCCCCCCCCCCCCCACTTTTTATTTAGAAAGTGGGTGTCAAATAAAAGCAAGTGAAGGGAAATCTTCTTTATAGGTAAACAGACCACATTTGAAACATGGCAGTTTGAAAAAAAAAATTTGCAAGGAAATCATTGTTTTTTTTGTTTGTTTTTTGGAATTGCTAGTCTTATAATTTTACAGTGAATTGTGGCTCAGTCTAAATTTGAGCAGCATGTCAGCTCAGCAACAAGATTGCCAGCAACATTTCATTCACCTCTATGGCTTAGCTGCAAATCGCTGAAGGCGATTGATTTATAGCAGAGTACATCAACCCAATACTGTTGCAGTGGCAAATCACTTCTTCAAGACAATTTGATAGCAACTCTACCAGTTGCTACAAAATGCTGTTAATCATTGGCATTAGTGATTTGTAACAGCTATTCTACAAAATCGCCCATCTAACATGGCCCTAGAAGGTACTGTAAAATGAAAAAGAGAGAGACCACCAAATTGCTCAAAACATCACCTAGTTTATTGAATGAGTAAAAGACGAATATTTGAATGTGCAAACTTAAAGGGGTTGTAAAGGTTTGTTTTTTATTTTCTAAATAGGTTCCTTTAACCACTTCCCGCCCGGCCTTTGGCCGATTTACGTCCGGGAAGTGGTTGTGAAATCCTGACAGGACGTCCATGGACGTCCTGCAGGATTTCATGCTGCGCGGCGCGCGGTGATGCGGGGTGTCAGTCTGACACCCTGCATCACCGATCTCGGTAAAGAGCCTCCGGCGGAGACTCTTTACCACGTGATCAGCCATGTCGAATCACGGCTGATCACGATGTAAACAGGAAGAGCCGTCTGACAGACGCGAGTATAGGAGAGCCGATCGGCGGCTCTCCTGACATGGGGGGTTCGCGCTGATTGTTTATCAGCGCAGCCCCCCCTCGGATCGCCACACTGGACCACCAGGGAAGCCCACCCTGGACCACCAGGGTGGGCCAAAAAAAAAAAAAGCATGGAAAAAAAAAAAGTCTAAAAAAAAAAAAAAGCTTTTAAAAAAAAAAAAGATGCCAATCAGTGCCCACAAATGGGCACTGACTGGCAACATGGGTAGATCAGTGCTGCCCCACAATGTCCATCAGTGCCACCCCAAGTGTCCATCAGTGCCACCCCACAGTGTCCATCAGTGCCACCCCACAGTGCCCATCCATGCCCAGTGCCCACCTATCAGTGCCCATCTGTGCCACCCATAAGTATCCATCAGTGCCACCCATGAGTGCCCATCTGTGCCGCCTATGAGTGCCCAGTGCCGCCCATGAGTGCCCATCAGTGCCGCCCATGAGTGCCCATCAGTGCCGCCTATGTGTGCCCATCAGTGCCGCCTTTGTGTGCCCATCAGTGCCGCCTATGTGTGCCCATCAGTGCCACATACCAGCGCCACCAATCAGTGCCACCTCATCTGTGCCCATCAGTACTACCTCATCGATGTCCATCAGTGCCATCTCATCGGTGCCCATCAGTGCCGCCATATCAGTGCCCGTAATTGAAAGAGAAAACTTACTTATTTACAAAAAAATTAACAGAAAAAAATAAAAACGTAATTTTTTTTCTAAATTTTCAGTCTTTTTTTAGTTGTTGCGCAAAAAAAAAAAATCGCAGAGGTGATCAAATACCACCAAAAGAAAGCTCTATTTGTGGGGGGAAAAGGACGCCACGTCGCACGACCGCGCAATTGTCATTCAAAGTGCGACAGTGCTGAAAGCTGAAAATTGGCTTGGGCGGGAAGGTGCGTAAGTGCCTGGTATGGAAGTGGTTAAGCTAGTGCATTGTTGGTTCACTTACCTTTTTCCTTCGATTTCCCTTCTAAATGTTTTTTTCTTTGTCTGAATTTCTCACTTCCTGTTCCTCCTCAGTAAGCTTGCCCCCATCATCCAAGCTGTTCTGGCTGGGAGTTAGTCAGCGTGCTCGCCCCCTCCCTTGGGACTACATCTCTGCGGGGAGACGCAAGCTTACTGAGGAGAAACAGGAAGTGAGAAATTCAGACAAAGAAAACAAACATTTAGAAGGGAAATGGAAGGAAAAGGTAAGTGAACCAACAATGCACTAGCTTAAAGGAACCTATTTAGAAAATAAAAAACAAACCTTTACAACCCATTTAAAGGGGTTGTAAGGCTTTGTTTGTTATTTAAATAACAACCATGTTATACTTACCTCCACTGTGCAGTTAGTTTTGCACAGAGTGGCCCCAATCCTCAACTTCTGGGGTCCCTCGGCGGCTGTCTCGGCTCCTCCCCACAATTGCTAACCCCCCTTCATGAGAGCTCTCTCCCAAGGGGGTTAGCTTGCGGGCACGCTCCCTTGATAGAGCCGGCGGCTAAAGCCCCGACTGTATCACTCGGCCCTGCCCCCCGGTGCGCTGTGTCATTGGATGTGATTGACAGCAGCGCGAGCCAATGGCTGCGCTGCTACCAATCTATCCAATCAACTGCCAGACTCTGTGAAGAAAGGACGTCGGGGGACACGCACAGCAGGTGAACGGGCTCAAGTAAAATGGGGTTGCTGGGGGGGCCGTCATTGCCAGGTGTTTTTTTCATCTTAATGCATAGAATGCATTAAGGTGAAAAAACACGAACCTTTACAACCCCTTTAAGGAATAACACATGGCATGCAGGTCATTGAACTGTAACAAGAATGCAGATAAGGACATACATTTCCTGGGTCACTGACACTAAAGGAGGAGCATGACAGTCAGTAAATAAGCATTTTCAGCAACAAGAGACTCCGGGCCAGATCCACAGATGAAGTACGCCGGCGTATCTACTGATACGCCGGTGTACTTTCAAATTTCCCACGTCGTATCGTTGTTTTGAATCCTCAAAACAAGATACGACGGCTTCTGGGTTAGATCCGACAGGTGTACGTCTTCGTACGCCTTCGGATCTAAGATGCAATACTTTGGCGTCCGCTGGGTGGCGTTTTCCGTGTCGGGTATGCAAATTAGCGATTTACGACGATCCACGAACGTACGCGCGGCCGTTGCATTTTCGAACGTCGTCTGTAGTCGGCTATTTCCGGCGTATAGTTAAAGCTGGTATTTTGCGGCGTATAGGTAGACTTGCCATGTTAAGTATGGCCAACGTTCCCGCATCGAAATTTTAATTTTTTTTTTTCGCGTAAGTCGTCCGTGAATAGGGATGGACGTAACTCACGTCTAAGTTAAAAAAATGACGTCCTAGCGACGTCATTTAGCGCAATGCACGTCGGGAAATTTCGGGACGACGCATGTGCAGTTCTTTCGGCGCGGGGACACGCTTCATTTAAATGAAACCCGCCCCCAACCCGCCCAATTTCAAATCCGCCAACAGAAATACACTACGCCACCGTAACTTACGGCGCGAACTTGCTGAGGATTCGAAAATGCGCCAGGTAAGGTACGGCGGTGTAGTGTATCTCTGATACGCTGCGCCGTTCTACATCTATGTGGATCTGGCCCTCCATGTGTATCTTCTGACATGTTTATCTACTGACATGTTTGACATGATCTAGGTTCCTGTCAAAGCAAAGGTTTAGTGCCGATTTCTTTTTTTTTTTCATTCCTTTCACAGAAAATAACACTGTATAATACTTTTAGGGAAGTGCATTTTTTACGTGCAAGTTCTCATTTCACTTTCCTGAGAGACCCGCAGTAATTCCCAGGTTTCCAAAGACTTGTCTGCTTGAAGAATATGGAATAAAGTTCAGAAAATATTTTCTCTTGCCAAATGTTCATTAGGGCATGACAACCCTGAAATCAAATACAAATCAAAATGCCTTATCAGTCTTATGGATATATCACATTATTTTAAGATGTAACCTTAAAATAAAAAAACGTACAATAGAAAACTCTATATTACATACATTAAGTAATAGAAAACTGTATATTTTATAATGTAATCAGAATTGTGTATCACTGTTCAAAAATAGAATATGCCCTTGAGATGTCACAGCAAGGTGCCATGGGATATGTAGTCCCTAGACATTTAAAGTAAACCAAAGTAATAAGCAATGGGCAGAGGAGAATAAGTCACAAAGCATAAATGAATAAAGGAAGTTGTTAAAGGGATGGCCAGCAGATGGACAGCGCTCACGCTCACAACAGAAAAAAAGATTTTTCAAATACCGTATATACTCGAGTATAAGCCGACCCGAATATAAGCCGAGGCACCTAATTTTACCACAAAAAAAAATGGTGAAAACATTGACTCGAGTATAAGCCTAGGGTGGGAAAATGCAGCAGCTACTGGGTAAACAATGCCCATCTGCAGCCTCACTGTGCCCATATGCAGTCTCTCACTGTGCCCATTTGTAGTCTCTCATTGTGCCCATTTGTAGTCTCTCACTGTGCCCATTTGTAGTCTCACTGTGCCCATTTGCAGCTGTACCTTTCATTAGTAAAACATAGTGGTAGTAGTGGTAGTGGTGTGAGGGGGATCAGTGGCAGTGTTGATAATGAGGGATGGGTCAGGGTGCCACTTACTTGCAGATCACTTGGTTCCTCCTCCTTGCCAAGCCTTGCTTGGGTGAGCAGAGAGAATTGGCAGGGCCTCCGAGTAGTACAGGCGGAGTAGTAGAAGATGGGCGGAGTGGGCTGGGGACTGTGCCCCATGAGTGTGGACAACAAAGGTTGGTAGCGCCCGGAGAGGATGGGTGGAGCAGGCGGGGTCTGTGCCTGTGAGTGTGGGAGGAGAGGATGGGCGGAGCGGGCGCAGGGGATGGGTGGAGCGGACGGGGACTGCAGTGTGCCCGCGGGTGTGGGCAGAGACTCCCAGAAATGACCAGTGTACTGTCTCCCGGGCGGCCGCAGTGCGTGTCTCCCGCTGTGTAATGAAGTCTTTACGGCCATCCATTGAAACAACGCCCCACCTCCTCCTCGTCCGTCTGTGATAGAGGAACACTGATACGGTTTTTATCTCCTCACTGGACATGGAGGCAGCTTGCTATGGGGACACTCAGAAGGGAGGAGGAGCCAGGAGCATTGGCAAGGGACCCAAAAAGTGGAAGTTTGGGACCGCTCTGTGCAAAACCTTTGCATAGAGCAAGCAAGTATAAACCTGTTTGTTCTTTTTTTTTTTTTTAATAACTTCACAATCACTTTAGGTCTGGAGATTGCACTGTCCATTCAGTCTATTCTGATAATTCCGTGCCTACTGCTGTATTCAGTAGTCCATGGTGGAGGCTCTTTGCCCAAGCCCTTTGAGACCCATATCACAGATCTACTGACTCTGGGTAACTTGTATTTTAATACTGTTATGGTTTTGGCTGTCTTTCAAAGTTTTCTCTAATTTCCAAGAGTCTTTGGTGGTAGAAGGAACTGTACTCACTGACCTACCATTTTTAAGTTTTTAGTAACCTAAAAACCACATGCAATTTACCAGTTACCTTTATGCCATATCAGGTTATTCACTGGACTTAACACTATATATATATATGTAGGCGTAGCATTGACCCCCGAAGGAGCTGCTGGTAATTGATTGGGCCTGTACTCTGCTCTCCTACCCCCAAATAAATTGGCTCAGCCCGCTTGACACAGCTGTGTAACAGTGTCGATGTGAAGCTTTTACTACAAGGAACAACCCCACAATAACAATGTGTATATAGTGTACCTTTACTGTTATCTGGGCATCCGGTGTTCCACCTGTTAGAATAATGAACAAGCCTCACACCAATTGTGATTAACCAGAATGTAAGTTTACTGAAACTGGTATAAAAACAGTGGTTATAATAACTATCAATATACAAACTTACTATAATAGTGCAATGAGTGTTCGCAAATTATTAACACTTAAAGATTCCTTGAATCTCTACTGCAGGCGCGTCTCCAAGTTGGTCTAGTGCTCAGAGTGACACTGCCTTGACACTGGCCACCTCCCCACTTCCAGTACAGCAGTTCAGTCATCTAAGGTTCATGGGTAGGTGGATGTGCATTGTGGGTAAGTGAGTCCTTTTACAGAATAATTAAGTCACTTCCTGCATAGGTTTTTATGTGGAGAATAAACAAGTCTCATTCACATTATTTGCCACCAGAGGGAGCCAACACCATGGGAAAGCAGATGGAACATACCCTTAATACTTTAAAATAAATAAGAGACATCAGACAACTTGTTGGATGATAAAGGCCTCGAGTGTTTATTATTGGTTTCAAAAGGTAAATAAATAAATAATTTAAATATTTACATAAATAAATAACCTTAAAATAAGCCTTAAAGCTAACCTAGCCACTACAGCTCAGGCTGCCAATAAAAATTACCCAGCTTTAACCACTTCCATACCAGCCCATTGTAAAATGATGTCCACAACGGACCTCTAACGATCCGGGTGGACGTCATATGACGTCCTGGGCTTTGCAGGTGGATATCTGAATGATGCCTGCAGCTAGAGGCATCATTCAGATATCCTTCTCTTGTGCTGGCGATTCTGCACAACGTAAGAACGATCATAGCGGCGGTTCCGCCGCTAGATCGTTCTTACAGGCGGCGGGAGGGGACATCCCCCCTCCCGCCGCCATCCGGTGCTTCTCCGGGCTCTCCCGTGCCATCGGGGGCCCGGAGAACGAATCGTCCGGCGCTGGCAGGAAGCATAGAGATGACTGGTGACCAGATGGTCACCAGTCATCTCTATGACCGTCGGAGGACCCGGGCGCGATGTGATGACGTCACGCCCGGGTCCCCGTAAGTAAACAAAGCCGCAATTGCGGCTGCTAAGCAACAGCAAGCATGAGATCGGTGAATTTTTTTTCACCGATTTTATGCTTTCCAGCCTGGAGGAGAGATGAGCGGTCTTATTGACCCCGCATCTCTCCATAAAGAGGACCTGTCACACACATTCCTATTACAAGGGATGTTTACATTCCTTGTAATAGGAATAAAAGTGATAATAAAAAAAATAAAATAAAAAAAAAAGTGTAAAAAAATAAATAAATATGTAAAAAAAAAAAAAATTTTTAACGCCCCTGTCCCCAGTAGCTCGCGCGCAGAAGCGAACGCACACGCAAGTCCCGCCGACATATGTAAACGATGTTTAAACCACATATGTGAGGTATCGCCGCGTGCGTTAGAGTGCCAGCAACAATTCTAGCACTAGATCTCCTCTGTAAATCTAAACTGGTAACCTGTAAAAAAATTCAAAGCGTTGCCTATGGAGATTTTTAAGTACCGAAGTTTGGCGCCATTCCATGAGTGTGCGCAATTTTAAAGCATGACATGTTAGGTATCTATTTACTCGGTGTAACATCATCTTTCATATTTTACAAAAAAATTGGGCTAACTTTACTGTTTTGTTATTTTTTTAATTCATGAAACAATTTTTTTCCAAAAAAAAGGCGTTTGAAAAATGATGCGTAAATACCGTGCAAGATAAAACGTTTCAATGACCGTCGTTTTATTCCCTAGGGTGTCTGCTAAAAAAACATATATAATGTTTGGGGGTTCTGCGTAATTTTCTAGCAAAAAAATTATGATTTGTACATGTAGGAGAGAAGTGCCAGAATAGGCCTGGTAGGGATGTGTGTATAACAGCCCGGTATGGAAGTGGTTAAACAAACACTATAGCATCAGCTAATAATAATAATAATATTATATAACACATACTCATGTAATATAAATAAATAGCTAGTCCCCCTTTGATAAAACAAAGGTGACACTACCACATAACAAACACAGCGACAAAATTATAAAAAAAGGGGGGGGGGGAGAACACCACAGCTCCTAAGTCGTCTGAGGCGAATGAGCCCGGGCTAACGGAACCCTGCTTAAATAGCCCAGAACCAGGTTGGTTCTGACCAGTTCAAACTGGATTTTCCCGGGCTTACTACCCCAGACTACAGAGGTCATCTGTCGGGCAATGTGCCCGCCAAAATTCCCCTGCAGTAAGAGGTCAACTGCAGGGCAAAAGAGCCCGCCAATTTACCTGAGGGAGAAACTGCTCCCTAGGGAAAAAAGGAACCATAGGATCCATCGCTTTCCCATGAGGAAAAGGGGGGCAAAGGCTGCCTTCCCCCTTTTCCTATCATTCTAACAACATTATAGCAATGCATAACATTATATTGCAAAAATCCCAGCGCTACATTATATATATGTAGCACTACCCCCGCAGGAGCTGCTGGTTATATTTTGGGTGGCACGTTGCCCTCTATGTTCTCTTTAGCTTTGGTTCTTTAGAACTTTAGATCCGACAGGTGACACTGTCAAGCCTCTCGGTGTACGGTGCATCCTTCGATGAAGTTTCCAGGCCTTCTCCCAAGGTACCAGCCTCTTGCATGGCCCTCTCCAGGATAGGTCCTCCCCTGGCTTCCTTCATCAGGTGGCTTCCTCCCGCAGGACGGACAGCACAGGATCACCTTTGCAGTACAGGCCCCAGGCAGACAACTGGGCCCACAGGCGAAGCCGCACCCCCGGGCCAACGTGGTTTCGAAATTAGGATTCAGAACTGGCACCTCAGGCCAGGCGGGCCACAAGGCACGGACAGACGACAGACAGACAGACCCCCAATGGCGTCTGTCACTTTAGACTTGAAGGATAAATTTAATTTTTGCATGTGTGCGCTATAATCTGTTTTGTACTGTCTTTGGTCTTATAGCAGCACCATCTTAGATGTAAAGCATTTTTAGGGTGTGCCCCCCGAGTATGTTTTTGTATTTTGTATAGACTCTGACCAGGTCTCTTGGGCTGGAGCACCCCTCCCCCTCTTCATTACCTCACATTAGTGGCCACCAGTGTATAGGAATAATCCCTTCAGTTCTCCCACATAGAGGAGTTTATCTCCCATGGTTGAGACACAGGTTCTTTCATTCTATTACTAGGGTAGGACCCACTAATTCGGGGTACTTTGTCGCAGTAAGTGGGCTTAGCACTATATGACCATATAGTGTGACCAAACCCCCGTATTTTTGAATATGTTTAGATGTTTTTAACTAGCCTTGCAGGATAAATGTCATTTTTGCATGTGTGCGCTATAATCTGTTTTGTGCTGTCTTTGGTCTTATAGCAGCACCATCTTAGATGTATAGCATTTTTAGGGTGTGCCCCCCAAGTATGTTTTTGCCCCTTAAGTACCCCTCCCCAGCATGCAAAGGGGGCAACAACTCCCACTGATTCGCTGACGAGGGGGACACTCAATACACCTTGACCTTGCTGCTGCCACCCTTGGCCTGGAGTGGTATTGACACCCCCCTGCGAGCAATGGGGGATACGCTCAGCACAGTCATGGCTGGAACAGAGGCTTAATTGCCCTTAATCACTCTGGTCTGAGCCAAATAACAGCTCAGACCCCCACTAAACACTAAATTTAAAGCAGCGCCTGTTCAACAGGAGCTTGGCGCTACATATATATATATATATATATATATATATATATATATATATATATATATATATAATTACATATGAGGTCTGTTTACAATCAGGTTGGCTACAATCCAGATCTGTAAACATCAATCCAGCCTGCTTTTGTAAACACAATCTTACACCGTGTTACTATTAAATCATATTAGTAAATGTACTTTTTGCTTCCTGATAACAAAACCAAAACTGTCCTTGTTAATGTTACGTGCAGTGGCATAAAATGATAAAAATCATGGTGTTGAAATATTTATGTCATCAACATATTTCAGGGTTTTCTTTAAATCACAAATCGGATCAGAGTCTGCAAATCTGTTTGAGTCAGTGCTGCAGCCTGCTACATTCTTAAAGGGTTTGTAAAGGAAAACATTTTTTTATCTTAATAGCTTCCTTTACCTTAATGCAGTGCTGGTTTCATGTTCTCATTGTTCGTTTTTGCTCTCAAGTTGCTGTAATTCTTCTCTGATCTCCACACTTCCTGGTTGTCTGTTTCCTGACAACCACAGTCCTGGGAGCTTTCTCTCTGTGGTCACTAACTTCAAGGAGGTGTGATTACTGTGTGTCTAGTTTCTAGTTTCGTTTTCCAAACCATCACTGCTCTATTGCTCTGTATGCTCTGTACAGCAGAGAGGCAGGAAACAACATGCAAAAACGAAACTCGAATCTACAGGTACATTATATGATTGATTTTTATCTATTTTTAATCGTTTTTAAAAGGAATCAGTTAACTCTTATGTCTCTATACCCTGTAAACAGTCATTTCAGCATAACATTTTTTTTTTATTTACAACTCCTTTAAGGCCTCATGCACACTGGGCATTTGCCAAGTTCTTCTAAATGCCTTTCTCCTGGCAGGAGAAAAGCAGCGTCAGAAAACACGCTTGGGCACGTTTAGCCATATCCAGCACTTAGGTGTTTATGCATTTCATTGGCCAGAATATTACTTATTCTGCCCATTAAAGAATTAGCACCCAATCGCTTTACACGCCAATCACTTAAATGCAGTTCCATGGGTTTAGGTGGGTTTTTTTTTCTGCCAAGACGTTGCTGCTCCTTAACACGCTGGCAGAGGGGCTTTTTTCTGCCTTTAAATGTCTCTGCCTCTAAATGATCGTATATGCCTAACCAGGGCCGCCATCAGGAATTATGGGGCCCCTTACACAGCTTCAGGCATGGGCCCCCTGGAGAAGAGAACGGGGGGTGGGGGATGCTGCCGCCTGAAATTGAGAAGCGGGGAGGCTGCCACGAATTGAGAAGCGGGGGGGGGCCCTTTACAAAAAAATAAGAAATAAAGAAAAATATATATAAAAAAGGGGGGAAGCCATCCGGGGCCCTGGGGACCTCTGGCTGGGCCCTTTAATAAAAAGAAAAAAGGAAAATATATATATATATATATATATATAAACAATATATATTTAAATGTATTTATTTTTAAAAAGGGGGGTTGCCATCTGGGGCCCTTTAATAAAATATATATATATATATATATATATATATATATATATATATATATATATATATATATACACACACACACAAAACAATTTTTTAGAAAAATAAATTACAAAAAAGGGGGGGTTGCCATCCGGGACCTCTGTGCCCTTTAATAAAAAAAAGAAACCTCTAAGCCCTTTTTTAAAAAAAAAAAAAATAAAAAAAATATATAAAAAAAAAAAAATAAACATTTATAAAAAAAGGGGGGGTTGCCATCCAGGGCCCTGGGGACCTCTGGGCCCTTTAATAAAAAAAAGGGGGGTTTGCCACATGGGGCCCTGGGGACCTCTGAGCCCTTTAATAATTAATATATATATATATATAAAAATAAATAAAATAATATAAAAAATAAATAAAGAATGTTTATAAAAAAAAGGGGGGTTGCCATCCGGGGCCCTCTGGGCCCTTTAATAATAATAATAATAATAATATAATATATATATAAAAAATATATATATAAAAAAAAAAATGTTTATAAAAAAGGGGGGTTGTCACCCAGGGCCATGGGGATCTCCGGGCCCCTGGGGATCTCCGGACCCCTAAAAAAAAAAAAAAATTGGCCCTTTAATAAAAAATATATTACAAATATATATATTTTTTTTTATAAAAAAAAAGGGGGTTGTCATCCGGGCCCCTGGGGATCTCCGGGCCCCTTACAGGTGTACTGTCTGTACCCCCCTGATGGCGGCCCTGTGCCTAACATATGGCTAACATTAACAGATGTTTAGAAGCAGAAAATAAATACCGTATTTATCGGCGTATAACACGCACCTCAACTTTCAGGAAAAAAACTTTCCACGGCCCCCTGCGTATAACACGCAGGCACAGTTTGCCCTTTATTTTCAGGGTAAAATAGTGAGTGTTATATGCCAATAAATACAGTATGCAAGACATCTTTAAAAGCAGCATTTAAAATGCCCAGTGTGCATGAGAACTTAACTGTAGACATTTCTTTTTGATCTTCCCCATTACCTAGTTTTTATACAAAGGTTATATACATGTGTGATCTGTAGCTATTTAGGGGCTCCATCCTCAATCCAGGCAAAGCCAGCATCTGGCTGTTTGTCTTTCACCTGTACTAACTTGAACTTCCAGTCATTATGTGTTCCTACTAGTGGGCTTTGCTCTTTTTTTTTTTTTTTTTACATCTTTTGAGTCCTGCTTGTTAATGTGGATTTGTGCTGCTGATCCAGGCCTTCTATATTGTTTTTATACTTATCTGCTACCAGTGCAGACCCTGTGTACTTATTGCACTTACGTTTTCCAATCCTTTACTATGCCAGCTATGCTGGAAACAACTGCACTTATCTTTTATTGCTGTTATCTGTCTCTCCTCTGTTTGGAACATTGACCTTGCTATATTTTTTAGGTGCCTAAAACTCCAAATATAGCCAGCAGCCACGTGCCATCCATTACATCAACCATTAAACATTCATTTTGCGTTTCAGTATAAGAAAAAAAAAATTACATATCCAGATTTACAGATTTTAGTGTAGGATATGTCAGTCAGTAACATATTTACTCTTAGGACCATCACCACGTATGGTCACCTTTGTTGTGTGTTATGTGCAGTGCCGATCCTGACCTCCCTGGGGCCCTAAGCAAAATCACATGTCACATTAAACGGGGGTTCACCCTAAAATACAACTTTCTACCATGCCATTCAGCATACTAGCGTGAGCTACAGTATGCCTTTATTTTTATCTTTTGGGCTGTACTCACAGTTTAATCTGTTAGTTAAGTTTCAGACTCCCCGCGGGGAGTAGGCGTTCCTATGAAGAGGGGAACATGATTGACGGCCGGCTATGGCGCGTCACGCTTCCCGAAAATAGCCGGAGTAGGACTCGGCTCTTCACGGCGCCTGCGCACAGACTAGGAGCTGACTGTGCAGGCGTCGTGAAGAGCCAAGTCCTATTTCGGCTATTTTCAAAAAGCGTGACGCGCCATAGCCGGCCGTCAATCATGTTCCCCTCTTCATAGGAACGCCTACTCGTCTGAAACTTAACTAACGGATTAAACGGATTAAACTGTGAGTACAGCCCAAAAAATAAAATAAAGGCATACTGTAGCTCACGCTAGTATGCTCGATGCCATGGTAGACAAAAAAAAATTCTTTTTTTAGGGTGAACCCCCGCTTTAAAGTTGAGAAGCTGCCGACAATGACGAAGCGGGGGGGGGGGGTGAGCTGCTGTCGGAAATTACATCTTACATTAAAGTGAGAAGCAGCCAGCGAGTTGAAAAGCGGGGTGAGGGGCCGAAAATGACTTCTCACCAGGCGGGGCCTCTAGTAATTTTGGGGGGCCCTCTGCAGCTTTGCGGGGCCCTAAGCGGCTTGCATAGTGAGCCTATAGGGCGGATCAGCCCTGATTATGTGGTTTCTGAGAAGCCTGTCAAAGCTTATTCTGTAATTATATGCACAACTGTACAGACTTTACGTTATTTCCCTAAGACTGCCATACATACTGCATTATCATTTACAAATCAATGAAATTAAGGGAACAACTTGGTGTAAACTAGTGCATAGTCAAAATGGGAAAAGGTTCTCAGGTTTCTTACTTCTTTCATAAGATGCACTTTGTTTTAATAGCCTCTACTTTATATTTTATAGCCTATGCATGAAAATAACTGCTGCTTTTAAGAAGATTAAATTATTAAACTATTTGTTATGCATTCTAACTATACTGCAGCGCTTTAATAAGTTGCTTAATGATATACACCTGAGCATCATAAATAATGATCATCTTCAGAGTGTGATTACAAAAAATGGTCCTGCCCACTACTAAGTCTGCCATTTAATGCAAAATAGTTGATGAATGCAGCCAAAGTGATAAATGAGAGCAAAGGGAAAGATGTGTGATCATCTAATTAATGGGATATTCATCACAGTAACCTAGTTACAACAGATTTTCTGTACTGAGAGCCAGCTATTCTAAAAATCATTCCTGGGACTATAGTTAGTTTGGGGTTTCTGACACTTATGCCGCGTACACACGATCATTTTTCGGCATGAAAAAAACGTATTTTTTAAAAAATGTCATTTAAAATGATCGTGTGTGGGCTTCACATCATTTTTCGGGTTCTGAAAAAACGACAAAAAAAAAATTCGAACATGCTGCATTTTTTAAAGACGTTTTAAACTATGTTGTTTTTCGGGTTGTAAAAAAATGATCGTGTGTGGGCTAAAACCACGTTAAAAACCTGCGCATGCTCATAAGCAAGTTATGAGACGGGAGCGCTCGTTCTGGTAAAACTACCATTTGTAATGGAGTAAGCACATTCATCACGCTGTAACAGACAGAAAAGCGCAAATCGTCTTTTACTAACACGGAATCAGCTAAAGCAGCCCCAAAGGGGGCATCATCCGCATGGAACTTCCCCTTTAGAGTGCCGTCGTACGTGTTGTACGTCACTGCGCTTTGCTAGAGCATTTTTTTTAAATGATGGTGTGTGGGCAACGTCGTTTTAATGATGAAGTTGGAAAAACATAGTTTTTTTCTACATGCCGAAAAACATAATTTTTTTTCAATGCCGAAAAATGATCGTGTGTAGGCGGCATTAGACCTCTTTCACCACTGGGGCATTTTTCAGGAGCTTTGGCGTAAAAAAAAGAACCTGAAAGAAGCCTCATCTGCAATACCAATGTGAAAGCCAGAGTGCTTTCAGAGCCCTTTCACACTGCCAGTGCCCAAAAAACGATGGTAAGGCACTTTGGCGTTAAAAAAAGTGCCTCATGGGAAGGGAGCACTTTAGGAGCGGTGTATTCAATGCTCCTAAAGCGCTGCAAAGAAGTTACTTGCAGGACTTTTTTTGATGCCCTGCCAGCGCAGCACCTCAGTGTGAAACCACTCTGGCTTTCACATTGGAATTGCAGATGAGGCTTCTTTCATTCGATTTACAGGTGCTTTTTTTAACGCTTAAGCCTCGTACACACGGTCGGACATCAAACAAACTTTCCCTTGGATTTTTGTCTGAAGGGAGTTGTCCAGTCACACCCACAGCATACACACGCTCTGACTTTTTCGGCAACAAACACGAACGTAGTGACGTTTCAACGTACTGACGAGAGTTTAAAAGAGGAAGTTCAATTCTCTGGTGTCACCCTTTAGGCTCCTTCTGCTAATTGAGAGTTAGTAGAGGTTTCGTCTGTGTGCATTCGCGATTTTCAGTTTCGTGCAATTTTGTTCGTTTCTGAACATCCGTTCATCAAGCAGACATGTTGGGCAATGGGGTTGTGCTAACTTGACCCACAAAAAAATATATAAAAATATGTTTGATTCATATAACCAAAATACACTAATCCAAACTAAAGACATTTGTTTTTACTCCGTCAGTATCACCAGCAAAGTAGCTTTTACTATTATAACATTATAAAGAAGAAGAGAATGTGCGCTGCTTTTCTTGATTTCAGAACTTGCCGCGTCACGAATGTGCTCTTTCAAATACGAACGCTAGTTCTACCAGACAGACTGCTTCCGGCTGGTCTTTGCTTCTGAGCATGCGCATTTGTACTTTGTACAAAAGTCCGATTGCTTTCTGTACACACGGTCGGACTAGGCACCATCAGACTTTTGTTGACGTAAAGTTTGTCCGTTTGCAGACCAAACTTTTTGTCCGATAAAACCCGAAAAAGTTGGTCTGATGGAGCGTACACATGATCGGACAAATTTGAAAACTTGCAGATTTTGAAGTTTGTTGGCAAAAAGTTTGACCGTGTGCACGGGCCTCAAGACCCCTTTCACACTGGGGCATGTTTCAGGTGCTTTAGTGTTAAAGCACTTGGGCTTTTACATTGGGATTGCAGATGCAGCTTCTTTCAGGCTCTTTTTTTAACGATAAAGCGCCTGAAAAACGCCCCAGTGTGAAAGGGATCTTAAAGTTAGCTACAGGCACTGTTTGGTCCCAGCAGGCACCTTTGTGTTTATCTCCAAACTATTTTTTTTGGATCTTGGCAGCAAATTTGAACAGTATTCAAGACTCTGTGTACAGCCTACTCTCAGAATCGAGGGGCTCCCCAGGCACAGAAATTGACTTTCACTCGAATAATGTGTTATAATGTCAAAATATGTTCATTGAATTGGAAGCAAAACTCATTAACAGATAAAATTAAAAAAATTGCTTTTGCTACAATGCTCACTTTTAATCCAGCGCTGCCCCTGCCCTCACCAGCTACCCCCCCCCAACCTTCTTTAAGTGCCAGTTCACACAGGGGTGGCTTCAAAGTCATCCGACTCTGAAGCCGCCCCATACAGCATGACTTCAGCGCGGTTTGCAGAATTAGCATTGTCTGGTCTGACGAGTCTCGATTTCAGCTTGCGACATTCAGATGGTAGAGTCATGAAAGCATGGATCCAATCTGCCTTGTATCAATGGTTCAGGTTGGTGGTGTAATTGTGTGGGGAATATTTTCTTAGTACCAATTGAGCATCATTTAAATGCCACAGCCTACCTGAGTATTGTTGCTGACCAGGGCCGCTGATAGGCCAGTACAGCCAGCCCTGATGTACCGGGCCCGACATCCTCAGGGGGCCCGGGCAGCCTCGTAGTCTCAGACAGCGCAGAATGAAAAAAAAAAACGAAAAAAAAAAATGGCTGAATTACACCCCCGCTAAGCTGATTCTACTAGCTTAGGGGGGTGTATAATTGCTATGATTTTCCGGCCCCCGATGTTGGAGGGGAGGGACTTTTTTCATAGTTTCGGGCGCATGCGCACTGCAGCCAGCGCCCGCTCCGCACACGTATTAACTGTCAGCCTGCAGATTGCGGTTGCTTGTTTGCTTCCCGCCGATGCGGAGTGATCTTTCATCTCTTCAGCTCCCCACTCAGTAGTTGGCCCGTAAGAGATAGAGAGTGTGAGGCGGGCGGAGTCAGGCAGCTGACAGTCCAGAGGCAGAGGAGGAAGCTGTCATTCGTGGCTACTGCTGGGGGTGGGTGAATATAACGATATCTGTACATTCACCATACATATCTATATGTATAACACACAGGCAGCAGACAGCAGGTTCTCTCTCACTGTGTGTTACATGACATGGCTGTTGGGTGCAGATTTTGTAGCTTATTGGTCATAAGTTAACAAGGTCAGCACCCAACAGCCATGCCATGTGTTATAATGCTGATGATTTTAAGCTCCCTGTGTTGCTGTTTGCAATGAAGGCTTTAAGACTGGGTAGAATCTGCTTGTTCAGCGGGGAATCTGTCCAGTGTCCACTGATCCCGGCTGAATGGAGTGGGCTGATGACAGGTCCGTGTCCACTCAGCTTATGCAGAGCAGACACGGACACAGCACACTCTACTCTAAGGGCGGTTGGTGTAAACAAACCAGCTGTCCGCTTACACCCGACTGCCCTCCAATCCGATCCGCTAGACGGAGGGGAACAGATCCCTTTCTGTTTTGTTTAGCAGATCGGATTAGAGGTAGGCAGGTGTAAATGGACACATGTCCATTTAGATCCATCACTCTATAATTGTGATGGAAGGCTCAGATCAGACCCAACCTCTTCCTTTTAACTGCTTGCTGCCCACCCTCTGTACATTTACAGCAGCAGGGTGGCACGGGCAGGCTGGATCAAATATATGTACTTCATCCAGTCTGTTCCTGCACTTTGTTTCAAGGCGGGTATGGGGGAGGGGCCAGGGGCGGAGTTGAGGGTGGGGCTGCAAAGGGGGCCCCGCCAGGTAGGATGTACGGGGCCCCATGATTTCTATCAGCAGCCCTGTTGCTGACCATGTCCATCCATTTATGACTAGTGTACCCATCTTTTGATTGCTAGTTCCAGCAGTATAATGCACCATGTCACAAAGCTCAAATCATCTCAAACTGGTTTCTTGAACATGACAATGAGTTCACTGTATATACATATAAAATTGTGCAATCCTAGAGACATATAAAAATTACAAATCAGTGAAGAAATGTAAAAAAATAATAATAATAATAATAAATAAAATAAAAAAAGCAGTGAAAAAGTCCACATAAAAATGAACATAAATTAAATATAGTGAGGCTCAGATTCACGTACAACAGCGTATCTTTATGCGGGCATAACGTATGCTATTTACTTTACGCCTCCGCAACTTAGACGGGTAAGTGCAGTATTCTCAAAGCACTTGCTCTGTAAGTTGGGGCGGCGTAGCGTAAATAGGCCGGCGTAAGCCCACCTAATTCAAATTTGGAAGATGTGGGCGTGTGTTATGTAAATGTTATGTGACCCAGCGTAAATGACGCTTTTTACGAACGCCGTCCGTGGACATATCCCAGTGTGCATTGCTCCAAAGTACGCCGCAAGGACGTATTGGTTTCGACATGAGCGTAAATTACGTCCAGCCCCATTCACGGACGAGTTACGCAAATGACGTAAAATTTTCAAAATTCGACTCGGGAACGACGTCCATACTTAACATTGTTACGCCGCATGTACGCCTCATATAGCAGGGGTAACTTTACGCCGGGAAAAGCCTAAACTGCGTATCTGTACTGCGTCGGCTGCGTATCTAGCTGATTTACATATTTCTAGGCGTAAATCAGCATACACGCCCCTAGCGGCCAGCGTAAATATGCAGTTACGATCCGACGGCATAAGAGACTTACGCCGGTTGGATCTAATACAAATCTATGCGTAACTGATTATAAGAATCAGGCGCATAGATACGACGGCTCAGACTAGAGATACGACGGCGTATCTGGAGATACGCCGTCGTATCTCCTTTGAGAATCTGGGGCTCAGTGTCCATATATAATTCAAATGCAAATCATGGATATTCAGTGGTGTGTTCTTTTATATCACAAGGAAAAATAAAAACCAATCTGCTTCTTACCAGACAGGATGGACCCCAAATTATAGGGATCAAACACGCTTGATTATCAAGCTAACCACCTGCGATGTTCCGCTCTGTCGGCTACAATGTAAAACTTTCCTTCCACTGAAATAATTAATCCACCAGAGATCGAGCAATGATATCCAAGCTATGCCATATCTTCCAATAGATCTGCTTATTGGCTCTCAAAGAAGAAGAAACTTCATGATGCAGTAGAAAATGGTTGTTTTATTTCCAAATATTGCACATTCATGAACAAAAAAATCCATGTAGACACAGCCACGTAATTCACACTGCAGGCTGACGTCGCACCCGACACGTTTCCCTTTAAGAAGCATCGACTAGGAACAGAGATAGTCCCGAGACGTCACTCACTACGTACTTTATACTAGATTAGGCAGGAGAGACACCGGAAGTCCAGAATTACACAGGATTCCCCCTGTGTCATATAAATTGCAATTTTTTTTTTTTAAATTGCCACAGTTACCAGATCTTAATCCAGATAGGAACCTTTGGGATGTGGTAGAATGAGAGATTTGCATCATGGATGTGCAGTCGACAAATCTGCAGCAACTGCATTATGCTATCATTTTAATATGGACCAAAATCCAACACCTTGTTAAATCTATGCCATGAAGAATTAAAGGGTTTGTAAAGAAAAAAAATGTTTTTATCTTAATCGCTTCCTTTACCTTAATGCAGTGCTGTTTTCATGTCCTCATTGTTTGTTTTTGCTCTCAAGTTGCTGTAATTCTTCTCTGATCTCCACACTTCCTAGTTGTCTGTTTCCTGATAACCACAGTACTGGGAGCTTTCTCTCTGTGGTCGCTAACTTCAAGGAGGTGTGATTACTGTGTGTCTAAAACCCCTCAGCACCAATCAGTTTTGTTTTACAAACCATCACTGCCCTGTATTGGCTCTGAGTCTCTGTACATCACAGAAGCAGGAAACAGCATGCAAAAACGAAACTAAAACTGTAGGTACATTATATGATTGATTTTTATCTATTTTTAATCATTTTTAAAAGGAATCAGTTAACTATTATGGGGCAGATTCAGAAAGATCTGCCCCGGCGCAGCATATCTGAGATACGCTACGCCGCCGTAACTTACTTTTTTTGGTTTGAATCCTGGAAGAATTTCAAATTCAAATCGGCGAGTAGGGGGGCGTGTTTTATTTAAATGAAGCGCGTCCCCATGCCGAACGAACTGCGCATGCGCCGTCCCTAAATTTCCCGCCGTGCATTGCGCCAAATGACGTCGCAAGGACGTCATTGTTTTGATGCGGACGTAAATTACGTCCATCCCGATTCACGGACGACTTACGCAAATGAAAAAAATAATTCAAATTAAACGCGGGAACGACGGCCATACTTAACATAGCAGGTTGAACTATACGCCACCAAACAGCAGCTTTAACTATACGCCGGAAAAAGCCGCCTAGAGACGACGTAAAAGAATGCGACGGCCGCTCGTACGTTCGTGGATCGTCGGAAATAGCTAATTTGCATACTCAACGCGGATTACGACGGGAACGCCACCCAGCGGACGCCGAAGAATTGCATCTTAGATCCGAAGGTGTACGAAGATGTACGCCTGTCGGATCTAACCCAGATGCCGTTGTATCTTGTTTTGAGGATTCAAAACAAAGATACGACGCAGGAAATTTGAAAGTACGCTGGCGTATCAGTAGATACGCCGGCGTACTCGCTTTGTGAATCTGCCCCTATGTCTCTATACCCTGTAAACAGTCATTTCAACAAAAAAAAAAAATCCTACTTGATACTAGCAATGAGTACCCAATAAAGTGGCCAGTGAGTGTATATCCATGACCTTTTTTTTTGTTTTTGTTTTCTTTGGACACAGTGGCCCAGATTCAAAGAGCAATTGCGCCTGCGTAACCATAGTTACGCAGCGCAATTGCTTACTTGCGCAGGCGTAACGACTTCTCCTGATTCAGAGAGCTCGTTACGCCGACTGCAGCATAAGATATGCGTGGCATAAGGCTCTTATGCCCTCATATCTTAGGCTGCATTCTTACGCAGGCCGCTAGGTGGCGTTCCCGTTGTGGTCAGCGTATAGTATGCAAATTGCATACTAACGCCGATTCACAACGTTACGCGTGCCCTGCGTACGCAGTTTACGTAGTTTGCGTACGTCGGGTTTTCGCGTAAGGCTGCACATTCTAAAAGCAGGGGCAGCCAATGCTAAGGATACCCATCGTTCCCGCGTCGCGAGGTTTAAATTTTACATCGTTTGCGTAAGTGAATCGTGAATGGCACTGGACGCCATTCACGTTCACTTTGAAGCAAATGACGTCCTTGCGACGTCATTTGCCGCAATGCACGTCGGGAAAGTTTCCCGACGGAGCATGCGCCCTACGCTTGGCGCGGGAACGCGCCTAATTTAAATGATTCCCGCCCCCTACGGGATCATTTAAATTGCGCCCGCTTACGCCGGGCATTTTGCCGGAGCGCCCACACAATTTACGGAGCTACTGCTCCGTGAATCGAGGGTAGCGCAGAAAATTTGCGGGGGCGCAGGGCAAAAACGGTGCCCTGCGCCTACGTAAAAACTGTGCAAATGTTACTGAATCTACCCCAGTGTTAATGATTTGTAACCTTTTCAGGTTTTTATTGCTATCTGTAGTCCTGCTAGTGAGATTCATCCTGTCAATTTGTCTTACTGACCATTGTCATTGAGACAGAAAACTAATGGGAGTTCTATCATTTTCCACTTGACACTTGAACTCTTCTAATGTTGTCACTTGAACTTGGCCCGGTAACAAATGTCTAAGATAAGACTTCTTTTATTTTTGAAAAAATTCCTTATCACTGTCTGTCGTGTCTCTGGAACAGGAAGTGAGAGTAATCTCCCCAATGGTACATAGACAGAATTCTCTACTCAATCCAAAGCTCCAAAACTGGGCTTCAGAATCATTGCAAGGACACTTCATTTGCACCGCAACCAAGATAATGTCAAAACTGGTGTGTCTATTAACAGCACAGATTCACATAGCAGAGCCCCTGCATTGTACCATATGAGCTGAATCTAATGGCTTGGACGATGGAACATGCAGAGAAGTCAACACACATAAACAGAGAAAAGAATTACAGAAAAGGTTTTTTTTTTTTTGGGGGGGGGGGGGGTTGTTTTTTAGTTATTTGAAGAGACAAGCAGTGATTTCAATTCTTCATATTGTATCCAAGGGAAATTCAGTAACATATGGTCCAGTCACCCAAATCACATGGTTATCATTTTACTTCTAATGGCATTACGAGACAACAGATGCCTGTCGATGACACAAAAATATTACATGTTTCCTCTTTAATGTTTTCATCATGTGCTTTGTATTTTATTTCAACTAAACTTCATGGTTGTCAGCCCATCCCTTTTAATTATTGACATATATAAACAACAGTTTCAGTGGCTCATTAAATCCAGACGAGCCAATGACTAGATTCTATTAGTCACAGAACTTGTATCATTTAGACATGCCAATAATTAAAAGGGATAAATTGGCAATGATATTAGACAGAACTGTGCAAGCTTGAATTTGCTCCTGGCAAATAATATTTAAATCCATGAGCTATTGGGTAACATCTTGAAGACTGAATGATCTCCTAAGGAACTGGCAAAACTATAAACCATATGAGCGCAGTAAAATTGTAACAGCAACCAGGCTTTTTTTAAGCACAGACTTTTTATTTAATTATTAACAATCCTTCAAATTGGAAATTTGGATTTCTCTAGTGTCTAGAGGAGGCATGGGAAGCAACTTCTGTCGCATTTCTAATACTGGCAAAATTCAGCACTAGGAATAGAAATCACAGGCTGATTTAGAGCAAATGAGGCTATAGACAAATTACCTCTTCATAGCAACCTGGCCTTCATTGCTCTTAAGTTTTATATACCACTTAGTCAAATAGAGGTGCTTATGGTACAGGAAAAAGAACATTCCATGTTACATGTCAACAATAGCACCTCAATACCATATCAGTCAGGATACCTGCACTATATTCCTGCAAATATTCCCTAAATACCCTGGGCTAGATTCAGATAGAATGGTCTATCTATCTGCCCGGCCTAACGTATCTCAGATACATTACGCCGCCGTAATTTAGGGCGCAAGTTCTGTATTCAGAAACAACTTGCGCCCTTAGTTACGGCGGCGTAACGTATCTGTGTCGGCGTAAGCCCGCCTAATTCAAATGTGGATGATGTGGGCGTGTTTTATGTATATTAACTGTGACCCCGTGTATTTGACATTTTTTACGAACGCCGTTCGTGAAAAAATCCCAGTGTGCATGCTCGAAATTCCGCCGCAAATCGTCATTACTTTCGACGTGAACGTAAATTACGTCCAGCCCTATTCGCGAACGACTTACGCAAACGACGTAAAATTTTCAAAACTCGACGCGGGAACGGCGGCCATACTTAACATAGGATACGCCTCATATAGCAGGGGTAACAATACGCCGAAAAAAGCCTAACGTAAACGACGTAAAAAAATGCGCTGGACGTACGTTTCTGAATCGACGTATCTATCTCATTTGCATATTCCTCGCGTAAATATACGGAAGCGCCACCTAGCGGCCAGCGTTAATATGCAGCCTAAGATACGACGGTGTAAGACACTTACGCCGGTCGGATCTTAGGGAAATCTATGCGTAACTGATTTTATGAATCAGGCGCATAGATACGACCCCGCACACTCAGAGATACGACGGCGTATCTGGAGATACGCCGTCGTATCTTCTATGTGAATCTACCCCCCTATATAACTTCTTGGACCTTAAAAGGGGTTGTAAAGGTTTGTTTTTATTTTCTAAATAGGTTCATTTAAGCTAGTGCATTGTTGGTTCACTTACCTTTTCCTTCGATTTCCCTTCTAAATGTTTTTTTTCTTTGTCTGAATTTCTCACTTCCTGTTTCTCCTCAGTAAGCTTGCCCCCATCATCTGGCTGGGGGTTAGTCAGCCAGAACAGCTTACTGAGGAGGAACAGGAAGTGAGAAATTCAGACAAAGAAAACAAAGAAAAAAAACATTTAGCGGGGAAATTGAAGGAAAAGGTAAGTGAACCAACAATGCACTAGCTTAAAGGAACCTATTTAGAAAAAATAAATTAACCATTACAACCCCTTTAAAAGAAGGGGGTATACACCAAAAGATTTTCCTGAAAATTGCTAAGTTAGTGCAAATTTAATGTCATGATCAAGAGTCAGGCTCGAAGATCAGTTGCTATAGTAGTAGTGGAACTACCACTAATCACTATTATAGGTACACAGGCAGTCACCTGCGTGAATGACACAGGCACACCTGAGGTGAAGAGTCTAAGTACTAATTTGTGTTCACCAGAGCTCCTGATGGTGGAGATGGGTTTTGCTGCATGTTGGTACTAGGTCGTTGTACTCAGGATTTCCCCACCAAGAGTGAGCATGTCTGGGTCCAGTAGCAGATAAGCAGGTAGGGCTCAAACAGAGGTGTAGTCAGTAAATAGCCAAAGGTCAATAACGAGTAGTTGCAAGTTGAGATCAGGCAGAAGCATAGTCGAGAAACAAGCCAAGGTGGCAATATGGACAGCAGCAAGGAAGACAGAAGCGAGATACTGGCTGGAGAACACAATCTGGCAAACAGAAAGAGCAGAGACATGGCTGAAATCAGGAACTTCATGGGAGGAGCAAAGAGTTCAGGGTTCAAGACAAACAATGTTCAAGACATGATCATTCAGGGAGCTGTCCAGCATTTCAGGTAACTCACCAAGAATAGACATTGCCTGACACAGCAGATGTTCTGGGTTCAAATCCAGGCCCTGACATTTAGTATCAAAAGTATCATGAACAGTTCGCAAGTGTTCTACTCCTGTGTCCAAGCCACACCCCCGGACATTTGACCTTTTTTGGGGGCACACCTCCTGACCATTGATCTCCAATTAGTGAGCACATATCCTCTAGTGCTTTACATTCTAAGCAAACACACACATTTGTGGGGATTAAAGCTGAACTCAAGCCAGATTTAAAGACACAAGTTAATATACAGTATCTCACAAAAGTGAGTACACCCCTCACATTTTTGTAAATATTTTCTTATCTCTTTTCATGTGACAACACTGAAGAAATTACACTTTGCTACAAAGTAAAGTAGTGAGTGTACAGCTTGTATAACAGTATAAATTTTCTGTCCCCTCAAAATAACTCAACACACAGCCTAATGTCTAATCCGCTAGCAAAAAAAGTGAGTACACCCCTAAGTGAAAATGTCCAAATTGGGCCCAAAGTGTCAGTATTTTGTGTGGCCACCATTATTTTCCAGCACTGCCTTAACCCTCTTGGGCATGGAATTCACCAGAGCTTCATAGGTTGCCGCAGGAGTCCTCTTCCACTCCTCCATGACGTCATCGCGGAGCTTGACTGTGGGCACACTTGCCTTTGTACTCCTCACCTGGTTGCTGCCACATACGGTTGACACCATCTGAACCAAATAAGTTTATCTTGGTCTCATCAGACCACAGGGCATGCTTCCAATAATCCATGTCCTTAGTCTCCTTGTCTTCAGCAAACCAATTTGATGCAGTGTGTAGCGTATGGTCTGAAAACTGACAGGCTGACCCCCCCACCCCTTCAACCTCTGCAGCAATGCTGGCAGAAATTATATGTCTATTTCCCAAAGACAGCCTCTGGATGTGACGCTGAGCACGTGCACTCAACTTTGATCGACCATGGCGAGGTCTGTTCGGAGTGGAACCTGTCCTGTTAAACCGCTGTATGGTCTTGGCCACCCTGCTGCAGCTCAGTTTCAGGGTCTTGGCAATCTTCTTATAGCCAAGGCCATCTTTATGTAGAGCAGCAATAATTTTTTTCAGATCCTCCGAGTTCTTTGCCATGAGGTGCCATGTTGAACTTCCAGTGACCAGTATGAGAGAGTGAGAGCGATAACACCAAATTTAACACATCTGCTCCCCATTTATACCTGAGACCTTGTAACACTAACGAGTCACGTGACACCGGGAGGAAAAATGGCTAACTGGGCCCAATTTAGACATTTTTCACTTAGGGGTGTACTCACTTTTGTTACCAGCGGTTTAGACATTAATGACATGTGTGAGTTATTTTGAAGAGACAGCAAATTTACATTGTTATACAAGCTGTACACTCACTACTTTACATTGCAGCAAAGTGTCACTTTTGTGAGATATTGTAGCTCTGTATTTGGCAATGCATCATTAAATGTATTCTTTCAAATATAAGGTTGGTGCTTTGCTGCTTTCTTCTTTCACTGTTGAATCACATGTTGGGAAAAAATGTTAGTTAACTGCAACAGAAAAAAAATAAGATCTCCTGTCCTGTCAGGCAGGGCTGTGCTAAGTAGCAAAGCTCTGTACATCTGGATGGAGAGAAAAAATAATAATTTGGCAGGTAACCCAGCTCTTATATATTTCATCTGTGCATATAGCTGTTTACCTTGAGTTCACCTTTAGAGCTCATTCACAATATGTCCATTGTGCTGCATTGATCTGCAAAGATCAACACAAGGACAAATAGAAAACAATTACACTGTTGACACAATACATATGTGGTGGTATGCACTGTGTAAAAATGCAGCATATATGCTTTTCTAAGCAACTCACCACTGTAACAGCCAACCAATGTCAACCAACGTCTGATATGAACATTCTAATATATTAAAGCGGTTGTATACCCTTTTTTTTTTTTACTTTTACCTACATGTAAGCCTATAATAAGGCTTATCTGTAGGTAAAAAGAATATCTCCTAAATCTGTACGGTTTAGGAGATATTTCCCTTGCAATGAGCAGCTGACTTCAGCGGCGCATGCGCTCCGGAGTTTCTCGGCTGAAAGTCCGGCAGATGCCGTACCTTGCCGGAAAGAAGTCTCTCGCACGCATGCGCGGGAGTGACGACATTGCGGCTCCGGCCACTCACAGCGATACCCGGAAGACACGCCAAAATCCCCGCTGAGCTGGCAGCTGACAGGGCGGTCCCCGCACACTGTGCAGGGACCGCCCTGTGTTTCCTCCGCTCTCCCCTATGGGGGATCGGACGAACACGGACCGTATGTCCGTGTTCATCCGATCCGGCAGACGGAAGAAAAATATGATTTCTTCCGTCTGCAAATGCGGATCTTTGCGGAGGCGGACAAATTACGGGTGTCAGCGGATGTTAATCCGCTGACACCCATAGTCACATAGGAACCCATGTATGTCCCGTTTTCATCCGCAAACGGACGGATGAAAATGCAGACATACGGTCCGCTAGTGTGAAAGGGCCCTAACAGGTAAAAAAAAAAAAAAAAAATTGGCAGGTATACAACCGCTTTAAAAAAGAAAGCTGTCTACTAGGCCTCTGCAAACCCTCTGGGCCCCACACAGGTGCTTAGGTGGCCTTGCTAGTAACACAGGGGTGATCTTTCTCTTCTTTCCCTGACATCTTAGGCACCACAGGGAAGTTGAAAATGTATTTGTAGCAAGGTCCCGGACCACCAAAGGCCTAATGGTGACATCCAGAGTCAGGAATAGCTGATATCCATCTTTGTAGAGTGGGTTACAAGGCATTATGGTTGTGATGCAAGATGGAGTGATGGACGCCAGACACTTTTTAAATGCAAAATACATTTATTTTCTCTCAACTGAACTGTGGGAGAGGGTTAGGGGCAGGACACTCATAAGTACATGCAATTCTAATTGGCAGACTCTGAGACGTCTGTAGGTAGACAGCTATACAGGGGAAAGCCTCCAGCCGGATACCACTTCTGTATAGGTAGGACCGCTGTCTCCTATGGCAACAAGTCTTGTAACAGTCACTAACGGGTAGTTGTACTTAACTATTGGCAACACAGAATAGTTCTTCTCTTACACTACAGTCTCTCACTGTAGACGTTTACTCACTGAGCTCCCAGTCTCTCATTAGACTTCCAAATCCAATCGCCACTTAATCTTCTGAGCTCTTCCACAGCTAGCATGCTGTATACTCCTCAAGCATCACCCCTACAATCCTGCTGGGTCCCCAGCTTGGCACTCAATGCTCCTCAAGCGCCACACCTGCTGTCCTGCTGGGTCCCTGGCTTGGCACCTGCTGAAGTTTTCCCCCTTCTTTACCGTCCCTGGCTGGTGAGAAGACTGCTTGGGTACTGGATCCCGCTTACTCACTGTAGTCTCCAGTAGCAAGGTAGATGGTCCCTTAGTGGCTACAGCTTCCTCTCCACCTCTGAACACAACTGGTTCCCCATCCGGCTGAACATTCACAACTTGGTTGGACTCCAATCCTGCAGTCCCAACCCTACGCTGCTGCTCTTGCTCCTGGATAGGCCTCAGGCAGCCTAGCAGTCAGGTGTCCCCGGATAGGCCTCTGGTTTGGCCTAGCAACCCATTACAATACACTCGTCCACCCAGACAGCCATCCAGCTGGCACAGAACCCCGATCACTTGACTCCATCCAAATAAATAGGCTCTTCCAGCAGGCCAAGGGACCAAAGAAACCCTGGCCAATTGGCGAGATCCATAATCTGACCTTGCTATACCGTTGTTAATCTAATGCCACCAGCAAGCGCGACTAGTGACATAAGAGAAAAGGTACAGCAATCCAGAGTTAGAGAGTTAGAGAGGAATCAGTGGATCTTCTAAAAATCACTCAGGATGATTAATACCTGACAAACAAAATATATTAACAACCCAGCCTAAAAACCTGAGTGCCACCTATTTATAAATGCAAATGTCACAGATTTAGCAGTTATTTTATATAAATGTAATTTGTTATTGTTCCTTAAATATATATGAAATATCTTTATCATCTGGCTTAATGACTTTTATTTTTTCATGTGAAGATGTATAACTCATAGCAACTCTACCAGGGAGAGACTGTCAAATGTTTTTGAAACTTATCATTTTTTAAGTAAATTCTTCTTTTTCTGCCAGTATTACCTTAAATTTTACTTGATAAATATTGTTAGAGTACATTCCCTTACCACTCTCAAATCATTTCTAATCCTATGAAGCCAGATCCATTATTAGTTTTCTATGGTAATGACATGCTCTGTGGAAAAAAAAAAGCAGAAGTGATCAACAGTGAAAAAAGTGGTGTTGAAAACTTTTGAGGAAAGCTGTATAAAACATGCATAGAGTTATCATCATTCCTGTGTATGTGGTAGATAAGTATTTAGTATGGATGCTCCTAGCGTGAACTTTGTATTTCTTTGTAACATTAATACAGGTACTGACAGACTTGTTAGAAGCATTTTACTTTATCTTAATAGTGAATATCCACATGGCAAAGCCCTCTTCTGTTGGGAAAAGATTTTCCAAATCTCTACGAATGTTGCTGCCAATGGAATGGCCTCACTACAAAGTATTGCATTTTTACCAAAAATGAATGCAAAATTAATGCTCAGTTGATAGAATGACAAATGGAAAATGTAGAAAAAAGTGAGTATGACCTAAAAATGTTACAGGGTATTATAACAGGGCTGCACTCGAGGAAAAAGAAAAATCCTAGCTGCCTCTGGCAAGCTATGCTTTGAAACAACTTACAATCTAACATGCGACTTGGTTACAGATACAGAAAGGGAAGAGAACTCTGGAACTTCGGGCATTGTAGACTTGTCTCATTACTGCAACCTATCAAGGTAGAACTCACGAACAAAGACATATGTGAAATTGCATTTCAATATTTTTACATTTTTACACAGTTCAGTACTGAGTTGAGTCCATGATACTTTTTTTATTTGCACTAACAGTTACATTTTCTGGACAAACTTTTCTGGGCCTACCCTCTTCCTCTAAGTCCCAAACAGTACTCACTAAAAGTTAAATTTTCAGGACAAGTTTTCAGGGTCCTAACCCCTTCAGCCAAGGCTACAATTATTATACACTTATAGCGCCAACAGTTTGTGGAGCACTTTACAATACAGAAGGAACATGAGGGCCCTGTTCGTGGAGCTTTCATTGTAAAGGGAGGGGGGAGGTGGTACAAAAGGTAATAGCTGCAGGGATGATTTGATGAGGGTGGCTCAGGTACAGTTTGTAGGTGGGTGTGAGATAGGCTTCCCTGAATAAATGAGTTTTCAGGGTTCTCCTAAAGGTGGACAGGGTAGGGGCTAATTGAACATACCGGGGCAGGGAGTTCCAGAGGATGGGAGAGGCTCTATTGATGTCCTGCAGTTGAGCGTGGGAGGAGGTAACAGGGGAGCTAGAGAGCAGGAGGTCCTGGGAGGAGCGGAGGGGACGATTTGGGCAATATCTGCAGATGAGGTTGATGATGTAGCAGCTTAGGGCGATGTTGGTGATGGCCTTGTATGTTGTGGTTCGTATTTTGACATTTTATACAGTGGGGTAGTGGAAGCCAGTGAAGGGATTGGCAGAGAGGGGCAGCAGTCATGGATTGGTTAGTGAGTTGTATGAGTCTAGCAGCAGCATTTATAATAGACTGAAGGTGGATAGCCTGTGTAAGGCCATTAAGGAGAGAGTTGCAGTAGTCAAGGCGGGAAATAACCAAGGACTGAATAACTTACTTTGCGGTATCGTTAGTCAGGAAGGGGCAAATTATGCAGATGTTACAGAGGTTAAGGCGGCAAGATTTAGCCAGTGATTGCTGAAGAATTGGGGGCTGAAGTAGAGGTCAGAGTCAAGAATGACACCCAGCACCCTGGCATGTGTGGAGGGACCAATGTGTCAGAAAAAGGACTCACCTGCTGGTGGCACTGTGGCTCCCAGATCCATAGGCTGCAGTTCCAGTGTCCACCAGCAGGTGTCGCCAAGCAGATGAACTATACAGAAAATTATGATGTACCCGATATGGACTGCTGGGGGTATAGAAGCCACTTTCACTGAGGTCTAGTGCTTCAGTATTTTCCCTGCAAGCCTTGTTCCTGCCTGATTCCAATCTGTTCCTGATCCTGTACCCTGACCTGGAGACATGTCCCCTGGAACCTGCTTCCTGCTCCCACAATCTGGCTTCCTGCTCCCAGTACGTGGCTTCCTGCTCCCCTTGTCTCTTGCCCCTGTCCTGTCTTGCTCATGTGTGTTCCCTCCCACTTGTATATAGTAAGTTAGGTTATTATTTAGGGTTTTGCTTTGTTACCTTTACTTTCCACTTGCTGATTTATGATTTACTGGTGTTGTTATTGGAAATGTGTCATTGTGTTAATAAATATATTTTCACTTATTCATCTGGTCCTGATTCCTTAACGTGCAGCCAACTGATCTGATCACCCCTGCATGTGGTATCCCTGACACAATGGTTGTGCTGTTGATCTTAATGGTAAAGTCATGGGGGGGTCACCAGGAAGGAGAAAAAATAACAAGCTCAGTTTTAGAAAGATTGAGTTTGAAAAAGTGGTGTGACATCCATACTGATATGTCATTCAGTAATTTTGTGATCCGTGAGGAGATCGAGGGGGTGAGTTGAGTAGTGAAGAGATAGATCTGAGTGTCGTCGGTATAGAGGTGGTATTGGAAGCCATGTTAGGTTATCAACGGGCCCAAGGAAGAGGTATAGAGAAAGAATAGGAGGGTCAAAGGACAGAGCCTTGTGGTACCCCAACAGAAAGAGAAAGAGGAGATGGAGTTGTAGGTGACACTGAGGCCGCGTACAGACGAGCGGACCTGTCAGATGAAAACGGTCCGCGGTCCGTTTTCATCGGACAGGTCCGCTCTGAGATTTTGGTCTGATGGTTGTACACACCATCAAACCAAAATCCCCGTGGACAGAATACGCGGTGACGTGACGGCGACGTGACAGCGACGATGACGCGGCGACGTGCGCGAACCCGGAAGTTCAATGCTTCCACGCATGCGTCTTCGACGTCATGCACGGGTTCTCGGGCCAGCGGACATGTCCGGCGGACATGGTTCCAGCGGACATGTTTCTTAGCATGCTAAGAAACAGTTGTCCGCTGGAAACCTGTCCGGTCGGCCGGAAAATTGTCCGGTCGGCCTTACACACGACCGAACATGTCCACGGGAACTGGTCCGACGGACCAGTTTCAGCGGACATGTTCGGTCGTGTGTACGAGGCCTCAAAGTGCGCTGAGATAGGTAGAAGGAGAAACAGGATAAAGCAGAATCACAGAGGCCAAGGGAGTGGAGTTTGCTGAGGAGGAGCAGATGGTCAACTGTGTCAAAGGCAGCAGAAAGGTTCAAGAGTATAAGTATAAGAGTATTGGCCATTGGTTTAATCCTTTTACACCAAGCTTTTAGGATTTTATAATATTGAGTATAATCAGCCTAGTAAAAATCCAATCTAAATGAATTTCCTAGGCTTGTGTAGATAGTAATAAGGGTACAACAAAATGGAACCTCTATTGCAATAACGATCATTAGGCACTGATACACATGAAGCTGTAGTACATACTGTACCACCAGCCAAAAGTGACCTATAACTTTTTACATGTGATGTTCATCAAGGACAGAAAATGATGTTTACAATTTTCCTTTGTGAGTTGAACATCTGATTCTCATAGCAATGGAGGGAAAAGTTAATTTTAGGTGTTGGTAGTTTTTCTCCAGATGTCACATTATAATATCATGAAGTCACCTCCCTGCATCCTTAAAAGACCCTTCCCTTTCCCAACCCTGGCCTGGGGAATGAGGATGAGAGGCCGAATTCTTCATTGCGTACCTCTGTCAGGGATTAGAAGTCCCACCTGAGATTAAAGTTATGTAGAGCAAAGTGGGGGCAAGCTAAAACATTTAGCATTGCTTGTATGCTACAGCTAAGGGTTGTAGTCCAGTTGTCATCAAATAACTTAAATAATATTAAATAGCAAAGCTTTCTTGTGTTATTATTATCAATGCAGAGAATACTTACATGTTTAATAATGCTGGAATAGGCATCAGTTGGCAATGAAGCTTGGTTGAATTTAAGAATCATTATATATATCTTTTTTTTTTTCTTTTTTTTTATGTAACATATTGGTAAAATATATTATGTAAATACCGAACCTGTTATCAGTACTATTTTCCTGTACGGTAAAGCACCTATCCCTTAATTTTTTTTTAAAGCTGTCATCTGCTTAAAACAAATGGGAAATGGTGTGGTATACTGTAGCTGATTTTCACATACTGTACATTTGCATGCAAAACTTGAATTCGGGATGTTGTGCCCTGGGAGCTCTGGGAGCTTGCCAAGTCCCAAGTCCCTTTGTCAGGAGTAGCTACTGTAGTTAATTGCTAGGGATCCTTTGATGTCTATCTACGTTTGGCCTGGTTGTACTGTACTCTTCTACCACTAGGTGGCTGGGCACTTGGAGGTATTAGATAGAGAACGACAACTTAAGGCCAGGTTATGGGTTTATGGGGTATCTCAGCCAATGGGCAGGGATTTTGTTGAAACCCTTGGCCTGCTGGGAGAGCCTATATATTCAGGGGAGGTCAGGTGATCCAAGTTCTTGTGTGCCACCCAGACCGTCGTCTGGGTGGACGAGTGACGTTTGCCCCGGGCTGCTAGGCCAGAGATTGGGTCTATCCTGGAGGCATCAGGCTGCCAGGCTGTGTAAGGGCCTACTCAGAAGTAAGAGTGCAGCGCAGGGTTGGGACTGCGGCTTACATTTCAACCAGAAGTGATGGTTCTGCAGGATGGAGAACCTGTCAGTGGTCAGAAGTAGAAGGGAAGCTGTCGCCACAAAAGGACCTATCGCCTTTACCAGGGACCACAGTGAGTAACTGTAGCAAGTCCCAGAGCAGTATTCTCACCTAACAGGCACGGTGGAGAATCAGGAAACTTCAGGCGGTGATCAAGTCAGGGATCCAATCAGCAGAGGTGACGCTTGCAGAGCAGCCTTGTGTGCCAAGCTAGGGACCGAGACGGTCAGCAGGGGTGAATCTTGAAGGCATCCGAAGTGCCAAGCCAGGGACCCAGCAGGGAAGCGTGGGTGACGCTCGAGGGAGATACCACCGCAAAAGCCTTGAGGAGCTCACGGGATTCAGAGTAGTGAATCGGAGGATCTTTAGAGAGACCAGGAGCTCAAGGGGGCTAAAGAACTACAAGGAGAAGTTGTAGTACAGCTGAGAGAACTGTTGCTTTGAGTTAGGAACTGTTTAAGTACTGTTACCATAGGAGACAGCAATCCTGCACATGCATAAGTGTCATCTTGCTGGGGCCTTTCCCTGTACGGCTGTCCTCTTGTTGGAGTCTGTCAATTGAAATTGCAACTACTTAAGGGTATCCTGGCCATAACTGTCTTTCCCTTGCAAAATATAAAAAAGATTGCAAAAACCTTTAATAAACAGAAATTTTCAAAATATAAAAAAGACTTTTAAAGAAATAAAACCTTTTTTTACATCACCTTAGCACCCACTATGCCTCAAAACCCACCACATATTGAAGGATGTCAGTTATCTTTGACCTAGAAGGTTCTCATTAGACTGGAAGAGGTAAGAGATTCTGCTACAGGTAGAAATTGCAAAGAGATCCCATATGAAAAACATCACACGTGAAGCTGCTGCCTTTTTTAATAATTAATACACAATGTTTTAGTTACCGTATCTGCCAATTTCCTGCCACTGTTATATGCATGTCAGAAGATTTCTTACTGAGGGTATGGGAGAACTGACACAGAAACACGTGGTGAGCAGAGAAAGAAAGTGGTCAACATGGGAATTTCATTACTTTGCTATGGTATAAACATAAAGGGCAAATTGTGCAGGTTGCATTTCACATAAATATTCTTTTAGGTAAAAAGAGGTACCAATGCAGACCTGAGACATTGTTACTCACATAAGTTTAAGATGAACCCAGACACAACCTGGCTTATGTACTGTACTCTGCATCTGATCATAGTTCATGATGCTATACTTTAGCTTTTACGTATATTTAAGTGTTTTTTCCCCTTTATTGTTTGTCTTTGTTTTATGTTTTTTTAATATTTTACATTTTGTGACTTCTTCCTTATGTGTCAAGGGAGTCTCTTGAAATTTCTAAAGCTGATTATTATCAGTGGATTTATTGCTACCAATACTGATTGTATTAACAGTTCTTAGTAAAAATGTCTTCATTTGAACAGTTTTTTTTCTTTTTGCTGTATAATCACCTGATCTTTGCTATTCACCCATGCTGACCCTGTGTACTATTGATGGATGCCTTGACACTTGTTTGTAACACTATCATCATAAAAATAAATAAAACAATAAAAATGGATTATTAAAAAAAGACATACAGATGTGATATAATTCTAATATTAAAGGAATCTATATGTAGGGTGGTTATCTGCAAACAAAAGTTATTTTAGACTGGTGCAAATTAGAGCTTTCTCTGCTCATATAATTTTAAAGTGTAATTCCAGCCAAACTCTAACTAAATCTGTTCCCATCCCATTCTAGCCCTATTCTATCTAACCTGTAATTTCGGTCTGATCACATGACCAGCTTCCAACATGCAGACACTGCCGCACACTGAATTCAACTCCAATGTAAAGTGAATGAAAAAATAGCTTCAGATTCAGATCTCAGCCCCTGATTCATGTGCCAGCTTCAATGTAGAGGAGGGACAACTGACAAAGGCTGCCCCATAGTAAGCCTATGGGTGACGTCATGCAACCATTGTCACTGCCTCTCCTCTGAAGCCAGCGCTGGGACCTGATCATGTGACTGGACAGGAGCGGGTTCAGAATAGGTAAGTATAGATTTTTTTTCTTTTACAGGGTAGGTAGGATATTCTTAGAATAGGTGTGGAGGTAGATTTAGCCTTATTACTGCAACATGACCAGGACTTACCATATGCATGTTCAAATCTGTTACAGATCAGCCTTCCCCAATAATTAAATCAAGTTCAGACCAGAGAGCCTGAATATATGACCCCCAACCTTAGATCGGGTTAATACCAGATAGCCTGACTATATGCATGGCCAAATCCATTAAACATTGGTACCAGATAGCCTAAATATATGCATGGCCAAATCTATTAAAATCAGACCCCCCCACTCAAGATCAAGTCCATTCCAGAATACAATTTGGTATTATTGCAACATGACCAGAACTGACCATATGCATGGTCATATCTGTTATAGATCAGCCTACTCCAATTAGATCAAGTTTAAACCAGATAGCTGAAATATATGCATGACCCCCCGAACACACACACACACCTCAGATCAGGTTAATACCAGATATGCCTGAATATATGCATGGCCAAATGCATTAAAAATTGGTACCCCCAATTCCCCATTAGATAAGGTTTATATCAGATAGACTGAATATATGTATAGCCAAATCTGATAAAGATCAGATCCCCAAACCCTTAAATCAAGCCTGAGCTTTTCATGTTATGGTAGCCAGGTCTTTAAGCTCCCATCAAGAGATCACTTTACAAGTCTATTGCTAAAGTTCACAAAGGATGTCTCAAAAAACTATTATACAGTAAATGCTCATCATAGCACATCAGTCTTTAGTATGATTAGCCATCATGTCCTCCAATCTTCTTCTGGCCTCTATGAAATATGCAGAGTTTGTAAAAGGTAATCCAGACCTCAGCCTGGAACATAACAAAATATACTGTAAAGAAAGCATGTTCTCTATTTCCTTGACGGGAATGGAGAAAATTGGCTTGTCAAGTTTCTCGACGGCTTCACAAGGAACTCGACGAGCAAAACTATGTGTTTCACCCGTCGAGTTTCTCGGTCGTGTGTACAAGGCATAAGAGTATTCTCTGGCCAGCAGAGAGGTTAAAGATTCAACGAGGCAGATCATTGGTTTCTTCAGCATATTAATCTGCTTTACAATAGTTCATTGCCTAAAATTTGGAGTTGTTTGAGTTGTTGGACATTTCTCGCGTAAACTTATTTATAAACTGTATAACTGTATAACATTTTCCAAAAATCTTTTTCTTTCAGCGATGCCAAAGGCAATGAATTAAATCTGCTCTTACATAATCACATTTCAGGCATCTACTCAGTCCCATCTGGCCTCTTGGCCTCACAACATGAAAAGTATGTAAGCGATATGTGCTATCTTGAATTGGATATTTGTTAACATTAAAATAAGCATACTATATTTTTTTTCTTTTTTTTGGTCTCTTTTTTTATGTATAATATATTTTCATTGGTTTATAAGAAAAGGAATGGGATACTACAGAATGCTATATTTCTCTATTGTTTAGGAATAACTGAATATCTGGTAATATGTTAACATGTTATACTTACCTTCACTGTGCAGCTCGTTTTGCACACAGTGGCCCCAATCCTGGTCTTCTGGGGTCCCTCGGCGGCTGTCTCAGCTCCTCCCCTCATCAGCTAACCTCTTTCATGGGAAGCGTTCTCCCAAGGGGGTTAGCTTGCGGGAGCGCTCCCGTGATACAGCCTGGGCCATAGCCGCCGACTGTATCACACGGCTCCGCCCCTGGTGCGCTGCATCATTGCATGTGATTGACAGCAGAAGACAGAGGAGAAGAGGATGCCAGGGGTAAAACAGAGGGGCTGGGGGCCATCATTGCCAGGTTTTTTTCACCTTAATGCATAGGCTGCATTAAGGCAGTGGTTCTCAACTCCGGTCCTCAGGACCCACTTACAGGCCAGATTTTAAATATTACCTTGAGGAAAACGTTTTAGTTAATTTCAGTTATTTTGAAAACGTTTCAGTTATTTTGAAAACGTGACCTGTTAGTGGGTCCCGAGGACCGGAGTTGAGAACCACTGCATTAAGGTGAACAGAAAAAACTTTACAAGGTTTTGGTTACCTTGAAAATGCCTGCCCTTGTTCCCCCCTTCACTGACAATAAAAAGCTCAAAAATCAAATGTATGGTTTGTGGAAAAACACCTGTTACAAAACACAGTGACCGAGATCGGACTTCTTTCTACTTACTTCTTTCCGCCCATGCAAATGCCTACCTATGAAGTATAACACACCAAACCATGGTCACAAATGATGCAAAAAATAGAATTAGCACACCCTCAACATGATACAGCCGTAAATGTTTGACAATGGGGAAAACAAATCAATATAGTAGGCAAGCTAATGATAGGACAGAGAAAAAGGAGAGGGCCTTTGTAACTCATTAAGTGATTGAAGAGATCTTCATGAGAGGTATTGCAGATTGCATAGCTCTATTTTGAGGATATGACAGCTGCCAGTCTATTGAAATGAATAGCTTTAGACAATACACTGGTGTTGCTATATATTTGCTGAAAAAAGATAAGGCTACACTGTTTTCAGCTTTAATCATAAATGCAACAAATTCATTTTCCATATCTTCTTCATATATCACAACTTTAAGGGGGTTTTCCTGTTTTATAAAAACCTGATTAGCGATGAACAGAATCGTACCTGGGTTTGATTTGGAAAACACCACTTAAGTTCAAGTGCCGAATGTTGAAGAACAGTTCAGGCCATTTTCTGAGCTAATAGGCAAAGGGTTGTCAAACAAATGGCATGGGGGGCTTGGCACTGCCCTGGGTTTACATGTACCAAAGCAAAAACATTTTTTGACTGGGCCAGGTGATTGGTAAGGTTGCGCCAGGTGCAAGCACCCACTGCTTCCATAGCAACCATAAACAGAAGAAAGCTGTCCCAGTCATCCAACGGGACACCCAAACGGCCTTCCACCCTAAGAGCCCATCAACAACTGTCCATTCCAGTGTGTAGCATTAAGGTGTATATACATTGACTTGCGTAATGTCACATGTTAACATTCACTGCATTAAGGCACCTGATTCAAATAAATGAGATACACAAGGGCTCAGTTGTTCAGTCCACTAAGTTTGCAGTTGGGTGTTCTTTTTACCTTTATCATAATTTATGTTCTTCTGCTGAATAGTTTGCAGTATGAAGATTTTTTTAATTTTATCTACAGATCTCTTTTGCCACCACTCTTCTTTTAGGCATTACCATACTGAGCAGGGCTTCCTTTGTTTGTCTACTACCTAAGATTTTCCCTAGAGATTCATTGGCCATCTCAGCAAAACTGGGATATATAATCTGGCTGGCATACACTATGTCTTCCCTGGAGCCTTCTCCCAGTTGATCATGTTAGAAACAGCTCCCAATATTGAAATATGCTAATTCTTATTTCCACTATTTCTCACTCAGCAGTGCACCGCTCAAAGGCATGTTGAGTTCACAGTTTGATTGTGCCAAGAACAAAAACTCATAATATACAAACGGCAAATGTGATGCTTCCCATACCATACCAGTAAAGCTGACAGACAACACCTTAGACCAGAGTATCTCAACCTTTTTTTGTCAAGGCACCCTTTAAAGTTGAACACAATTTTCAAGCACCCTATTCTAAAATGTAAAACTAAGCTAATAGTTTTATATATTGCAGCAACATCCACACATATAAGACACCCAAAGTTAGAGGTGTTTTATTCTTTCAAAGCATATACAGCAAAGCAGGGAAGGGGCAAACAAGGATGCTGTGCGTGTGCCTGACATCCTTCTTATCAACCAAAGAAATCATTGGTTGTTTGAACACTGGCAGCTAGAAGGTTGTAATAGTGCACAATGAAAGCTTGCAGCTTTGTGTAACTAAATGGCAGGCTTGACCCACCTGCTGGCTTGTATACAAATTTTGAGCAATTTTTAGGCATTTTGCCAAGACACCCCAGAAGAAACCTCAGGGCACCCTGGTTGAAAAAAGGCTGCCTTAGACTATTTCAAATGAATGGCAAGTATACGGATTCAGCTATTATCTAATGGTATTGATTCAACATATTCACTTTCCATGCCAACTAGAATCCTCAGACCTCACCTTTACAATGTATGTAAGTACAATAGTTGCACCAAAGACATCTCATTATATAAATATAGGGGTAGATCACATACGGCGGCACTTCTTTAGGTCGGCGTAGCGCATCTCATATACGCTACACCGCCGTAAGTTAGAGAGGCAAGTACAGTATTCACAAAGAACTTGCGTCTACAGTTATGGCGGCGTAGCGTAAATGGGCCAGCATAAGCGCGCGTAATTCAAAGTAGGCTGTAGTGGGCGTGTTGTATTGTAATTAATTGTGACCTCACGTAAATGACGCGCCTAACGAATGGCACATGCGCCGTCCGTGGACGTATACCAGTACGCATGCTCAAACTTACGTCGCAAATACTCAATGCTTTCGGCGTGAACGTAACTTACGCCCAGCCCCATTCACGGACGACTTACGCAAACAACGTAAAACGTGGAATATTCGCCGCTGATCCGACGTCCATACTTAACATTGGCTGCGCCATCTTTTTGGTGGTTTATCTTTACGCCTGAAAACGCCTTACGTAAATGGTGTATCTTACATGCGACGGGCGAGCGTACGTTCGTGAATAGGCGTATCTACGTCATTTACACATTCTCGGCGTAAATCGACGTACGCGCCCCTAGCGGCCAGCGTAAATATGCAACTAAGATACGACGGCGTAGGAGACTTACGCCGGTCATATCTTAGCAACATTTAAGCGTATCTCAATTTGAGCATACGCTTAAAGATACGACGGCGCGGATTCGGACTTACGACGGCGTATCTACTGATACGCCCGTCGTAAGTCTTTCTGAATCTAGCCCATAGTGCAGGGATATGCAATTAGCGGACCTCCAGCTGTTACAGAACTGCAAGTCCCATGAGGCATAGCAAGACTCTGACAGTCACAAGCATGACACCCAGAGGCAGAAGCATGATGGGACTTGTAGTTTTGCAACAGCTGGAGGTCCGCTAATTGAATATCCCTGCCATAGTGTATATATAGGTAAATGACAATTGACAGCACAGTAGTAGGAACTAGTAGGAAGGCTCATTGCAATCTTCTCTAGGAAACAAATGCAGATAATATTCTTAAAAAAAAAAAAAAAGACTCGTATGAACATTTTTACCAGGATTCAGTCCTCAACAAGAATAGATGCCAGTCATTGTCACATGAATCCTACTGAAAATTTTCCCTGTTTGCATACTTATTGAGACAGTTGTAGCGCTAACCCCGCAAGGGCTGCTGTAATATACGGGTCTTCTGTCCCACACCAGTGATGGCTCACCCTCACCTGGATCCAAGTAACACCAAAACACTGTTTAAACTTTTGGCTGGGCTTTATTAGAACTAGCAATAAGACCTGAAAAGAGATAAACTGATTAACAGAATACCAATATTAAATGCAATGATATAATACAACTGCTCAGTAAATGAAAACAGGATTGGTGTTCCTTCACTTTAACCGCCAGTGGGAGGCTTTGCCTGAAATGCACTGAACGAGTGGTGAACGAAACTGTACAATTCAATACAAAAATTATGTTTAACAATTTCCCAAAAGTGATGTTACTGACTATAAGATCCTATCTAGGTCTTGTAGGTTCTAGCTAACCACCGGCCCTGTGAGATATCTGTTCACACAAACACAAACAGTCTGCCAGCGTTGGGGCCCTTTAAATCCTGTGTTTGACTACTCAGACTTTTGTGAAGTAATATTTGTAATCCACAGAATGGAAAGGGGTACCTTCGTAAAGTGTCACATGGTAACAAAGATTAACAGATGTGGTGATCCACCTTCAGAAAGAGCTGCATTAGCAGTAAATAGGACCTAGCAGGATTAACCAGTTAACAACCGCCCTATAGACGAAATACGTCTACAAGGCGGTTGCTTAACTCTGGGAGGACGTCCATGGACTTCCTCCCAGAATCGCGCTCCCGCGCGCCCTCTGGGGCGCGCACACGGGAATCTCCGTGACCGCCGAGTCCGGATCACGGTAAATCGCCGCTGACAGCGGCGGTTTACCACGTGATCGCTCTATTGGACGAAGCGATCACTAGTAAACAAACCGGCGTCATGTGATGACGCCGGTTCCTCCCTCTCCTCTCTGTACCGAACGGTACAGTGTGTGTGAGAGGAGAGGGGGGAGAGCGGAAGCAGCAGCAGCTGTTGTGGGCTGGATCTGTGACAAATGTAGTCACAGATCCAGCCATCCATCCCTCCCTGTGCAATACTCTGCAATACCCCCCATACTCTGCAATGCTCCAAAATACTCTGCAATGCCCCAAAATACTCTGCAATACCACACAATACTCTGCAATACCCCACAATACCCTGCAACGTCACCTATGGGGATTCTTAGGTAGCGAAGTTTGGCACCATTCCACGAGCGTGTGCAATTTTGAAGGGTGACATGTTGGGTACCTATTTACTCGGTGTAACTTCATCTTTCACATTTATGCAAAAGAATGAAGAAAAAATACTAAATTTGCTAAATTTTATAACAGAATCAAAGAAAAATTCATTTTTTTTACAGAATTTTCAGTCTTTTTTCTCTTATAGCGCAAAAAATAAAAAGCCCAACAGTGATTAAATACCACCAAAAGAAAGCTCTATTTGTGTGAAAAAAAGGACGAAAATTTCATTTGGGTACAATGTTGTATGACTGAGTAATTGTCATTCAAATTGTGAGAGCACCGAAAGCTGAAAATTGGTGTGGTTATTAAGTGGGTTTACGTGCCCAGTGGTCAAGTGGTTAAGCAAGATCCACTTACACAAGGATGGAAGAAGATCTCTCACCATTAGATGCACTTGATAAATCTTCCTTCCAGCAATTGGTGGATTAATTGCTGTCTCAGTCGACTCTATGACGATGGGAGCAATACATGCCACGGAATCCTCTAAACAGGATAATGATGATTGCTGCAGTACTGATATTCGTCTCTAGATTCCACTGCACTGTTGGCACATCTTCAGTAGTTTGGCAGAATAACACACTGCAAACTCCCCTCTCAAGTGTGCACCTCCCTTTAGGAGAGTCACAGATAGCAACACAGGCTCTGGAAGTGCTCAGGAGACAAGCACATGGGACCCTTTTTTTCTCTGGCTGACACAAAGGCCAGTCTGTCTCTCCTCTTGTGTCCTCCTCTCTCTCCCCCAATCACAGCTATCCTAGGCTGCTATCCAATCCTGTCCTTCCTTGTTTTCGTTGATAGGGGTGGGCTTCCTTCTTAGCTACAGTAGGACCCAATCTGCCTTCAATCCTGCAGCTGTACCCAATAGAATCTCTCCTCCTGCTATCAGTTTAGCCAGAAATGCAATGCAATGTTTCAGAGAGCAATACTCTGCATATATTACAAAGGCAATACTAAGCCGGTGCTACACAGTAATATAGAGTAAACAAGAAATTGTTCCTCGCTTTCTGTCTTGGATTCACCAGACGGGAAATGAGAGTAAATCTGCACTTGGGAAATACAAAGCAATAAAAACAACTGATGAGGATTCTAGCCTTCCCTAATATGCTAAACAAATAATATTTCCGTCAGTGTAATTGTGAAATTTACTCTCAGTTCCTGTCTGTTTATACCATTGTCACCAGGATAGAAAGGGAGGGATAGATCTCTCTAATAGAGCCCTGAGAGGGATTCCAACCCTTCCCTACTTCATTCAAAACTAAAAAGAAAATGTTTTGCCGTTACTGGCTGAATTCCTATCTGCTTCTGGTATATCTTAATACCTCAGATGAAGAGTTCTCTGTACTTGATTCCACAAATCGTATCTGTTACAGCCAATACAACAAATTTCCATGTTTCTTTTGGAGTTCTGAGATATTTTGTGATATGTTGAACACAGCAGGAAGAGTAGGGCTCCATAATGATGCCAGCAACCCTAGCAGATATTGTCATTGGGATCACTAAGGCCTGTTGCACATGGGATTAAAAAATGCTGAGTTTTTTTTACAGATCTGAAATGAGATGCATTGTTGTCTATGGGACATTGCACACAGCTGAGTAAAGATCGATCAGTAATATAATGTTGAGTACAGAGCTGTAAAACCGAAAATTTTACATTTGAGAGCAGTAATTTACTTGCATGTTTACTTGTTTGATGCTTAAAGCGGTGTTTTACCCTAAAAACAAATTTCTAGCATGCCATCAAGCATACTAGCGAGATCTACAGTACACCTTTCTTTTATTCTTACGCGCCGTACTCACTGTTTACTGCCGTAATGAAGTTTCAGACTCCCCGCGGGGAATGGGCGTTCCTATGCACAGGGAAGATGATTGACGGCCGGCTATGGCGCGTCACGCTCCCGGAAGATAGCCGAAATAGGACTTGCCTCTTCACGGCGCTATACGGCGCCTGCGCACAGACATCGGAGCTGACTGCGCAGGCGCCGTGAAGAGGCAAGTCCTATTTTGGCTATCTTCGGGGAGCGTGACGCGCCATAGCTGGCCGTCAATCATCTTCCCTGTGCATAGGAACGCCCATTCCCCACGGGGAGTCTGAAACTTCATTACGGCAGTAAACAGTAAGTACGGCACCTAAAAATAAAAGAAAGGTGTACTGTAGATCGCGCTAGTATGCTTGATGGCATGCTAGAAAAATAAATGTTTTTTTTAGGGTGAACCCCCGCTTTAAGTGAGTATATTACAATACTGGCAATGAAGAAGAATTTTACTATATGCTTGCACACCTTTACCCACCCGCTGACACCACGCCGGTCCTGAGGAGCTGCGGGCAGGAGTTTTTAGGCCAGGCTGTGGCTTCGGCCTTGTCCGCGAGGCCGGACGCCGTGGACTAGGCAGAAGCCGCGGCCTAGCCTAAAAACTCCTGTCTGCAGCTCCCCAGGACCGGCACTGACACTGCGCTGGTTCTGAGGAGCTGCGGGCAGGAGTTTTTAAATGAGACCGCGGCTTCGGCCTTGTCCGCGAGGCCGGACGCCGTGGACTAGGCAGAAGCCGCGGCCTCGTCTAAAAACTGCTGTCTGCAGCTCCGCAGGACCGGCGCTGACACTGCACTGGTCCTGAGGAGCTGTGGGCAGGAGTTTTTAGGCGAGGCCGCGGCTTTGGCCTAATCTGCAAGGCCAGACGCCGCGGACTAGGCAGAAGCCGCGGCCTCACCTAAAAACTCCTGTCTGCAGCTCCTCAGGACCAGCGCGGTGTCCATAAAAAAAATACTTGATTTGAATCATAAATCTATTTTTTTATAAAAAAATCACTGATTTTTTTAGGGGAAAAAATCACCCAGCTCTACCACCCATACTCACCTATACTCACCAGTCTTTAAACACAGTTTTTTGCCCCTTGCACACAGGCATCACAAGTTCTTGAGTAAACGTCAGTAAATTATGACTCCAATGTGTGCAAGGGGCCTAAAAGATAAAAAGACAAAGAGTAAACTAGCCTATTAATGTTCCTCCATGACTCAAAGTAGTATTTAAGTGGATGTAAACCCGATTCACGAAATTTGACCATATATCTGCAGTGTTTACTTATCTCTCTCCAAAGCCCCAAGTCCTGTGTCTTTCTGCTGCTTCGTTCCTCTGTTATCAGCATGATAACTTCTGACAAGTTCTCCGACATGGGAGATAAAAACAGCTAAAAATTTGTGTCAGGAAGGTTGCTAGAAATAGATTAGCAAAGAGCTGATCTATTTATTGCACAGCTCTGCAAGTTTCTCTCTTCCTCTGCCTATGTGGAGTGGGGGTATGTGCCTTTGCTCCAATATCACACAGTGTATGTCAAGACTCCCCTTCCATTGCTGAAAAAATTCTAACACAATGTTCACTTTCTAAAGAATATAGAAAGCTGAAGACAGCAGATATACATGTAAAACTTGTGTAGGGATATTTGTTTCATCTCTGTGTATCATCTGAGGCTGTTCACTTCACTGGGTATAGGAGAGGGTTTACATCCACTATAAATCCAAAAATAAAAATGTAATGTATAGCAGCTGACCAATTCTTAGATGAAGCAGCCGCATTCGTTTTCATGTTTTAGGCTTTTTTGTTCTTTATTTTCACTTACCAATCCAGCCAAACCAATCTGTCCAGCAAATGTGACAACGTTTTTAGACAAACTATTTAACACTGACACAGGGCTTACAATGGTCAGCTTTTATTCATTTATGTAAAACCTTTATCCCAAAAGGTAAAAAATTGTTTGTTATAGCTGCTTAAAAAGTGTTAACGCGGTTGTACATGCAAGGTAATGTCATAATGTGCTAGTATACATTGCATACTAGCACATTATGTTAAATTTACCATAAAACAAAGCTCTTTCAGCACCGAGATGTCAGCGCTGCAGGCGCTTTCATCTTCAACCATCTTGCTTCCAGGTTCGTGGACTCCGGCGCTGTGACTGGCCGCAGCAGCGATGATGCCACTCCCACGCATGGGAGTCGCTTTACATGGCACAGGGCTCTGAAGGAATGGCACAGGTGGCCGTTCCTTCAGATTGCGCGCGCCACTGATATCACTGGCTGCATGTACAGTAGATATCTCCTAAACGGTGCACATTTAGGAGATATTTGCACTACCTATAGGTAAGCCTTATCTATAGGTAAAGGCAAGAGATGGAAGTTTACTTCCACTTTAACTGGAGTTTGGCTTTTTATTTGTTAATCAAGTTAATTAAAATCTGCTAGTCTAACATGACCCTCTCCCCAGAATGACATTGCTGCTATCCAAAGGTGCCTTTGTTAATCTTTCATACAGGGAGGAGGCACCCTAATGCCGCGTACACACGATCAGTTTTTCCGATGAAAAAAGTCAGACAGACTTTTTCCTTGGAAATTCCGACCGTGTGTGTGCCCCATCGGACTTTTTTCCCGAGGAATTCCATCAGAGTTAAGAAATAGAACATGTTCTATTTTACTCCGATGGAATTCCGATGAGCATTTGGTCGGGCAGAAGCCAGATCGTGTGTACGCGGCATGAGGCTGGATCATGAGGTGAAAATAAAAGGAAAGGGAAAGGAAAGGGGAGGATAAAAAACACCAACGTAATAAAAAATAAAATAAAAAAAATATATAAATAAAACACTAAGAGCCGGTTCACACAGGGGAAACACGACTTCCAGCACGACTTTGTGAGGCAACTTGGACACGACTTGAGTATGAATCATCAGGCAACTTACAAGGCAACTTCAAGATGCCTCCAGGACAGTACAAGGCAACTTCACGTCGCCTCCAGGCAGGGCCGCTGATAGGCAGGGGACCACCAGTCCTCCTGTAGGGGGCCCTGGCACACAGAGGGGCCCTGAACAGCAGGCGGAGTCAGTGTGGTCGGACGGAGGGGCAATTACAGAAAGATGCCCAGTGTGGCTCTATGCAGGAGCTGAAAGACGGTTTCTCTCCCTCCCCCCAGCTTTCAGCTGCTGCAGGGGGAGACATAGACATAGGGCATTGTTCCTGTAACTGCTTCCCCTGCACCGATCGATACCCCTTACTGTTCTATTATAAAAGGGCTCATTTACACAGGTTCTCTGTTATGTTTGTGTTCACTAAAAATTATTTTAGTGTATTTTTAGTGATTTCTAACAGCAGCCCTGCCTCCAGGACAGGAGGCTTTCCAGTGGCCAATCAAACAACAATCAGCTCTGGGGGAGGGAGGGGTTTGCCTGAGAAATGTATGTTCTCTTCCTGGAAAGTCGCTTCAGTTAAGACAGTGATCAGACTTCTGAGGCGACTTCCATTGAAATCTATGGGTACAAGTTGCCTAGAAGTCGGATTGAAGTAGTACAGGAACCTGTTCTGAAGTCAGAGCGACTACAGTAGTGTGTATTAAGACGGCTCTATTCACTTCCATTGATTTTCTCAACCACACGACTTGGGACAACTTGGGGCAACTTCAAGTCGGATCCCAGGTCGCCCCTGTGTGAACCGGCTCTTACGTAGCCACCACATCTAAAGAATTGGTAAGTTGCAATATATTGCTTTTTTGTTCTTGGGTTTTATACCACTTTAACTAATAGTTTGGGAAGAATTAAAGTTAAACCTTCATTGCTAGCAAATTCCAAACCAGAACTACATCCCATTCAGATCACTGATGGAGAGTGTCCAAAAGATAACCAATGACAATACAATTTTTATATGTAGTTTAAAGTGCATGAATTGTTAACACAATGCTGCGTCCTATTTGTTCTAGTAATGACGTATCGCTCAAGTCCGTGTAGTGGTTTCTCGCTTCAAAATTAGACTGCAGTGCCCCCAGAGAACAAAAGACAAGCATGTCCAATGGATTAGGATGAGAACGGGACAACTGTCACATTTTAACTACAGCAATGCATTGTTTCAGTGATGGCATTAAAGTTTAATGCACCAGTCTAAGATACATATGCATTAGTTTTAAGTTACAATGCAAAAAACAGTGCTTTCTTCTAAACATTAACATTAATCTGAATTTCTATCAGATCAGAAATCATTTTTTCTGCATCGTAAATTTCCCGTTTCTCTTTTCTTCGCTTCCACCATGCAATTGTATAGAGCTGAGCGGGGGCCATCTTCCCCTCACTCAGCTCCATACCTAACACGGAAGAGGACACGATTGCCACGATAAAAAGTGATCTCACGGCGAATCCACCACAGAGACCACTTTTATCTGAAAGCGGACTGCCCACTGAAGAAGTGGATACCGGGGTAATGGCAGGTAGATGCTGCCATAACAATGATATTTCACTTCAAAGGCGGTCCGTAAGTGGCTAAAATGCAGACAGGGATCACATATGTGCAGTAGCATATGTACATTTCCGTCCCGCCGATCGTTTCATCATACATTACATCATCATATGTAGTGTTATCAGTTAGAGGGATCCAGGTTGATTGATGAAAGGATCCATTTTTTTAACACCAGCAGTGCAGGCCTAATCTTTTGTTAATTGCAAAAAAAGACACACTTGAAAGGCTTACAGGGTCACTAAAGGAATTTTTTTTTTTAGCTAAATAGCTTCCTTTACCTTGCTGCAGTCCTGGTTTCATGTCCTCATTGTTCGTTTTTGCTTTGATGTTGCTGTAATTCCTCTCTGTTCTGGACACTTCCTGGTTGTCTGTTTCCTGATCACCACAGTACTGGGAGATTTCTCACTGTGGTGACTAATCAATGAGGTGTGTCTAAAACCCCTCAGCACCAATCCAGTTTCGTTTTGCAAAACCTTCACTCTATTTGCTCTCTGGCTCTGTACATCAGAGAACCAGGAAACAACAGCAAAAACGAAACGAAACTGTAGGTACATTATATGATTGGTTTTTATCTATTTTTAATCATTTTTAAAAGGAATCAGTTAACTATTATGTCTCTATACCCTGTAAACAGTCATTTCAGCTAAAACATTTTTTTCCTTTAGTGACCCTTTAATTTATGCGCGTCTCTAGCCATCTTTTATATTTTTGGATATAATAATAAAGTGTTAGAAACTCTGTCTGTCTTTGTGCCCCTGCTGTGGAGATTTACCCATTGTCTCATCTAACCATTGTAAATATTACCAGTGAATGTCTATCCTAGTAACACATTTTCTCTATCATTTTTTTAAATCATTATTATTTTATTATTCTTGTTAAGTGCCATCAAGTTGATGTAAACTCCTAGCAAACACATGCTTGGGATGATTGCTGGCTGTACCTGCCCCGACAAACACCTATAAATTGGGCTTCAGACTGGGGTGGAGCTACAGCCAGCATACGAATAAGAGATACTTTTAATCTGCAATGGGCCCACAAATCAGAATCAGATCATGTGCTATATGCACTTGGTCATCTGCGGAATTAAATAAAAGTTTTAAAAGTTTTGTGAGTTTTCTTTAACCCCTTAAGGACCGCCTAACTCCGATATACGTCGGCAGAATGGCACGGCTGGGCACAGGCACGTACCTGTACGTCCCCTTTAGGAGCCCAGCCATGGGTCGCACGCGTGCCGCCGGTCGCAACTTGGTCCAAAGCTCCGTGACCGCGCCCGCGGGACCCCGTTCTCTGTGGCAGTGTCACTGATTGTCTGTTCCCTGTTATAGGGAACGATGATCAGTGACATCACATCTACAGCTATGCCCCCCTACAGTAAGAACCACTCCCTTAGGGCACACTTAACCCCTTAGCGCCCCTAGTGGTTAACCCCTTCACTGCCATTGTCATTTTCACAGTAATCAGTGCATTTTTATAATACTTTTCGCTGTGAAAATGACAGTGGTCCCAAAAATGTGTCAAAAGTGTCCGATGTGTCCACCATAATGTCGCAGTCATGGAAAAAATCGTTGATCACCGCCATTATTAGTAAAAAAAAATCATTAATAAAAATGGCAAAAAACTATCCCCTATTTTGTAAACGCTATAACTTTTGCGCAAACCAATCAATAAACGCTTATTGTGAATTTTTTTACCACAAATAAGTAGAAGAATACGTATCGGCCTAAACTGAGGAAAAAAAATTTTTTTTATATATTTTTGGGGGATATTTATTATAGCAAAAAGTAAAAAATATTGAATTTTTTTCAAAATTGTCGCTCTATTTTTGTTTATAGCGCAAAAAATAAAAACCTCAGAAGTGATCAAATACCACCAAAAGAAAGCTCTATTTGTGGGAAAAAAGGACGCCAATTTTGTTTGGGAGCCACGTAGCACGACCGCGCAATTGTCAGTTAAAGTGACGCAGTGCCGAATCGCAAAAAGGGGCAAGGTCCTTAACCTGCATAATGGTCCGGGTCTTAAGAGGTTAAGGTTTTCAAAAGTTGGATTGTCTTTTTCTGGTTAGCTAAAGCCATGCCATCTCAAAATGTCTTCTGTCCCATCTGTTACCATAAGTAATAACCTGTGTTCCTGTCTAGGCAATAGAAGGATGGCATAGTGATCATGTAAAGCTACTTATAAGTAGCAATACTGCTCAGAATAAGATCAGTAGGAACAGAGTAAGCCTTTCAAGCAATTTAATAATGCATTAAAACCTTCATTACTGAAAAAATGACATGACCCTTTTTACAGCATTATGTTTGACTTTAGGGCTTGTGTAAATGAGCAAATGCATCTTTGTTTCAGCTGTATTCAGCTGATGTTTGAGATCTGAGGTACTTGTGAGTTCCATTACAGGTGCTCTTGACCTCCTTCTAAGATACATCAAGCCAGTTTCAATGACTTGTAAAGGGTAAAAAGCAGTTCTGACGCAAACAAGTGTCCATTTAAACAGGCACTTAGTTTTCCTTGCAGGCATCCTTTGCCAACCTTTGTTTTGCAGTAAGATTGGGTGGCTTGGTTGGATATTTCTATATGGTTTTGTGTCTCCCCTTCTTATGGATTATGGATTACAGTCTTCTTGCTGCAGTGACCTGATCAGACTCAATGTTATAAGAGAAATCTGCTGGAAACAGTAATGATGCAATAACATTAGCAGAATTTTTTTGAGGGAGTTCTGAACACCAACTGGCCGTGAACTTGTTCAGCATTCAGGCGGCAGAACTTTTTCATCCAACATTCACGAAACAACGTGTTTTTTCAGCTCTTTAGCACCACTCTTTGGGAAACTTTTGCTAATGTTGTCTGATGGTTAGCATTGGTTCGGAGCATGCGTGGTTTGTACTTTGGATTTTAGTCCGACGGATTTGTGTACACACGATCGCAAAGACCCGTACACAGGATCGGAAATTCTGACAACAATTGTCCGAAGGAGCATACAGACGGTCAGATTATCTGACAAAACACGTCCATCGGACAATTGTTGACGGAATATCTAATCGTGTCGGGCCTTTACTGACTAATACTATTACTACTACTATTTTAGAGGTAAATATATGTGTATTTGTTTTTCATTAACTACTTCAGACCCGGGCCATAGTAAAAAGACGGCCTCCAGGTGGCTCTATAAATACGGGAGGCCGTCTTTTTATGGCCTCGGTTCCTCCGGCCACTGGGGGGCGCGTGCCAGGCGCGTCACCGCGATGCCGATGCGTGTGCCTGGTGGCCGCGATGTCCGCCAGGTACCCGCGATCGGCAGTTTGAGAGCAGGGACGTGGAGCTCTGTGTGCAAACACAGAGCTCCGTGTCCTGTCAGGGAGAGGAGACTGATGCTGTGTCCCTTGTACATAGGGACACAGCATCGGTCACCTCCCCCAGTCAGTCCCCTCCCCCCACAGTAAGAATCACTCCCAGGATCCACATTTAACCCCTTCCTCTCCCCCTAATGTTAACCCCTTCCCTGCCAGTCACATTTAGACAGTAATCAGTGCTTTTTTATAGCGCTGTTCGCTGTATTAATGTGAATGGTCCCAAAAATGTGTCAAAAGTGTCCGATGTGTCCGCCATAATATCGCAGTCCTGACAAAAATTCGCAGATCGCCGTATTACTAGTAAAAAAATAAAAAATAAAAATGTCAGAATTCTATCCCCTATTTTGTAGCCACTAAAAATTTTGCGCAAACCAATCACTATACATTTATTGAGATTTTTTTATTATTATTTTTTTTACCAAAAATATGTAGAATACATATCAGCTTAAACTGAGAAAAAAATGGGATATTTATTATAGCAAAGAGTAAAAAATATTGTGTTTTTTTTTTTTTCAAAATTGTCGCTCTTTTTTTGTTTATAGCACAAAAAATCAAAACCGCAGAGGTGATCAAATACCACCAAAAGAAAGTTCTATTTGTGGGAAAAAAAGGACATCAATTTTGTTTGGGAGGCACGTCGCACGACTGCACAATTTTAATTTAAAGCGACGCAGTGCTGAAAGCTGAAATTTCGCCTGGGCAGGAAGGGGGTACATGTGCCCAGTAAGCAAGTGGTTAAAGAAGAAAAAATACGAACAATAAACATAAAAATACAATACTAAGTTGGGCAAGTAGCACAAATTTACATGTCCATACAATAATATCGGACGAACAATGGCTTTTAAAAGGAAAACAGAGGAAAGCACAAAATCAGGAAGCATGTCAGGACCCGGGCTTGAACCTGGGACCTCTTCTATGTCTGGCATTGTCTCTTCCCACTGAGCTATCTGCAATGCTGGACAGTTACCTGCCTGATCTGCTGGATAAACCTATATGACCTTTTAGACTACTCTGCTTGGTGTCTTGATTGCCTTGAACCTTGAACCCCTTGCTCCTCCCATGAACTTCCTATAAAAGCCTTGTTTCAGCATTTCCTCTTTGCCAGGTTATTGCGCCTTCCCTGCCAGTGCCTTGCTGTTGTCGTTCCTGTTTCTTTTTGTACCTGCAACCACCCATGTTTGACCCTCGGCCTGTCCCTGGACTACTCATCTGCCTGATCCCAATCTACACCCCCCCGTGTTTGACCCTCGGCCTGTTCTTTGACTACTTTTCTGTTTGATCCCAACCTGCAGCCACTCGTGATTGATCCCTTGGCTTGTTTACTGACCACGCTGCTGTTTCATCCTTGTCTACTTATCTGCTACTGGACCCTAGCTTGCTCACCTCCTGGTGGGGCGATCCTGAGGACCGCGTCCTGGTGCTAACATGCAGCAAAATCCATCTCCACCATCAGGAGCTCTGGTGAACACCGGTTAGCGCTTAGACTCCGCACCTCAGGTGAGCCCGTGTCATCTGCCAGAAGTCACTGTCTGTATACCTGTGTTCAACTGCTATAGCTATTGGCCTCTGAGCCTGACGCCTGATCGTGACAAAGCATGACATGGACATACGATACAAAGAGTGGGGATGATCCCATATAGACAAGGAAATAATAAGGCACAACAAATGGTTTTGTATAGTTGCCCCAATGGTTAAAAAAAAATTAAAAATATGAGCCACAAAAATAAAAATGTGTCCAGACCAAAAGGCCCCAAAAACTTATGAAGAGAGAAAGAAACCGGAGACCTGGGCAATCCAAATGGACAGTTGTATACAAATGAACAATTCGAGAGGGAAAAAATATATGTTAAATAAAAGAGGCACAGGAAAAAACAGATGAAGATAAAGAAGTTGGTCACACTGGGGTTGATTTACTAAACTGGAGAGTGCAAAATATGTGCAGCTGTGCATGTTGTCCAATCAGCTTCTAACTTTAGTCTGTTCAGTTAAAGAGGTTGTAACCCTAAAAAAAAAAAAAAGCATGTTAAACCACATAGTGCTTGTGCAGTGACATTTGTCCCATTCTATGTTGTAATATACCTGGTTGATCCTGCCTGTTCCTATGTCCCCCTTAGTGTGCTGACCACTGTAATCATGGCTGCTGATCCATGATACCGTTGTCAGTTTATATGCCTCCATCATCCCGCTTCTCTCCCTCTCCTCCTCATCCCCTCCCTCTCTCTCTGTCACTTCCTAGTGTGTGAGCTGATGAAAAACCCGCCTCTCCCCTTCCCTCTTGCCACCATTCTATGCGGCAGTAAAGTCAGTGATCCCAATTCCTGCCAGCCCCTCTGTAATTATAAGATATGATACACAGTGTATGTTTTTTTTAAAAATTCAGCAGCTAAATCCTTCTTTTCACATCGCCGATGTGCACTGCTGACGTCAGAGGGAATTCTCATCCCCTCCCACTGTATTCCTTAGATAGGGGAAGGTAAGCAGCGGGCGGCGATGTGAAAAAATTTATTTTGCTGCTGATTTTTAAAAAAGCACACACACTGGGTAGTATATCTTATTATTACAGAAGGGTTGGCAGGAATTGGGATCACTGGCTTTACAACCACTTTAAGCTTTGACAAAAAAAAAACTGGGATCTGATTGGTTTCTATGCGGAGCTGCATCAGATTTTGAACTCTCCAGTTTTAGTAAATCAGCTCCACAGAAATCAACTAGTGAAACCAACATATTTTAATTATTTGCAATAGATCTATTTCTGCTTGTATCGGATGACACATGTAACGGTATGGCCAGTGGGACCCAGAGGCTCTTGAAGGATGTGGGGTACTCCTGTGTCAGCTTCACCAATGACTCTTGGGTCTAGGGTCATCCTATGTCCACTAGGGGCATAGGATGACTGAGAACTGATATCATGGATTACATGAGATGGGACAGTAATGATAATTCATGTATTGCAGGATATCTTGAAATATTACAAGTTGTTCCTTCTGAACACAACAGGTCAATATAGTGTCTCCTTCAATGTGGAACATAGACAGTTAAGACTTAATTGATGTTAATCACCTCCAGCTACCTGGCTGTAGTGATGAAAGCTTGCTGTGATTGCATTCTATTGTCTATTGTGTTAATTAAGCCTGGCTCCTAAGATATTTCATTGTGCTATGCTAACTAACCCTGTATTGTGTGAAAGTTATATTGATGCTAATATGTGTTGTGAGATAACACACTCTAAATGTCATGATGTCTGCCATGTCAGCTATAGTAATTGACTCATGTAGATTTGGTGCCAGAAAGTCTGACTTACATCTAAAGGAATGTGTATTGAAGTTCCTTGTGTCATGTTGTGGGTGGAGTTGAGTCATTGTCCATATTTGGTTTCTAACTGTATAAGAAGAGCTGAGTTTACCATTAAAGTATTCATTCGTTTGGAACCAGAGAACAGAGCTTCTGTCTCGTTATTCTGGGAAAATCCATATGGATCGTGTCTGCTGGATTGTGGAGTGTCGGATAAGCTGTCTTGGGTTGGTGGAATGGAATATCGTAAACGGTGTTAACCCCTGACCGTTACAACACACAACTAATACATTCCCTTTGTATATTAAAAATAAGGAATTATAAAATAATATTTTATTTAAAATTCTTTTTAAATGATGGCAAGAAAAAGAGAACCTTAAGAATAATACACAGCACAATGAAAATCAGCCGGGTACAAGGGGTTGTTACCCTGCATGGATTCATTGTTCAATCACAATCCAGTCTGCACATTGCAGTCAGGTTTATTCCCAGTGGATAATAATCTCTTCTATTGCTTGCATGTTCCTCTCCAGAATCGGAATGTGCTATAAAGCGTTAGATTTATTTTTGTTAGTAACAGTTGGCTTTGGTGTGAACCATGTTTTGTGTGGATGCCTTTAGGCAACTCTACACTATTTGGATTCAGGCCAAAAATACATATTTAACATAACATTGCCTATATTCTCAATTGTCAAACAGAGAACACAATCTTGTAACTGGAATGTACTTTTTTATTTATAGTGCTACATCTGACTGATATTTTATTGGGAATATTGCCAAGCAAATCGTAAAGTTACTAAAGATTAATTTACTAAATATTAACTAAATGATACAATGAAAGGACAGCTGTATAACATGTGCTGTGCCAGAGGAAATTTGGCCAGCATTTCTGATACTCCTTCAGTCCATGATATGAGCCCTCTGTATGAACTTCTCCTGTACACACTTATAGTACATAGCAACAATGATCTCAGCTTCTAGTATTTATACCCCCCTGTGTATACAAGGGCAGGCAGAGCGGGGAGGTGCTAGTCAGGGACAGGTGATATGACAACCTCTTTCAAGCTGTCACTTCTTTCAATATATTATGGGAGCCTTGAGCTATCATCTGTGCTACATGTTGTGTAGGAACCTTGATCAGATGAACCAGATCAGTCCCACCTTCCATTATATTTTTTATTAACAATGGAGATACAATAGTACAGTAATCCTTATATCTCCAGACAATATATACAGAAATAATACAGAATCCTCTATTGAACTATATGAATCAACCATATTGGTATATGTACATACAGTGGGTACGGAAAGTATTCAGACCCCCTTAAATGTTTCACTCTTTGTTATATTGCAGCCATTTGCTAAAATCATTTAAGTTCATTTTTTTTCCCTCATTAATGTACACACATCACCCCATATTGACAAAAAAACACAGAATTGTTGACATTTTTGCAGATTTGGATAGCAAAAGGACTCAAAGGGCCCCAAGGACCCAAAAGAACCCCAGGGAAGGAAATGGGCAGAGAGAACTATACCGGTACAGAATGAGTAGGTGAACTCAGAAAAGAGCAGATATGTTAAAAAATATATACATTTATTAATATAATATCAAAAAAATAAAAACATCAAACATTGAGGACAATTAAAACAATACACATATAGTTACATAGTTACATAGTTACATAGTTAGTCAGGTTGAAAAAAGACACAAGTCCATCCAGTTCAACCACAAAAAAAAAAAAAAAAAAAAAAAACACAGTAAAATCCTATACACCCAACTCCATTCCCACAGTTGATCCAGAGGAAGGCAAAAAACCCCAGCAGAGCATGATCCAATTTGCTACAGCAGGGGAAAAAATTCCTTCCTGATCCCCCGAGAGGCAATCGGATTTACCCTGGATCAACTTTACCTACAAATCTTAATACTCAAGTTATATTCTGTACATTTAGGAAAGAATCCAGACCTTTCTTAAAGCAATCTACTGAGCTGGCCAGAACCACCTCTGGAGGGAGTCTGTTCCACATTTTCACAGCTCTTACTGTGAAGAAACCTTTCCGTATTTGGAGGTGAAATCTCTTTTCCTCTAGACGTAAAGAGTGCCCCCTTGTCCTCAGTGTTGACCGTAAAGTGAATAACTCAACACCAAGTACACTGTATGGACCTCTTATATATTTGTACATGTTGATCATATCCCCCCTTATTCTCCTCTTCTCAAGAGTGAATAAATTCAGTTCCTCTAATCTTTCCTCATAGCTGAGCTCCTCCATGCCTCTTATCAGTTTGGTTGCTCTTCTCTGCACTTTCTCCAGTTCTCCGATGTCCTTTTTGAGAACTGGTGCCCAAAACTGAACTGCATATTCCAGATGAGGTCTTACTAATGATTTGTACAGGGGCAAAATGATATCTCTGTCTCTGGAGTCCATACCTCTCTTAATACAAGAAAGGACTTTGCTCGCTTTGGAAACCGCAGCTTGGCATTGCATGCCATTATTGAGCTTATGATCAACTAAAACCCCCAGATCCTTCTCCACTACAGATCCCCCCAGTTGTACTCCCCCTAGTATGTATGATGCATGCATATTCTTAGCCCCCAAGTGCATAACTTTACATTTATCAACATTAAACCTCATCTGCCACTTAGTCGCCCAATTAGACAGAGCATTGAGGTCGGCTTGTAAATTGGAGACATCCTGTAAGGACGTTATTCCACTGCATAGCTTGGTGTCATCTGCAAAGACAGAAATGTTACTTTTGATCTCAGACCCAATATCATTTATAAATATATTGAAAAGTAAGGGTCCCAGCACTGAACCTTGGGGTACACCACTCATAACATTGGACCATTCAGAGTAAGAATCATTAACCACGACTCTCTGAATTCTGTCTTTCAGCCAATTTTCTATCCATTTACAAACTGATATATCCAATCCTGTAGACCTTACCTTACACATGAGCCGTGTGTGCGGAACTGTATCGAACGCTTTTGCAAAATCCAAATATATCACGTCCACAGCCACGCCTCTGTCCAGGGTTTTACTTACCTCTTCATAAAAGGAAATCAGGTTTGTCTGACAACTTCTGTCTTTCATGAATCCATGTTGTCTGCTGCTTAAATAGTTTGTTTCCTGCAAGAACTCATCCATATGGTCTTTTATTAAACGTTCCAGTATCTTCCCAACTATAGAAGTTAGACTAACAGGTCTATAGTTACTTGGTAAAGACTTTGTTCCCTTTTTAAATATGGGCACCACATTGGCCCTGCGCCAATCCAGTGGTACTATTCCTGTCTTTAATGAGTCCCTACTCGTGACAACCGATCAGATCACCAAAATTGCAGTCCCCAAGAGGGGAATCCAGGTGAATGTTGGGGTCACGATACGGGGAGTCTCTCTACTAGTTTCACGACATTGCATCGCTTTGTCAGGAGAAGTTCTAGGAGCTTGTGTCTCGTCGGCTCAGACACCGAACCAGCCAATGAAATTGTCTCCCACGGCGGCCAAGGGGGTAAATGTGGAGATGGACCTGCGTGAGGTGCACAGCAGGGGATAAAGGTAAGGTCACAGGACCGACGGTCCCAGTAGATAGTGCTAGTAAAACAATATTAATAGTGGTTGGAAAAGTTGATAGCAAACCAAGTGAATAAAAAAAGAAATGTAAGGGATAATGTTACCGATTAGCACTTATCAGAGAGGGCCAGTAAGCACTTAGCCATCTAGTAAGATATAAGTGTTCTGGGACCCAGTATCCATCACCGATACTAGGGGTGCAACGAATCGTGCCCGATCCGCGAGCCGAACGGGTCGACCTGCTCGGATCGGTGCAGAATGCGATCCGCGGAGCGCACCGCCGCCGCAGCCCTAGGAAAGGCCGCGTCTTCGGCCTAGCTCCGGAGCTGTCGGCCATCTTGGTACACCCACCGGCGGTGCGTGCTGACGTCATCACCCCTCCCTCTGCATGTGGATCTTTTCTATTCTGCAAGAGCACGCTGTGACTCTGCATGCAACCGAGACCGAGTACAGTGTGAGACCGAGTACAGTGTGAGACCGAGTACAGTGTGAGACCGAGTAGTAGAGTACAGTGAGTTGATTCATGTTGGCTAATGTACAGTGGGAAAAATGGCTATACACTTACAGTGTTACTGTTTACTAGTGTGGGGGCAATGTGTTGGCTATTATTACAGTGGGAAAAATACACTTACAGTGTTACTGTTTACTAGTGTAGGGCCAATGTGTTTGCTTATGTTTTTTTTTACTGATCCGAAAATGACCCGATCCGTGACTCCTGATCCGAGGATCGATCCGATCCGTGAATTTTTTGATCCGTTGCACCCCTAACCGATACTGATGGATACTGGGTCCCAGAACACTTATATCTTACCTATACCTTACCTTATATCCTGTATGTGGCTACAGTGTTCGGGTTTGGCCTGGAGAAAAGGTGGCAACCCTACTGTGAGGTAAATTTTATGTGTGTGTGCCGCCCCTTCTAATGTTTTGCCCTCCTGAGGCCAGTTCTTGAGCTACTTACTTACTATATCAAAAATAAAATAAGAAATATGTTTTTTGCCTTATTATCTACCTTAACCCCTTCCCGATCAGCCGCCGCAGTTGTACTGCAGCAGGTTGGCTCCCCTGGGCGAACCGACGTAACTGAACGTCGGTTCACCTTTTGAGCACTAGGAGGGCTATGCGAGTGCCTGGCGGGCGCTATGACTGGGATATTTATTATAGCAAAAAGTAAAAGATATTGAGCTAGATTCGGCGTATATTTTGGCCGGCGTAGCGCATCTCATATGCGCAACCCCAACGTAAAATAGGGCGCCCAGACCAGTATTCACAAAGATCTGGCGCCGTACGTTGCGCCGGCGTAGTGTAAATAGGCAGGCGTAAGCCCGCCTAATTTAAATGTGGATGGTAGTGGGCTTGTTGTATACAAATTAGCCGTGACCCCATGCAAATGTTTTCACGAACGAACGGCGCATGCTTGCGCATGCTCAGAGTCACTTTGCTCATACTCCCTAAGATACGTCGGCTCAATGCTTTCGACGTGAACGTAACCTACGTACAGCCCCATTCACGTACCACTTACGTAAACAACGTAAAATTTGACAGCTGTTCCGACGTCCATACCTTAACATTGGCTGCGCCTCATATAGCAGGGGTAACGTTACGCCGGACGTAAGCTTTACGTAAACAGTGTAGCGGGCGCAAGTACGTTCGTGAATCAGCGTATCTAGGTAATTTACATATTCTACGCGTAAATCTAAGGAAGCGCCCCTAGCGGCCAGCGTAAATATGCACCCTAGATACGACGGCGTACTAACACTTACATCGGTCGGAGGAAGCTGTAATTCAGGCGTATCTAGCTCCCAGAATGGCACGCATATATACGACGGCGCATCTTTCTACTTACGCGGCGTATCTATAGATACGCAGACGTAAAGCAATGCTGAATCTAGCTCATTGTGTTTTTTTTTTTTCAGAATTGTCTCTCTTCTTTTGTTTATAGCGCAAAAAATAAAAACAACAGAGGTGATCAAATTCCACCAAAAGAAGGCTTTATTTGTGGGGGGGTAAAAAGGATGTCAATTTTGTTTGGGTACAGCATCGCACGACCGCACAATTGTCAGTTAAAGTGATGCAGTGCCATATCGCAAAAATTGGCCTGGTCATTGAGCAGCCAAATCTTCCAGGCTTAAGTGGTTAAATCATATTGCTAATTGCATATTATATTTGTACTGTAATTTGCACTTAAAACTGTAATTTTGGAACTTTTGGAAAAACTATTGGGTGTTGTGTCAGTAAATTTTAATCTGGTAGGTTGGCAACACTGCTATGTGTTGACGTCGTCGCATCCACACTGACCCTGGAACTGTGGGTGAACTGTTCCTTTCTTTTGCCGGCAAAGAGATTATTTTAACAAGTCAAATTACTATATGCAGAATGTAAGTGCATTTTTAAACAATTGTAATAAAGAAATTAGACAATTTCACATTATTGGAGCGTTTCTCTCCCTATATACCCTGTACTGTGGCAATTGATACAGCTGGCCTGGAAACAAGTGGCGGGAATCTGGGACCCTAGGAGGGCATAACTATCTACATTATCCCACTGAGGGTTACTATTAAAGCTTGTTTGACCTCTCTAGCTATAGAGGGTCAACATGATCTGGTAAGCACCCCTGTTAACTGAGGTGGAGGGTGTCACTGAAGGAGCTTCCACAGATTTTGGAGTTGAAATCCTTAATGAATAATACTTGGAAGAATTTCTACTACTTTTTCATGTGGACTTTTTGCGGTTTTAATTTATTCATATCTTATCACGATATTTGTATTGTTGTTTGGACTGTGGTTATAGCACATGGTTTAGTCACTGCTGTCACTCACATATATTTAAAGGTACCACTGACACTAGCATGGTTTTTTAAGTATTTTTTTCCCTATATGATATGTAATGGTTTTCACTGTTAATCTACCACATTATCAACTCAAACACTTTTTGGACTTTGAAAACATTTACCCATACTTGATTCAATCCACATTAGGACACTGTTTGTCCTATAGATGGAGTTCAAATTTTGAGAATATAGACAATATACAGGCACTTGCAAACTTTGAGGAACCATTTCTGAGTGACCATATATTACATGGATACTGATTTCTGCTGATACATATGTATGTATGAAAACCCTACTATTCTATTAGTGGATATCCTTTTAATTTTCAAGATTTTCCAAGACACTTTTCTTGATGTTATACTATCAACGCTGTATCCTGGACTAGACCAACAAGGCGCAGGCCTAGGGCAGCACTTTGCAGGGGGCAGCACGGAAAGAGTCCCCACCGGCTTGTGCTACATTGTTAGTGTAGTGCCAGTCTTATGGGACGGACTGGTCTGAGAGGCAAAGTAGTCTAGCGCCCCCATAAAGCAGCCGCACCGCTTCCGGTTTGCAGGCAGCCGGAATTCTGAAACTGTGGGGGGGTTGGGGCGCTGCTTCTAATTTTGACTGTTTGATCATCCTGGACCACAAACCTTCCTCACCGTGCTTAATGTTTATGTTGCACCACTGGCAGAGGCGGCTCTAGACTTTGTGAGGCTTTAGGCAAAACTTGACATGGGGCCCCACTCTCGCCCATGATGGGTGAAATAATTCAAAGACAAAAGCCTCTTCCCCACAACCCTGGCCGGTGGTTGTGGGGGTCTGCGGGCAGGGGGCTTATCAGAATCTGGAAGCCCCCCAGATCCTGCTCTTTAAAAACTAAGGAGCAGGGGCCACCCGGTGATTTCACCTAGTGATCCCGCCCCCTTGTGACATTATAGGGCATGCTGGGTTATTGACATCACAAGGGGTGGTGTCACCGATATTCACTGGTTGTTAGGGATTCTGGCGGCCCCACTCCTGAGTCGGAGCTCTTAACGCTGCCTGAGCACAGCAGCGTTAAGGTCTCCTGTCCCTCAAAACTGGGGTAATGCATTGGGTAAGTTAGGTGGCTGCGAGGCCCCTGTCCTCTCCATAAAATTATCAGAAATTTGTGCTTAAAGTAGAACTACAGGCAGAACTTTTTTGTTTGATTTTGGATAGAGTAAGGGAGGGTTATAGGGTTATTTCCCTTTTCTTCCTGCCCCATAATCAAACAGGAAGTGAAAGGAAATCTATGCAAATTAAGGGAATTCATTGCCCCCCTCCCCCTGGCCCTCTAGAACTAGTGTCCCCTCTCAAAAATGTCAGGGCAGGTCTTAAATAGCAAGGGGTGTGGCCTTGACAGAAAGGGGTGAGTCATATTTAAATTAGGGGGTGCAAGAGTTTATTCAGGCCTAGGGCAGCACAAAACCTAAATACACTACTGTATACTATCCATACATAACATGGAGTACATATAGTCTTATAGTATATTGGATAATCTAACAGTATTGAAAGCTATACTATATATTAATGCTATATATTAATGATACACATTTACTACTGCACTTCAACAAAGGCAGATGTAATCATCAAGTATTTCTCCAGTAAAAATGTATGCAACATACATTGAACATTGACTGATTGTTTCCATAGGGATATTTTGAGCATTTATATAATTGGATCAGCCTTGATATATGCTATCTTTGAAGTAATACTGAGCACTCTGCTTTATTGTGGTATTCCGAGAAAAGCCTGTAAAATACTATCCCTTTGGTCAGATTACAAATACAATAAATTTAACTGTGGTGGAAAAGCATGAAAAAGTAAAAAATATTGTTGTTTTTTTTCAAAATTGTTGCTTTTTTTTTTTTAGTGCAAAAAAATAAAAACCGCAGAGGTGATCAAATACCACCAAAAGAAAGCTCTATTTGTGGGGAAAAAAATTATATTTTTTACTTTTTGATATAATAAATTTCCCCCAAAAATATAGAAAAAAAATGTTTTCCTCAGTTTAGGCCGATACGTATTCTTCTACATATTTTTCGTAAAAAAAATGCCACTGGCAGGGAAGGGGTTAACACTAGGGGACGAGGAAAGGGGTTAAGTATGTTCCCTGGGTGTGTACTAACTGAAGGGGGGGTGGGACTGACTTGGGGAAATGACAAATCGCTGTTCATAAAATTGTATGAACAGGCGATAGGTAATTTCCCCCCCCGACAGGACCGGGAGCTTTGTGTTTACACACACAGCTCCCGGTTCTCGCTCTGTAACGAGCGATCGCGGGTGCCCGGCGGCGATCACTTCCACCGGGCACGTGTGCCGGGATCAGGGACGAGCGGGGGGCGCGCGCCCCTATTGGCTGAAAGGCAAGATGACGTATAGCTACGTGATCTCACCCAGCCGTACCGACCTGCCGCCGTCATGTCAAAAAATTTTTTTGATGCAAATAAACCTTTTGGATACTTAACCTACTACACCATTGGAGGCAATCCTTTTTTTCTCCCCTCCCCACTGCATCTCCTATTGGACCATCAATATTCGGACCATTTGGAGGCACACAGCAACTGGAACAGCTTGAACCGAGTGACTCTAGGAGAGATGTGATCGGAGACCTGGAGGGATAATATTATATGCATACATATAGCACCTTCATGGTAAGGGCACTACAACACTTGTGTGGATTTGCAAACCGCTGTCTGAACATAGAAACCTGAATTTTGGAACATCTTACCATCCCTACTAATAGACTGTTTTATTATTGTTTCATTGTTACATATTTATATATTTTTTCATGTGTGCACATCACAGTGTCTTTTTAGACACATAGGGGGCTAGATATTCCCAACACCTAGAGGATCTCACAGTATCCTAATATATATTCATATATATTTTTTTTGGATACATATTGCACATTTTGAGTTTGGTCACTCATCTTTTCCCTTGTTTGTGGCTAATCCGGTTCACTTACGTTTTATTTATATATTTACTTATACACCTTGGTTGTGATTTATCACATACCTGGAGCGCTTATCATTTATTTATCTTGTTTCTATTTTATGTGTTATGTGAACACTTTTAGATATAGCTGCCCCAGGTATAATTTTTACACTATTTTTTCATATTTCGTTTACTCACAGTAGCGCATCGGAACATATTATATATTATAAAAAATTATGCCTTTTGAATCACTAAAGTGGAATTTAGGCAAAGCAAAAGTGTACAATATAATTTTTCAACATGAATCCATTTCATATCCCTTTTTGTTTTATTTGTTTAGAGATGGAAATACCACTTGAACTGCCTGTCCTGAACATTTCTGAGGGTGCTAATCTGCCTGTTAAAGTCTGTTGCTGTCACCACTCATTGGAGTCTGCATTACTGTGGAGTGTGATTAATAAAACACATTGTTTTAACAATCTGCAACCTTACTCCCATGTCTATGCTCACTCTGAGTAAAACCTAAGAGAAAGGCCGTGAGGGTAACTTCTTCAATACCCACAATCCTGGTCTTAGCGTAGAGCAATGAATGCTGGGATTTGTAGTACATACACCCAATCACACATTATTAATATTATTATACAGATTTTATATAGCGCCAACAGTCTGTGCAGCAATTTACAACGTAAGGTCAGACAGTACGGTTACAATACAATTCAATACAGGAGGAATCAGAGGCCCCTGCTCGTTAAAGCTAACAATCTAAATACATATGATGCTTGTCTCCACTCATAATGTATCACAGGATCTTATTTCCAATGCATTGTTCACGGGCCATTTATAATTTTAATTCATGCTTTGCAACTTTGCTTTTGTCCCTGTAATTTATAAAGACTGGCGTTAAAAGATATTGCAGAAGTGTCTTTCATGTATTCTAAAAGTGGTGCCGCATGTGCCAAATTCATGTACCTACAGTTGCAATAAAAAGTATGTGAACCCTTTTGTATTCTTCTTCACCTCATTGAGCAGTCTGCGCTGTGCTCTTGCAGTCATCTTTACAGGACGGCCACTCCTATAAGGAGTAGCAGCAGTGCTGAACCTTCTCCAGTTATAGACAATTTGTCTTACCGTGGACTGATGAACAGCAAGGCTTTTGGAGATACTTTAATAACCCTTTCCAGCTTTATGCAAGTCAACAATTCTTAATCGTAGGTCTTCTGAGAGCTCTTTTGTGCAAGGCATCATTCACATCAGGCAGTTCTTCTTGTGAAAAGCAAACCCAGAACTGGTGTGTGTTTTATAGGGCAGGGCAGCTGTAACCAACACCTCCAATCTCATCTCATTGATTGGACTCCAGTTGGCTGACACCTCACTCCAATTAGCTCTTGGATATGTCATTAGTCTAGGAGTTCACATACTTTTTCCACCTGCACTGTGAATGTTTACATGGTATGTTCAATAAAAACACGGTAACATTTATTTCTTTGTGTGTTATTAGTTTAAGCAGACTGTGATTGTCTATTGTTGTGACTTAGATGAAGATCAGATCACATTTTGCATGTGGAAGCTCACAGAATTCAAAGGCAGTGCAATAAAATGAATATAAGTTATAATGCAAGTTAACATGTATAACCAAGCCTTGGTCAATGGCAGTTAACCCTATCTTCTCTGAATTCTACATTAAAAAACACATTAGCACTCTTTACATTTATAGTGGAGTCACGGACATCTTCAAGCGTTCCCAGCTGGACTTTTGAAAGTAGATACTTCTTGTGCCACTATATTCCCTGGCCTCTTTATCAATTTTTTTTAAGCGCTTCCCATTTGGTGACCTGTCCCACCTTCAGCTTTTGGGTTCTACTCATGGTGCCCTTTTCCCAGTGAGAGATGAATTTTATCACATCTTTGATGTACTGAATGGATTTTTTAACCTAATAGTTGATGTATGTTATAAGACAAAAAAAGGGGGGCAATTACTTAGAAAAAACGGCAATTGATGGTCGGATTTTGGAGGCAAGACAGGAATATATAAAAAAAATATAAATTTTATTACAAAGTAGAAATTTAACAAAAAACAATAAAGATAATAAAACCATATAGAATATACAGTATAGTATATATGGACAGTATCCTCTGTACATCGTCAAGACGATGTAGAGGATACTGTCCATATATACTATATATTCTATATGGTTTTATTATCTTTATTGTTTTTTGTTAAATTTCTACTTTGTAATAAAATTTATATTTTTTATATATTCCCGTCTTGCCTCCAAAATCCGACCATCAATTGACGTTTTTTCTGAGTAATTGCCCCCCTTTTTTTGTCTTCTAAATTTATGGATGTGGCAAATGTGAGTGCTCCCCCCCTTTCCCTGCTTTCGTTGATCTTGATGTATGTTATGTCTCAGCTTGAAATGTAATCTGTCTCCTGAAGAAGTGAACTTTGTAGCACAAAATGCGTTTAGAAGGAATGTATTAGTATCTGATCTATCGTACGTTTTTTGCTGTTATGTCAACCCAAATTTATTATATGATATATTGATCCATTTTTTATATTTACTAATGTATTTTTTTTATGTTATACATGTAAATTGAAATAATAAAGCTTTTACATTTTTTATCCATTTTTGTTACGTTGAAAATTAACTTTGGCATGACCCTTTAAAAGTCCCATGGGCATCCATTTTTTTTGGTGGACTTGCCTGAAGGCCATCCGTTAATGGTCCCAGGTATATACAATGATCAAAACCTTATTTGATGCTTTATTACATAAACCTATAGCAGCTTTGTCCAAACATCAGCAGAGGATGGGATTTGTTTTCCTGGTAGCCTGCCATACATTGACTAAGGCCTGGTGTCAACAGTTTCTCCACCTAGCTGAACTTAAGCATTAGCTCACGGGGCCTCATAAGAAGCTCACTTGCATTCTGAATAACACACAAGCCCAATTTCTGAAAGTATGGGAACCATGGCTCACACATAATGCTGATTGGCATCTGAATCCTGTGTTGCTTTCAACCAGAGGACACTGACAAGACATTGCCGATACTTGGTGGTCTCCTGTAGTACCCGCCCTTCCCCTCCCTGCCTTCTCTTCTACCTCTCCTCTTTCTTCTTTCTCTTCTTCTTTCTCCTCACTTGCTGTGGTCTTTGGCGGGCGATTACTGCTATCTTCATAGGGTTTTCAGTGACCCCAACTAGCTATGAGATGCAAACCCCACAAGTTCAACTGCTCCTCTAAACAGCTGTCTGTTTGAAGCTTGGCTGTAAGGCCTATTCAGTTGTTATTGTATCAGTAGCTGTTCTTGCTATTTATGACCCATATTGTATTGTATGGTATTGTGTGATATGGATTGGTTTTCTCACTACTTTTTATTCATTACCCTTTGTATTGAGATCTTGTGCTGTATGTTATTTTTGAAAACCTCAATAAATATTTTGTAACAGAAACATGCATCAACGTGCATGTCAAGGAACCACACTTTGACGCATGACACTGCCTAATGCTACTAAAGAGCACCCCTGCCCACACACAAAGATCCCACTTGGCCCTTAATGTTTGTCTGATTCCTAAAACTGATGACAATATTTTTATATTTGTTGGTACCTGAGTGACACTGTATGTTCCCTTTCCTCTGTTTTAAAAATTGAGAGCTATGGTTTGGCATGCCATTCCTCTTTGAAGAATGCTTGTGCTGAAAATGTTGATGTTAGTGCAAATAAAAAAAAGCATCATGGACAGTACTTAATTGATCACTTTGAAGAGTGAAATCTTTTCATGCTTACTGTAGATTATCATTTTAGAGAAGGCTTTACTTTTGCCTTGTAGCTTTCTACACCTCCTTTCTGATAAACTAATTAGGTTAGAGATTAAGATGGTTGAATTCCTCTTCTGATAGGACTTTGTACAGATTTACGCCCCCAGCATTGCCTGGGGTTGCTAAATTTAAGGATTTCCCAACACAGCACAAGCAGAGAGGTCAAAGTCAGCTTTGATCAAGATGGAGCCCAGGGCAAAGTTCTAGGATAGGGCACTGTAATGCTGAAAATTAATGATGGAGCGTCTGAAAGAAGCTTTTCTTATTACCATGGTAACAGCTTTGTTTTCCCTGCCGGCCACCTTCCCTGGGTTCTTTTTTATATTGTTATTACTTATATTGTTGCAGAATGCAGAAGAACGAATAAAAATGCTGGAGATGGTGGAGGAGTCCCTCTGCAGAAAAGGAAGCACAGGGCAACGGCATAGTACAATTACCTTTCCTTCCCCTTCTTGTGTATGTGCAAAGTCAGCTGATAATGTAGTAAATGTTATATTTGTATTTCTTAATGCAGTCCCCAGAATAGACCAAATTACATTTATTACTGTATGTTAAAGGGGACCTTGCTTTAAATACACAGGGTGCACTTAGAGTAGACCTACAGCCAAAATAACAGGATGAAAATGAATAGTCCATTAAGTCTCTGGTCAAACCAGTGCAACCTTCCATGCAATTTGAAAGTTTTAAATCACATTACAAGTCGCACCCTATTGTCCGCAATGGACGCGGTCAAATCGGTGCAACTTTGATGGAGTTGGAGTCACACCGATATTAAAAGTAGTTCCTGCACTACTTTTTGCAAGTTGAGGTGCAACTTGCATAGACATCTGTGCATGAAGTCACTAATATGTCTTCCAAGTCACACCTGAAGTTGCACTGACACGTGACTTTGAAATTGTGCAGCTTTAAGTGATTTCTGAAATTATGTATTTCAACATGGTTAAACTGCTCAACATGATGGATGTTTTACTGTTGTTTGAATGCTTTTAAAAAAGTATTGCATAGTCATTTTGACCAAGTAACATTTTTTATCTTCTGTATAATAAAGCTGTATATTAGTTTAGATAATAGTGGGGTTATGTGTTACCAGGGCTTTTTTTTCTCAAATAATAGGTGCTGGAACTCAACCATGACCCCCCAAAACCCACCCCCCACACAAATCCTCCAAATCACATCAAATAGTGGGTGTGGTCAGATTTCACAAACAGTAGAAGGGTCTTAAAGGGGCATTAAGTGCCAGGATTGCATTAAATACAGTGAGAGAGAGATTATGGGGGTTACACACAGAGTGCAGAACTGTCACTTGTAAACACAGAAATCGGACTTCCGTGTTTACAAGTGACTGTGGTGAGCAGGCACCAAAGGGTCTGTGCCAGAGGTGGTGGAACTGAGTTCCACCAAGTTCCCCCTGAAAAAAAAGCCCTGTGTGTTACATCACTGACAACTCCACGGCCATTAAAGTCCCACATACTATAGTATTTTTACCCCTAAAGTTTCTCTTCTTCCTTCTGCAATTGGGGATGTGGCCATGCATTCTCAAGCCTCCCTTCCCAGTGGACGCCCCATACGGAGAAACACAGCGTCGGGCGGAGCTAAGAATCCTGACGTCACCACACTCCAGCTGACTGGCTTAAGCCGCGGCTGGCCGTTTGTTACATTTGTCTGTTCATTTAACAAACGTTTTCATGTTTCTGGATGTCAGTCATGCGGTATTCAAATAAAGGGTATTCTTTTTATGAAACTCAATGCACCATGAAGCCCTTTTTTCTTGTTTCCAACATGCCTTATTATGCTCTATGAGTGGTCTTATCCATAATAAATCCCTGGAGAGGATCGTTTGTAGTCCCCTGGAGGGTCAGTGGAGGAGAGGACCTGGATGAATGCATGATTGCCTGCTGTGGATATCTGGAGTAACCTTATATGCTAAGCTCATTTGATCTCCGTGATAGAGATCCAGCAGATCCGGTAAGCAGCCCCTTTAAATACCTGTTATCATCAATTGTTACCTGTCTGATGGAAGTATAGGATGAAGATTTGCACCTCTGCGCTGTGATCACAGCCAAATATTTACAGTTGATTTAATGGACACTGTTTTCTGTTTGTATTTTTGTTTGTATTTTTCATTCAATACCTAATTTTTATTGATTGTACATTGATACCCAAGTTATTTGGTTTGTGTATACTCATACAGTTTTTCACACATTTGCACTTTGTTGCAATCCTATGGTTGCTCATTATTTTTATTTTTTAACATATTTATTTAGTTTACTATTCAAGCTACCTAATAGTTGCAGCACCGTCACATAGTTTACTTCAGGTTTAAGATACCTGTTCCTGTTAAGGAAAATTATCTTGTTTGCACCATTGCACTTTTTTGCACTATTGCACTTTGTTTTGTTTTGGGGATAGCGCAGATTGCCTACATTACACATTAGTCAAAACATAGCCAGGGTTCGGTAGCCAAAGTGGGTAGTCAGAACAAGACAGTAAATCAGGAAGCCAGAGATCAGCGTAGTTGGAGGCAGCAGACAGGATCAGGAACCAGAAGGGACGTCAGCCAGGCAAGTCTTCAACAGGAACTCGGCAGAGAGTCTCCAGATATGTTTGACCAAGGTGAAGAAATTAACCAGGCCGTTTAAATAGTCAGAAGGGGCTGGCTGTAGGCTGGACGTAGAGCAGGAAATGATCACCAGGTGAGCTGCTGTGGAACGATGAGTACTAGCAATTAATCGACAGCTGAGCCACCTGAACACTATGAAGGGAGGGCTGGGAGACCAGTCCTGACTGTAGCCCATGTGACTATAGAGTCACACATGAGGGGGTATACACAGTGGTAAATGACAGCCCACTCCCTCCCTCCTCCTCCATTCCCACTAACCAGCTAAACACAATAGGAGTGGGATATTGCATATTGATTGACGGAGGCTTCATCTCCCTCTTATTCTAAGACACAGGCTGGTGGGGTGTGACAGTGCCTGTTACTGTACGAAATCCGCCCACACCATGCTTTTGCCAAAAAAAATAAAGATTTATTTTCAAATATATATTTGTATGAAAATTTAAATTAATATTTACTCTGTATTCCACAGGCTCTTTGTTTATTTTGATCAGCAGCAGAGGACTAGAAGCTTCTCCTACCACTGTTTCCCTGGCAGGCTGGGAAAGAGCTGGGTCATGTGACAGCTATATATTGATTAAGAAAAAGGTACATACATTTTTTTTTAATTAAAACAATTACAGTACCGTCATCCGCATACAGAAAGAGAAGGGATCTTGTAAATTAAACAGTGTTTGTTTAGTATCACTTTAACTAGGCTCAGTTCAGTATTGATGCATTTGTTACTGCAGTTCACAAACAGAAAAACAAATATCACATTTACATAATACGATGTAATGAAAACTTACTGGTGACTCTTATCCTGACTATAGTTTGTCTTGTTGGGCCTCAACTTATTTTTTTCTCGCTTGTGTGATATGTATGCTGAGCTTTACAAGGACAGAAAAATACATGCGGGAAGAGAGACTTTAGAGTAGATTAGAATGATTCTGTCCTAGTAGGGCATGTGAGTCTGCTGCGCTGAGTCAACACCTAGGAATGGATATTGGAGGCTGTAAATTCTGATGACTTGCTCTTGGCTAAACCTGATAACTTTCTAACTTGTCTTCTCTGATTACATGCAATAGTTTAAATTTATTGTCGTAATTACAAGCTTCACATAGGCCCCATTTGTAAGCAATGCAATGGAGTCTTGTTTTAACTTGTCATAAATCTTATAACTACACAACAATTTGTCATGTGTTACATGGCATGACATCATTAAAACTATTAGACCAAGGTACAGCATGTAGTTGAAATATCCTTTTTCAAAACACCCCAAGGCAACACAACAATACTGGATTTATTTAAAGTTCTAAAATCCAATTTTTTTTTTTTTACTGTAATGCATTCTCTGTATCAGGGTAAAAAATCTTCCACTAGCTGTTCCTTTTATCCCCTTCCCTAAACACATACCTGTAACCTCTCTGAATGTACCACTGTATACATCTGCGACAGTACTGCTCTCTCTTCCTGCTCTTACAGGACACACTGAGAGCAGCGGGAGCCATAGGCTCTTACTACTGTAAGCCAAATCCTTTGAGGAGGGAGCAGGGGGCAAGGCTAAATAGTGGTACGCATCAGGTCAGTGATACCGGGGTGGGTTCCAGATTGCAAAAATCATGCATACACTTCTGATTATGAAAGCTGCACAAACATGGACTCTTCACAGCAATGTCTCTGTGGCTCAATCAGGGAAATGTGGCTGCACAGCATAGTCTCTATAAAAATCTATAAGAGCCTTTTTACACTGGGGCGGTAGGGGCGTCGGCGGTAAAGCTTTACCATAATTTTCGCAGCGCTTTTCGGCTGCTAGCGGGATGCTTTTTACCCCCGCTAGCAGCCAAAACAGGGTTAAAACCGCCGGCAGGGACGATTTAGGAGCGGTGTCAAGGACAGTTGGGAGCTATGCAGGATTGACGTTAGCCTGAGAAAAGTAGGGCTGTACAGACGTGTTGATGATTAAGCTAGGGAGGGAACTGATGTCATCTGTGCTGAAACTCAGTCAATTAACTACTGAGGTTTGACTGCAGGCCTGTAAAAGCGATGGTTGCTCTATCATGTTCTTTCTGACAGTGGACCCACTATATCTTCTAAAAAAATTTTTTTCCCAGTTTTCTCCTACTGCTGCCTCCATAGCCAGTGAGGAGAGAGTGATAGAGATGAGAGAGCCGCTGCTCTTGGACACAGGGCTGGATCAAGATCAGGTTCAGGTAGGTATTTAGGGGGGTGAGGTTGTGCAGGTTTTTACCCTAATGCAGAGAATGCATTAAGATGAAAAACCTTCTACCTTTACAACTATATTAAAGGGTCACTAAAGGATTTTTTTTTTTAGCTAAATAGCTTCCTTTACCTTACTGCAGTCCTGGTTTTATGTCCTCATTGTTCGTTTTTGCTTTGATGTTGCTGTAATTCTGCTCTGTTATGGACACTTCCTGGTTGTCTGTTTCCTGATCACCACAGTACTGGGAGATTTCTCACTGTGGTGACTAATCAATTAGGTGCATATTTACGCTGGCCGCTAGGTGGCGCTTCCGTTGATTTCCGCATAGAGTATGCAAATTAGCTAGATACGTCGATTCTCAAACGTACGTCCGCCCGTCGCATTTTTTTACGTCGTTTACGTAAGGCTTTTTTTGGCGTAACGTTACCCCTGCCTCTATGAGGTGTACGCAATGTTAGGTATGGACGTCGGGACAGCGTCGAATTTTCCGTCGTTTGCGTAAATCGTTCGCGAATAGGGCTTTGCTTAAGTTACGTTCACGTCGAAAGCATTGACTATTTGCGACGTGATTTTGCACATGCGTACTGGGATACGTCCACGGACGGCGCATGCGCCGGTCGTAAAAAGCGTCAATTACGTGGGGTCATACCAGATTACCATACAACACGCCCACTCCAAGCCTACTTTGAATTATGCGGGCTTACGCCGGCAGATTTACGTTACGCCGGCCCGCATATGGGAGCAAGTTCTTTGAGGATACCCTAGGAGCCACTCAGATTTACGGCGGCGTAGTGCATATGAGATGCGCTACGCCCGCCTAAATATACGCCCATTCTTGTGGATCTGGCCCTACATCTGTTTTCAGCCAGCAAGAGAAAGGGGAGAGGAAAGGAAGACAATATTATATATTTTTTTAAATGTCTGACATGTCACAATAAACAGCAACAGTAGAATTTTCGAAAAAAAATCCTGCATTTTAATAATCAAAACAGAAGTAGATTGTTATACCGTGTTGGCTATCAAGTATCCAGTTTGGACTTTATGTTTTATTGGCTAACTTGAGTTATTAAAGATGCAAGCTTTCACAATGCCTTTAGATCCATTCTTCCAACTTGTATATAATTGTATAAATCTTGAAGAATAGATCTAAGCCATCCTGAAAGCTTTCATCTCTAATAACTTACGTTAGGCAATAAAGGGTATCATTTCTGCATCATCATAAACAGTTATTGAGCTCCAGCCAAGTGACTGCGCCTAGACATTAGGTTCGGCTCCAGAGAAGGCCTGGACAATGAAGTCATCTCAGTCTGCTACAAGACAGCAGGGAAGCACTACCTCAAAATCCTGTGCTCAGTGGTCACTCTACATTATAATTTGTATGAAGTCACAGAACGAGGAGCATCAGGGAACAGATTTGTGGGAGACGACCTGTATACAAATAGACAAGAACATAAATTCTACTGTGCAGGCACCAGGATTTACATCAGGTTCTCTCTAGGTGAATATCTTAGTCCATAAAGCATGGACTGACCATGAGTAATGGCTTAACAAGGAGGACACGTTTTTTTTGGGCAGAAATAAAAATGAAGTTATTGTCATTCCTAAAAGGTTATATATATCTGCAAGGTTTACACTTACTGTACATGTTACTTAGTATGCAAGCATTTAAAGCTGAACTCCAGTCAGCACCTAAAAGCCCCCTTAAACCTTCCTCCCCACTCTCTGTAGTGTCCCCCCTTAGTATTTTTTTAATTAACTTGTGACTGTGCAATCTATCTTCTTGGCCCCCTGCAACATTATCACAGAGGCTGCAATAAATCTACTGTGCTGGAGCCAGGAGGAGGGGTTCACAGGCCCGACCCCTGCCATTCTCTATGACCAGCGGCCAATCAGAGGCACAAGTATGTCAGTGAAGGGAAGAAATGAACAGATCGCTCTACAGTTCTCACAGCATAGTGTCTTGCAGCTGCCAGTTGCTTCAGAGCTAAGGATGATGGGAAGGAGAGAGCATAGGCATCCATCTCATCTCTGTTGGGGGAACAGTACATGATTCTTGTACCTGCATCCAGCTGTTTCAAGGCTTGTTCACACCAGGCCACAGTATATTATGTAGAGGAGTTGTGATGCACTACTCCTGTCAGTCTATAAGGACAGAGCTAGAGAAAAGTGCCAAGAAACCTAGCAGGCTAACTGATTAGCCGGCGAATCCGGGTGAGATCTTGAGGTCCTAGTCATGTCTGTCTAGGATCACATTTCACTTCACAAAAGCAAAGCTAACGGTTAAAGTGCAATAAATATCAATGCAATTTAAAGTTGAACTCCAAATTTCTCCTCCACGAACCCAACTAGTTGAAAAAAATAAATAATAATATTTGAACTCACCTAAAGCAGTGGTAAAGTGATGCTCCAGTCCTGAGACGTATCTCTTCTTTTGTTTACAGGAGACCTGGTTTTTCTTTGGTGCCCAGGTCACGCAGGAAGTTCCTATTGGATGTTCAGTGCCAAGGTCATCCTAGGATCCAGAAGAAAGCCTGCAGGTGATGACATCATTTTGAGGGGACCATTGAAGGACCAACTGGTAAAGGCACTTATGTAGTGCTTATGATGACGTCATATTAGAAGACGAAACTCGTAAGGTGAAAAGCATGTTGCGCTACATCACGTCCTGGTGGAAGGTACCCTGACTCTGCTGTGGGTCTCGTGGCTTCCATCGCCTCCATCTGTCTATTGCTGTGGTTCGCAAAGGAGGATACATTGTTTTATTGTTTTACTTGCAATTGTAGCCATTGAGGCTTTTAATAAAATACCTTATGGTATCACTCTACAAAGAGTCTGTCCTCTCTTATTTCCCTCCTGCACCGCTGGTGATATCCCGTTTGGAGCCACGTTCCATCCCGAGGAGGAGGATATTGGAGGATTTGTTTAAAGACCCTTGGAGGTCGGGGAGACCCCACAAGCACTTATGATCCTTTCTGCCATATGGTAGTAGGACCTATAACATCTGGTGAGTGGATATCTACACAATTCTTGTTTTCACCACCCACACAGGAAGATTTTTTCATTTGGATCATCCAGGATCTTGTTTGGAACTTTATTTTTCATATTTGGACTTTTCACAATTACCGGTATATGTTTCAGGGTTTATAAGGTTTTTTTCTACGTTACCATTTTTTTTGGTCACATGGTTTACATTTATTTAGGATATCCTTTCCATTTTTAATACATACATTCATTATTATAATTTTGGGGATTGGCAAGCGCTGTTTGCACAATAGGTTGTAGAGAGGCCTCTACGATTAAGCCCTGGAAAAGATAAAACATATTGAGGAGTTCTCCACAGGTGGAGAGCAAGAACAGAAGCCATATTCTATCCTTTTCATTCACATTTATGTGACAGGAAGTTGGTGTCTGTGTCCAGACTGCCACATTTTGTTAAAGTCTACTGGAGCCTAGATGTGCACTACCGAAATTTTTTTTAGTTTTGTTTTAGATTCATTTTTTTTTTTATTGGAATATTCGTTATGATCGGCATTCGTTACTTCGGTTTATTTTGTAACTTCGAATGCAATTGTTAGATGCAGCATTCGTTACTTCAGGCCATTCGTAGCTTTGGATGTATTCGTTCTGTTCCATTCGATTAGATGTGGTATTCGTTACTTCAGATAATTTGTAGCTTCGGACACATTCGTAATCGTTACATTTGCTAACAGTTACTTTAGCCAAATGTGAAAGGAAATTTCAATAAAAATGTAAATCTAATCTATCCAAAATTAGCTGCTATGGCACAGAGACCTGAATAGAATAATTGCTGACTTCAGCTATTTTACCTATAATTTAGTAGTTTAAAATAATAAATAATAATAATAAAAACTATAATAATAGTTAATAATTTAATTACAATAGAAAATACGAAAAATGAAATTATCTGAATGTAATCGATTCTTTAAAATCATAGGTTGAATCGTTTTCCGTTCTTTCGAATTTTTGTGTTTTCAGATTTTCGTTTTTTTGGGTTTTCGATCTGACATTCTGCATTTGTCAAAAAGAGTCTTTTGTTAATTCTGAACGAATATGCCGAATTTCGTCCAAAAACGAATTTGTAACAAAACTAATTGCACATGTCAGCCTCACAAGCTGATCCAGTCTTGCGCCAGTCTATCCACACATTAAGCTGACTGATACAAGTTTGGGGGGCATTCATGTGGTACTATTTTCATTGCTTAAGTTCCCTTTTCACATGGGGCGGATCAGTAATGATCCGCCTCCGTATGCTCAGCGGGGATCTCTCCGTTGATCCCCGCTGAGCCGGCGGATGACAGGGCGGTACCCACACACTGTGCAGGGACCGCCCTGTCTTTTCTCCGCTCTCCCCTATGGAGGGATCGGATGAACACGGACCGTATGTCCGTGTTCATCTGATCCGATCCGCAGACGGAATGAAAAATAGGGTTTTCTTCCGCCTGCAGAATCGGATCATTGCGGAGGCGGACGAGATCGTGTGTCAGCGGATGTTCATCCGCTGACACCCGCAATCTCATAGGGACCAATGTATGTCCCTTTTTCATCCATAAACGGATGGATGAAAAAGCGGACATACAGTCCGCACGTGTGAAAGGGGCCATAAGGCTACAAATGAAAGAGTGCTACTGCAAGTTATGGGAGGCAGAAGACTTCAGATGTCCTCTATGACAGCTGGCACTAGTGCAAGGGACACTTCACATTAAATGTAAGTAACGTCCCTTGTGCTTAGATTTTAAGGCCATTAAAGCATACATTCTAATTAGTTGCTAATTAGAATTAGTTTTACTCCACACTGTTTTTGTAAAATTAGCCTTCCAGTGCCTTTTTAAAAGGTATACAGTGCCCTGAAAAGGTATTCATACCCCTTGAAATGTTTCACATTTTTTCATGTAACAACCATAAACATAAATGTATTTTATTGGGAATGTATGTGATAGACCAACACAAAGTAGCACATAATTGTGGAGTGGAAGAAAAATGATAAATGGCTTTCAATGTTTTTTTACAAATAAATATCTGAAAAGTGGGGCGTTTGTATTCAGCCCCCTTTACTCTGATACCTCTAACTAAAATCATGTGGAACCAATTGCCTTCAGAAGTTACCTAATTTGTATATCTAGTCCACCAGTGTGTAATTTAATCTCAATATAAGTACAGTGGTTCTGTAAAGCCCTCAGCATTATGAACAAACAGCATCATGAAGGCCAAGGAACACATCAGACAGGTCAGGGATAAAGTTGTGAAAAAGTTTAAAGCAGGGTTTGGTTATAAAAAAATATCCCAAGCTTTGAACATCTTACGAAGCACTGTTCAATCCATTATCCGAAAATGGAAAGAGTATGGCACAACTGCAAACCTACCAAGACATGGCCGTCCACCTAAACTGACAGGCTGGAGAACATTAGTCAGAGAGGCAGCCAAGAGGCCCATGGTAACCCTAGAAGAGCTGCAGAGATCCACAGCTCAGGTGGCAGAATTTGTCCACAGGACAACTATAAGTTGTACACTCCACAAATCTGGCCTTTATGGAAAGGTGGCAAGAAGAAAGCCATTGTTTTAAAGAAAGCCATAAGAAGTCCCATTTACAGTTTGCGAGAAGTCATGTGGGGACACAGCAAACATGTGGAAGAAGGTGCTCTGGTCAAATGAGATCAAAATTTAACTTTTTGGCCTAAAAGCCAAACGCTATGCATTCTGGAAAACTAACACTGAACATCACCCTGAACACACCAGCTCCGCCGTGAAACATGGTGGTGGCAGCATCATGTTGTGGGGATGCTTTTCTTCAGCAGGGACAGAGAAGCTGGTCAGAGATGATGGGAAGATAGATGGAGCCAAATACAGGGCAATCTTAGAAGAAGACCTGTTAGCGTCTCCAAAAGACTGTAGAAAGGGGTGGAGGTTCACTTTCCCGCAGGACAACAACCCTAAACATACAGCCAGAGCTACAATGAAATGATTTAGATCAAAGCATATTCACTTGTTAAAATGGCCCAGTCAAAGTCCAGACCTAAATCCAATTTCGAATCTGTGGCAAGACTTGAACAATCCCAATAAAAATACATTTACGTGTTTGATTGTCACATGTCAAAATGTGGAAAATTTCAAGGGGTATGAATACCTTTTCAAGGCACTGTATATACCTGACTGCTGTGTGCAATATTTTTAGCTTTTTACTCTTAGCCCCAAAGATATAAAAATATCTATGTAAAAATCACTGTACACAACAAACAATAATCTAAGGAGAAAAGAGACAAAACAGTGAGATTAGGAGAGGTCAGGTGGAAATACAAGAGATTCCAGTAGCTGGTAATCAGAGGTACCATGGGACCAGGACATGAGATGGCTTTTTTTTAGAAAAGAAGGTTGGCAACAACATATTAGTGTATTTTTTACAAAGTGCCTAGCAAACGCTGTCAACCAAAAGGCATAAGGTTAGCTAGAAGGCAAGCTGGGACAAAGCTGCCGTTGTCCCTAGTGGTGTTTGTGTGATGGTTGTAAGGACCAGAGACTGGAGTTTATTTACAATTGGTGGTATCATTACCACTCTGCGATCAATGGTAATGTACACAATTGTGAGAGCCAACGAGTTATCAACTGCTATGTGGAACTTCAAGTCCATGCATGGTCTGATTTGCATATATTTTGAAATGCACGCTGGAAGTTATAGTTCTACAAATCAGTAGTGCTACATATTCATAAATAAATCACATTCCTCTCTCACTCTGGCTCTTTGTATATATGCTTAGATGAATTCCTGCATCGGATTGAAGCAATCTGTCATTATTTTGGGCACTTAGCTAAAGTGGATTCTAAAGTGTAAATACAGTATTGACTGAATATGTAAAGTGCTGTGTAATGTCGGCGCTATATAAAAATGGTAACTAAATATAGATTTTTCTTAAATTATGCCTGCTTGCTTATAGAGTTTTGTTTTGTATGTGTGTTCCACATAGTACACCAAGGCCAGGGCAATACAGGCAGTCATAATCTCTTGCTAATGAGATTTAACCACTTGTTGACAGTCACCCTTATTAGCAGCACATTCATATCAGGGTGCGCAAATGAGGTGACTGCTAACAAGCAATTAAATCTCTCAGTAGCAAGAGATTAATACTGCCCTTGTAGGCCTAGCCTAAATATGTTGTGACTCCTATGACACAAGCCAACCCTGCTTCCTTGTTGCTGAATCAGTGTGTATCACCCATAAAAGGAAAGGCGGTCAGTGGGAGTGATTCATGAACTCACATACCATATCCCATACATTCATAAAAAGAAAGAAAAAATGAGGGATATTCGTGGTATGCCTTAAAGAGGAGGTCCAGCCTCCCCACAAAAAAAAATGTAAAGTCAGCAGCTACAAATACTGCAGCTGCTGACTTTTAATATATGGACACTTACCTGTCCAGGAAGCCCGCAATGTCACCACCCCAGCCAATCTTTGGATTGGCTCTCGGGTGCTGCCACCACCATTCCTGTTAAGGGAACCTGGCAGTGAAGCCTTTCGGCTTCACAGCCGGTACCCCACTGCTCATGCGCGAAGCATGCTGCACTTTCTAAAAGGTCGGGCGGTGGAGGTAGGAGGAGGGGGCCGAACTTCCGAGAGACGGCGCCGCACCCCGTCTCCTGGAAGTAGAAAATGGTGCCTGTCAAAAACAGGTACCTGTTTCCCCCCTGAAAGGTGCCAAATGTGGCACCGGAGGGGAGGAGGATACGGATAAGCAGAAGTTCCATTTTTCAGTGGAACTCAGCTTTAAATACAAATAAACTGGCTAGCACTTCTGCCTTGCAGCACTGGGGTCTTCAGTCTACATTCCAACCATGGCTCTACATGCATGGGGTTTCTATATTCCCCTGGTGCTTGTGTGGGTTTCCTCTAGGTACTCTGGTTTCCCCCACACTTTAAAAGCATGCTGATAGGTTATTTGGCTCCTGTCTAAAAAGGTCTTAGTATGTGGACATGTGTGATAAGGACTTCTTGCAGTGCACAAAAACATACAGCCCATTTGCAGACATGCAACAGTGCCATCAATTCCTAATGATATCCCCACGCATCTTACTTTTGCACTAATTTTCCTGCACTAAAATGCATTGTAATAAAGTGCCATGCGTTTTGGTGCAGCGCAATTTTTAAAGAGGAACTTCCAGGGCTTTTTGAACATGTAGGGCAGCACATTGAAATACATGGGTTGCTCTATACGTGCTGCACAAAACGCACATGCTCCATCACAAATGTAAAGGAGTGTAATGCCCTATTAGGCTACTTATGGCTAAAATGTAGTCTTTGGCCTCCCTGTAGGCAGGGAGAACGCTAATTGATTAGTTAGGCCTGCCCTGGGACATAGTGGGTGGGAGAGATCAGATCCCAGTCTGCATGTTAATACCTCTCTAGCCAATACCTGGTCAATGTGGTGAGTGACCAGCGGGGGGCTGAGAGATATATAAATAGGCTGCAACCCAGAGCAGAGGTCGCTTGTTCCTGGGGGAGGAAGTCCCAGCCATGGCATCCCAGGCTGTGGCATCCCAGGCTGTGGCATCCCTGGGAAAGACTACCTACAGCTACAATAATCTTTTATGGGGTTCCAGGTACTGCTTGACTGGGAGACCTCTATTCTCTCCCCCTGGAGCATTTACAGAAAGCTTCCTAAAAATCCCCCTCACCGCCTGTTTGAACCCACTAAAATTTCTCACCAGTGTGCCAAAACTGCATGCATTGCATGCTGTTGCAGCTCAGCCCCATTCACTTACATGGGTTGCAGCTTAGCCCCATTCACTTACATGGGTCATGTTCAGCGGGTGCTACAACATGACAAGGGATCGTTTTTGCTGCATGTGTATACCCAAGATGGCCCCCCTTTGCAGCTCAGAAAGGGGCGGGTAGGGGCAGTTGAGAGGTAGCGGAAACATGGCTCAACCTCCCCTTTACAGCCCCCCTCAAACCGTAAGTTAAACAAGGCCAATTAATAGATTGATTTACAAGAGTGGAGAAAGGGCGATAAAATCTGTTGAGCCCCATTTTTTTCTGCCCCCCAACCTCCCCACATGTACAAGAGGATGCAGCTGCTCAGGGCTGTACACATGCCATGGCCTGATGCTTTGCTTCACAGCCATAGCAAAAAATAAATGGAACAGGGCCACACTGCACACTGTGGGTCAGTTTGCAATCTTCGCCCTGGGCGCAGGATGACCTTGTCCCAACATTCTATCTCATGTGTAGAATTATGCCAACATATTTATACATTGAGACGAATCAAACCATAAACACATATCTTGGGTTTTAGACCCCTGTCTTTGTAGCCTAAAAAAAAGTCATTACTGAGACGTACCCTGAAATGGGATCACAATTCCACCATCAGTTTTTCCAGGACTCCAAAATCTGGGATGTTTTTATAAAAACTTCTGGTTTTGTTTAAAGACATGTGGGCTGTATCTCTCATGTGTAGTGCATCTTTAACTATCTCCCAATTGTCATATTTAAACATTTTATGCAGAATTAAGTTATAAAAATAAATATTAACAACAACTTTATCCGTGCCCAAAAATGCAGCCTTGCCCATGTCTACCAATGCAGCATGTGTCCCCACTGCAGCAAAATGTCCCCATTTTGCAGCCAGAGTTCCACCACAATTGCAGCCAGAGTTCCCCCACAATTGCAGCCAGAGTTCCCCCACAATTGCAGCCAGGATTCCCCTCACATTGCAGCCAGGATTCCCCCCACAATTGCAGCCAGGAGTCCCCCCACAATTGCAGCCAGGAGTCCCCCCACAATTGCAGCCAGGAGTCCCCCCACAATTGCAGCCAGGAGTCCCCCCACATTGCAGCCAGGAGTCCCCCCATATTGCAGCCAGGAGTCCCCACACATTACAGCCTACCTGTGCTGAGTAGGAGAGGAGCTGGAGCCGGAGCCGCCGCATTGTTCAAACAGGGAACATTACAGCTTTCAATTCAATAGCCGCCGCCGCGCGCGTCATTTACAGTCCCTTCCCACTTGTCTAGGAAACTTTGATAGACAGATCACCCATCAAATCATGGGATGGGTGATCTGTCTATGAAAAAGTGCCCGGAAAAGGGGGAGGCGCTGTATATGACGCGTGTGGCGGGAACACAGCAATTGAATTGAAGGCTGTAATGTTCCCTGTGCTATGAACAACCAGGTGGCGGCCGTGGCGACAGCAGTAGCTGCAGCGGCGACGCGACTCTCCTTGCTCCCCCCTGCTCCCAGGCGGCCTACACTCGCCAGCCCTCAAAATTTACTTGCAAAATGCGAGCAGGCGAGTGTAAATTTTGAAGGCTGGAGTGGGGTCTCTCGAAATTCCAGCTTGTATCCCAGGGATACAGCAGAAACCACCCACTTGTCCTGGATCTCTGTCTGCCAAGTTGCTGAAAACTGCCAAAGCCGCCCCCCCCCCCACTCGGCCTTCATGAGGAAGATTTTTGCCCCCACTGCTTCCTGTTCTTCTGGGCCTGGCCCTAGTCTTCAGCCTTTGAGGCTATCTGAGAATGCCGTCATGACTGCCTGGAGGCAGATGTTCCAGGAGCTGGAACGCTTAAAAGAAGGACGCTTGTTTTTCTTTTTCTCTGGCAACAGTAGTCTTGGCACTTGATATCTTTTGGATATACTTTTCCAAATCATCCCCAAAGAGGCGTTCACCATGGAAGGGAAAACTGGTCAAAAGCTTTTTGCATGGGGTTTCCGCTGACCAGTGCTTCAGCCAGAGAATTATGCGCATGTTCACCAGCTGGAGCGTAAGGCGAGATGCTTGTTGAAAAGAATCCCTGATGGCATCTACTGTGAAACATAAGGCCCTGGGCATATTTTACCAAAATTTGATCTGCTCCGAAGGCAAGTCTTTCAGCCCCTGTTTCACCTGGTCCTTTAAGACCTGACACATACCCACTGCCGCCACGACAGGTTGGGTCACTGCGCCCACCAGGAGAAAGGAAGACTTCAGTAAAGATTCTAACTTTTTCTCAGAAGGATCTTTAAATACCTGGGCATTGTCCACTGGACAGGTTAGGTTTTTATTTACACAAGAAATTGCCGCATCAACTAAAGGCAGACTTCACTTCTTGGTAAAATTCTCCTCCATGGAATAAAGAACTTCAAACTTCCTAGGAGGAGAAAAACGCATATCTGGATGCTTCCAGTCTGCATAAATCAGATTCTCCAATAAAGGATGAAACAGGAAAGGAGCATGCAGCCTGTGGGGATTTTAATGACCCCAGGGAGGAGACAGGCGAGTCAGCTAACTCCGATGACGGTAACTTAAATGCAGAGTGTACTGTTTCACTATAATATTGCACCTGCAATTTTAGAACCTGGGAGGCAGAAAAAGGTTCTTCTGAAATCCCAGATCCTTCTGACTCCTCATTCTTATCCTCTGATGGTGCTATGTCCTCCTCATCCTCATCATCTTCAGACCTTTCTGAAGGGAGATCTGAAGTAACAGAAGGAGCTCTGCTTCGCTTTTTGTAATTTTCCTTTGGGAAGACATATTACCAAGCAACAAAGCCAAGATACTATCAACTGCATATACTCCTGTGCTAGTTAAGCCTTTTACATACAGTATGCAACTAATCACACAGTTAAATGCCCAGTGGGTATCCTCTCTTGGGGGTACCCAGATAACCAACCACATAGAGACCCTGCATGTCCTTTGTAAGCCGCTGTGTTCCCAAACAGGGAAGAGCTGCAGGTTAGAGAGGCTTTACATGTGCTTCTGCCTGCTTGCTAGTGCCATGGGATGCGTGCACACGCAAGGGGTGCGCACACGCTCACGACCCACCCCTTACTTCTTGCCCCCATAAAGCGCGCCCCGTGCACGTGCGCGGCCTAGGGGGGCATGGCGGTCTCCTGAGAGGCAGAAGGATCTCCTGCATCATGGCAGTAAGGAAAGGACCTGGTCACTATCCCTGGCAGAGCTCTGCAGCAGAGAAGTGTGCTGTCTGAAATGACCTGACACTGTCTGGAACTCTGGTGAGTAAAACTCAACTCTTTACTTCCTCTAGTGGCGGAATTAGAGAAGACACCCACTCACAATGGGAAAAGTCTTTAAAGCGGGGGTTCACCCTAAAAAAAAAATATTTTTTTCTACCATGCCATCCAGCATACTAGCGCAAGCTACAGTATGCCTTTATTTATTTTTTTGCGCCGTACTCACAGTTTAATCCCGTAGTTAAGTTTCAGACTCCCCGCGAGGAGTAGGCGTTCCTATGCAGAGGGGAACATGATTGACGGCCGGCTATGGCGCATCACGCTTCCCGAAAATAGCCGAAATAGGACTTGGCTCTTCACGGCGCCTATGCAGTCAGCTCCAAGTCTGTGCGCAGGCGCCATATAGCGCCGTGAAGAGCCGAGTCCTACTCCGGCTATTTTCGGGAAGCGTGACGAACCATAGCCAGCCGTCAATCATGTTCCCCTCTGCATAGGAACGCCCATTCCCCGCGGGGAGTCTGAAACTTAACTACGGGATTAAACTGTGAGTACGGCGCAAAAATATAAATAAAGGCATACTGTAGCTCACACGCTAGTATGCTGGATTTCATGGTAGAAACTTGTTTTTTAGGGTGAACCACCGCTTTAAGGTATGCTTAATACTTTTTTTTCTGCTTACCTTATCCCCGCCCCAGGTTTGCTGAAAATCAGACAAAAAACAATCTTCGCCCATCACGGCGGGCATGTGTGCCAACCTTCAGGGATATGGGTTCCTACTTAAAGGATGCCTCTTCCCTGGGCCTTGTAAAAGACTCTGCCATTACTTTTAGCGTTTGCAAAAAAGCGAAAGTGCTGGACCCTAGAGCCCAGTCCTCCAAAGAGAGACATTACAGACGACACTTCGTGCGCGAGGCCCGGATACCATATAATTGTGGCAGAATAATTTAAGCGTCTTGGATGGACCCGAAGTATAGCTCTTTTGCCCCCAGAGGCCTCTATGGCAGAGCTTCATTTAGCACTATCCTAATCGCGTCCAATCTTCTTAGACAATGGCGAAAAAACGAAGGTACTTCCTGTATGGTAGGGGCGATATGGAGGGGGGCTTGTTTTCATTGGTTGTGCCAGTGTCCAATCACCTCTGGTGACCATACAACCCACTATGCAATAGTTCCATTCGAATGACGCCACCCTTGGGGCTGCTTTAGCTGATTTTGTGTTAGTAAAAGACGATTTGCGCTTTTCTGTCTGTTACAGAGTGATGAATGTGCTTACTCCATTACGAACGGTAGTTTTACCAGAACGAGCGCTCCCGTCTCATAACTTGCTTCTGAGCATGCGTGGGTTTTTTACGTCGTTAAAGCCCACACACGACCATTTTTTACAACCCGAAAAACGACAACGTTAAAAACATTGTTAAAAAATAGAGCATGTTCAAATTTTTTTTTGCCCATTGTTTAGAACACGGAAAATGCTCTGAAGCCCACACATGATCATTTTTAATGACATTAAAAAAAAAAACGTCATTTTCTACAACCCGAAAAATTATCGTGTGTACGCGGCATAAGGCTCTGTGTCCCGTGGTGTACGAAAAAGAAAGTTAATTTAAAAAAAAAAAAAGGTACATCAGCAATGCAGTGATCCCACAGGACTGTGTTGTAAGGCAGAGGCTGGTGTGAACTAGCCCTAAGAGGGGGGAAAAAACGGTAAAGTTCCCCTTTAAGTACCACCAAAACACAGTTCTTTCTGTCACAACACATGATATTAACTACTTGCTGCCCGCAATCTAGCGGGCAGCTAGTGGCCGTCCATTGACCTCCTCCCGTGCACGAGCGGGTCGCGCCTGGCGTGCTCTGTGATCACAGAGTCTTCGAGATCATGGCCCCTTACCACGTGATCAGGTGTCAGCCAATGACAGCTGATCATGTGATGTATACAGAAAATCGGTAATCAGTATTTTTTTTCTCTCATGCTGAAAAAAAAGCAGATCACCGTCTTCTGTCACAGGGACATCGGTCCCTCACACAGAGAGCCACGGCTGCCTTATCAGTGCCAACCAGTGTCACCTATCAGTAGCCACCTACCAATGCCCACAGTGCCAGCTACCTGTCCCACCCATCAATGCCCACCAGTGCTGCCAATCAATGCCCATAAGTGCCTCATCATCAGTGCCATCAATCAGTGCTGCCTATCGGTGTCACCTACCATTCCCCATCAGAGCCACCCATCAGTGCCAGCTATGAGTGCCAGCTCTCTGTGCCACCTATCAGTGCCACCCATCAGTGCCACCTCATCAATGCTTATTAGTGCCTATCAGTGCAGCCTCATCAGCGCACATCAACAAAGGTGGAAAATTACCTGTTTTCAAAACTTTATAACTATGAAAAAGTTTGTTTGTTTTTTCAAAATGTTCAGTCGTTTTTATTTATGTGTGAGGGGAGGTGGTTGTCATGTATGGGGGGGGATTGGTTGTCATGTATGGGGGGTGATGGTCGTCATGTATGGGGGTGATGGTCATGTATGGGGGAGGTGATTGTCATGTATGAGGGTGATGGTTGTCATGTATGAGGGTGATGGTTGTCATTAATGTTGTCCCGATACCGATACTAGTATCGTATCGGGACCGATACTGATCATTTGTGCGAGTACTTGTACTCGCACAAATGCTCCCCATGCCTAATCCGATACCCGGAAGTTGGCGGATGGAAAGGGGGCGGAGCCAGTGGGGTAGTGTGGACGTAGCCGTGGTATCGGGTGCATAAATTTAGGGGGACGCCATGCAGTGTGTGTCACTGCCGGATCCGTCCCCCTAATGTTCCTGTGTCCCTGTGAATGGTCGTGTACGTCGGCGTGGCGGGGCTATTGGCTTGTAAGGCGGTGAAGGCCTATCCATGATCACGGCGGGGCAAGGCTAGCCAATCCACGATCACGGCAGGGGCTGGTTCTGCCTCCTTCTAGCCTCAGACCGATATTTTGTCTTCCCCTCCTCCAGGCTCCCTCTCTCCTACTGACACCCTCTCCTCACCTCCATAAGCTGCAGTTGAGACTGTCATCCCCCTGTCAGTGCCCTCCATCAGTCAGTGCCCCCCATATGTCAGTGCCCCCTGTCATGCCCATTATTTAAAATATTGCATTGTGTGATTTATAATGTATTATTCATTATGAAAAGGTGGGCTACACATCCATATGACAAGATACGATGTGATCTGTGCCTGGACTGATTTTATGGGAAATGTAATAGGTAGCATCCATCATGCTAATTTCCCCCAATATTGGGGTGTTGAATAGGTGAAGTTTGGTTTTAAAGTGTATCTACTGTATACTCAACATCTTTTAGCTTTAGCTAGAGCAGGAAGCCATTAGGACTCCCGTCTGGTGCCATCTTCTTCTGGATTAAATAACAAATTATATTTGTCACATGACATTAAAAAAAAGTATCGGTATTCAGTATCGGCGAGTACTTGAAAAGAAGTATCGGTACTTGTACTCGGTCTTAGAAAATTTGTATCGGGACAACCCTAGTTGTCATGTATGGAGGAGGTGATTGTCATGTAAGGGGAGTGATGGTTGTCATGTATGGGGGAATGTAATTGTCATGTATGGGGGGGTGATGGTTGTCATGTATGGGGGGTGATTATTGACATGTATGGGGGTGATAATTGTCATGTATGGAGGGGGGTAATGATTGTCATGTATGGGGGGTGATGGTTGTCATGTATGGGGGGTGATGAGTGACATGTATGGGGGTGATAATTGTCATGTATGGAGGGGGGTAATGATTGTCATGTATGGGGGATGATTGTCATGTATGGAGGAGGTGATTGTCATGTATGGGGAGTGATGGTTGTCATGTATGGGGGAATGTAATTGTCATGTATGGGGGGTGATTGCCATGTATGGGGGGTGATGGTTGTCATGTATGGATGGGGGTGATGGTTGTCATGTATGGGGGTGATGATTGACATGTATGGGGGTGATGATTGTGATGTATGGAGGGGGGTAATGATTGTCATGTATGGGGGTGATGATTGTTATGTATGGAGGGGGGTAATGATTGTCATGTATGGGGGGTGATGGTTGTCATGTATGGTGGAGACATGATTGTGTATGTGCTGTGTATACAGTGTAGGTGTAAAGTGCTATAAGTAAAGTGTAGTGTTGAGTGCTTTATATACAGTGTAGCGTAGAGTGCTGTATATATACAGCGTAGTGTAGAGTTCTGTATATACAGTGTAGTGTAGTGCTCAGGGGCGGACTGACCATTGAGTCACTTGGGCACTGCCCGAGGGCCCTGTGTCACTAGGGGGCCCCATCAGGGTTGCCAGGCTCAGTAAAACCAGGAACAGTATGTAAAAAAAAAAGTTTTTTTTACATCTGTCCCTGATATGTCCGAAACCGACATGCTTCTGATGTGAAAATCCAGAGATTTTAGCTGCCCTGCCTCTGCACTGCCTCCTGGCGTGGTGGCCATCTGTAAGCCCAGGGGGCCCATAGTCTTCTATTGCCCGGGGGCCCCATGAGTTGTCAGTCCACCCCTGGTAGTGCTGTATATACAGTGTAGTGTAGAGTGTTGTATATACAGCGTAGTGTAGAGTTCTGTATATACAGTGTAGTGTAGTGTTGTATGTACAGTATAGTGTGTTGGGTGTTCAGTGTAGTGTAGACTGAGTGCTGTATGCAGAGTGTAGTGCCGTGTGTTGTATGTACAGTGTAGTGTAGTGTGTTGTGTTGTGTGCAGTGTGTCGAGTGTAGTGTAGTGTGTTGTATGTACAGTGTAGTGTAGTGTGGAGTTCTCCTCTCCAGTGATGAGGATGATGAGGATGATCTCCCTGTGTGTTGTGTGTAGTGTGTAGTGCAGTGTGTTGTGTGCAGAGTGTAGTGTAGAGTGCAGTGTGGAGTTCTCCTCTCCAGTGATGGGGATGATCTCCCTGTGTGTTGTGTGTAGATTGTAGTGTAGTGTGTTGTGTGTAGAGTGTAGTGCAGTGTGTAGACTAGTGTAGAGTGCAGTGTGGAGTTCTCCTCTCCAGTGATGAGGATGATGAGGATGATCTCCCTGTGTGTAGTGTGTAGTGCAGTGTGTTGTGTGCAGAGTGTAGTGTAGAGTGCAGTGTGGAGTTCTCCTCTCCAGTGATGGGGATGATGAGGATGATCTCCCTGTGTGTTGTGTGTAGATTGTAGTGTAGTGTGTTGTGTGTAGAGTGTAGTGCAGTGTGTAGACTAGTGTAGAGTGCAGTGTGGAGTTCTCCTCTCCAGTGATGAGGATGATCTCCCTGTGTGTTGTGTGTAGAGTGTAGTGTAGTGTGTTGTGTGTAGTGCAGTGTGTTGTGTGCAGAGTGTAGTGTAGAGTGCAGTGTGGAGTTCTCCTCTCCAGTGATGGGGATGATGAGGATGATCTCCCTGTGTGTTGTGTGTAGATTGTAGTGTAGTGTGTTGTGTGTAGAGTGTAGTGCAGTGTGTAGACTAGTGTAGAGTGCAGTGTGGAGTTCTCCTCTCCAGTGATGAGGATGATGAGGATGATCTCCCTGTGTGTTGTGTGTAGAGTGTAGTGTAGTGTGTTGTGTGTAGTGCAGCGTGTTGTGTGCAGAGTGTAGTGTAGAGTGCAGTGTGGAGTTCTCCTCTCCAGTGATGAGGATGATGAGGATGATCTCCCTGTGTGTTGTGTGTAGTGCAGCGTGTTGTGTGCAGAGTGTAGTGTAGAGTGCAGTGTGGAGTTCTCCTCTCCAGTGATGAGGATGATGAGGATGATCTCCCTGTGTGTTGTGTGTAGAGTGTAGTGTAGTGTGTTGTGTGTAGTGCAGTGTGTTGTGTGCAGAGTGTAGTGTAGAGTGCAGTGTGGAGTTCTCCTCTCCAGTGATGGGGATGATGAGGATGATCTCCCTGTGTGTTGTGTGCAGAGTGTAGTGTATGTAGAGTAGTGTGTTGTATGTACAGTGTAGTGTATGTAGAGTAGTGTGTTGTATGTACAGTGTAGTGTATGTAGAGTAGTGTGTTGTATGTACAGTGTAGTGTATGTAGAGTAGTGTGTTGTATGTACAGTGTAGTGTATGTAGAGTAGTGTGTTGTATGTACAGTGTAGTGTATGTAGAGTAGTGTGTTGTATGTACAGTGTAGTGTATGTAGAGTAGTGTGTTGTATGTACAGTGTAGTGTATGTAGAGTAGTGTGTTGTATGTACAGTGTAGTGTGTGCAGAGTGTAGTGTAGACTAGTGTAGTGTTCTCCTCTCCAGTGATGAGGATGATCTCCCTGTGTGTTGTGTGTAGAGTGTAGTGTAGTGTGTTGTGTGTAGTGCAGTGTGTTGTGTGCAGAGTGCAGTGTGGAGTTCTCCTCTCCATCTCCTCTGAGGATGATGAGGATGATCTCCCTGTGTGTTGTGTGTAGAGTGTAGTGCAGTGTGTTGTGTGTAGTGCAGAGTGTAGTGCAGTGTGTTGTGTGGAGTTCTCTCCAGTGATGGGGATGATCTCCCTGTGTGTTGTGTGTAGAGTGTAGTGTAGTGTGTTGTGTGTAGTGCAGTGTGTTGTGTGCAGAGTGCAGTGTGGAGTTCTCCTCTCCATCTCCTCTGAGGATGATGAGGATGATCTCCCTGTGTGTTGTGTGTAGAGTGTAGTGTAGTGTGTTGTGTGTAGTGCAGTGTGTTGTGTGCAGAGTGCAGTGTGGAGTTCTCCTCTCCATCTCCTCTGAGGATGATGAGGATGATCTCCCTGTGTGTTGCTCTGATCTCCAGCCTGCAGGCTCGGTGATAGGCGGCTGCCTGTGAAGTCCAGCCCAGGCTTTTCTCCTCTCGCTCTACGTTTTCTATGGGCGGCGGGCATTTCTCCTCCTCCCCTGGCTGGCATTGTTTATGAGTGCCTCTTGATCGGTCTTCCTTCAGCCGGTACATCGCTCTCTCCCCGGATCCCCGCCACGGGGCGTCAGTCTGCAGCATTCCCGAGGAGGAGGAGGAGGGGGCACCGGAGCCGCACAAAGGTAGGAGGACAGCGGTACCTACCTCTTCCTCTGCTATACCTACCCACCCCGTCCTCTCCCGCTCTAGGCTCCCCTGTGTCAGATGGCACTGTGCTCCCCGCTCTGGGCACGGACAAAGTTTCATATGCTGCCCATCCGCCTGTCCTGTCCCCGGACACTCTGCTACTTGTCCGGCACATGTGGGCACAGCACACCCTCTGTATGGGGCACACAGCTCATCCTCTGTATGGGGCACACAGCTCACCCTCTGTATGGGGCACACAGCACACCCCCTGTATGGGGCACACAGCACACCCTCAATGTATGGGGAACACAGCACACCCCCTGTATGGGGCACACAGCAGACCCCCCTATATGGGGCACAGCACACCTCCTGTATGGGGCAAGCACACCACCTGTATGGGGCACAGCACACCTCCTGTATGGGGCACAGCACACCACCTGTATGGGGCACACAGCGCACCTCCTGTAAGATGCACACAGGGCACCTCCTGTATGGGGCTCAGAGCGCACCCCCTGTATGGGGGACACAGCACACCTCCTGTAAGATGCACATAGCGCACCCCCTGTATGGGGTACATAGCGCACCCCCTGTATGGGGCACATAGCGCACCTCCAGTATGGGGCACACAGGGCACCCCCTGTATGGGGCACAGAGCGCACCCCCTGTATGGGGCACAGAGCGCACCTCATGTATGGGGCACATAGCGCACCTCATGTATGGGGCACATAGCGCACCCCCTGTATGGGGCACATAGCGCACCCCCTGTATGGGGCACATAGCGCACCCCCTGTATGGGGCACACAGCACACCCCCTGTATGGGGCACAGGCTGGGCATTGATGGAGCCCCCTGTACACACAGGGACCCCGATTGGCACACACAGCGTCCTATGGGGATGCCCTGTGTGATGAGAAGAGTGCAGACAAGTTGGTTTTGTTGGGTACAGATGACAAATGGGACTGGTAGTGTGTCTTGTCCTGACTTTGTATGAGATCCCCGATGATCTGCATGCTGGCTGCCCTGATCAGGAGGTTGGAGGAATGGCTCTATTATGTGATGACAGCTGGCATTGTCCACATCTCATCCCAGCTCTACCACCCTTCATCATTCACACTGCAAGAGTAGAGTGGATAATGGCTGATTGGCACGGTGTCACTAGGTGTCACTGGGACTTTCTTATGTGTAATCTTCCTGAGCCGAGAAATGCTGTCATGCTATAGACCCCCCTCTCCTCTCCTTTCCATAAATCCCTATAGGAGAGATCACTAATCTAACCCAATCAGCTCCTGAACACCACCATTCTCATTACTCACAGCACTAAAAAAGTTCCTGGAGCTATAAAGGGAAGACTTGCAGAAAATAAAGTGTATGAAATCTCGAACAATAATGGCTAGTATACACAACAATCCCTGCGTTTGTGTACGTTTCCACATGCACATTGCTACACTCTAGAAATGCATTTGTAATGTGTTCCAGTGGGGTTTTTTTTTTTCACTTGAAAAAATGTGTTTATGTGCGTTGTGGTGCAAAAGAAAAAAAAACGACAATTTGCTGCGCTTATTTGTATTTATTTTATTATTTTGGGCTTTTATAAAGCACCATCAATTTACGCAGCGCTTTACATACAATACAAAATATATTGCAATCACATCAGTCTCGAGGAGCTTACAATCTAAGGTCCCTAGCTCACATTCATACTTGCACATACTAGGATCAATGTACCTCCAGTACTTTACATATGTATTATACGTTCACATTAGTCCCTATTCTCCAGGAGTTTACAATCTAAGGTCCCTAACTCGCATTCATACTTGCACATACTAGGATCAATGTACCTCCAGCACTTTACATATGTATTATACGTTCACATCAGTCTCAAGGAGCTTACAATCTAAGGTCTAACGTTCACATCAGTCCCTATTCTCCAGGAGCTTACAATCTAAGGTCCCGATCTCACATTCATACTTACACATACTAGGATCAATTTATCTACAGCGTTTTACATATGTAATATATATACATTCACATCAGTCCCTGCCCTCAATGAGCTTACAATCTAAGGATCCCTATCTCACATTTATACATATATTAGAGCCAATTAACCTACCAGCATGTCTTTGGAGTGTGGGAGGAAACCTGAGTACCCGGAGGAAACCCACGCAGGCACAGGAAGAACATGCAAACTCCAGGCAGGTAGTGCCATGGACTTGTTTTGAAAGCTCTGGAACTGATCACAGTGCTGGGAGCCAGGGTGATTGGACAGCATTGATTTTACTATGCATTTAAAAAACGCACCTAAAAGCATCTGCTGTGAAAAAGCCATAAATGTCCCTTATTTATTCCATTTTGTTCTGTTAACTATACCATTGGGACCCTCTTAGATTGGAAGCTCCTGGTAAATAGGGACTAATGTGAATGCAAATCTGGAGGTACATTTATCCTAGTATGTGCAAGTATGAATGTGAGTTAGAGACCTTAGATTGTAAGCTCCTTGAGGGCAGGGACTGATGTGAATGTATATTGTATATGTAAAGTGCTGGAGGTAAATTGATCCTAATATGTGTAGGTATGAATGTGAGATAAAGACCTTAGATTGTAAGCTCCTGGAGGGCAGGGACTAATGTGAATGTATAATATATATGTAAAGTGCTGGAGGTAAATTGATCCTAGTATGTGTAGGTATGAGCCCTGGTTCACACTGGGTACGATTTGGAACGATTTGAGATGCGATTTGACATGTTAAATCGCATCTCAAATCGGCGGCAATTGTCGGCAATGGCACTGTCCTAATCAGTGCGACGCCGCATCTGCGATTTCAAAAAGTAGTTCCTGTACTACTTTTTGCGATTTCGGGCCGCGATTTACATTAAATTGCGGCCGAAATTGCGGCAAAATCGCGGCCGCGAAATCGCGGTAAAATCGCGCATTTTACCGCGATTTTGAATTCGCAGCAGTGTGAACCTAGGCTCAATGTGAGTTGGGGACCTTAGATTGTAAGCTCCTGGAGGGCAGGGACTGATGTGAATGTATATTGTATATGTAAAGCGCTGGAGGTAAATTGACCCTAGTACAGTGGAACCTCGGATTACGAGCATAATCTGTTCCAGGAGAATGCTCGTAATCCAAAATACTCGCATATCAAAGCAAGTTTCCCCATTGAAGTCAATGGAAACAAAAATAATTTGTTCCGCATTCACTTCAATGGCATGCAATACCGAATGCGGCCAGAGGCGGGGCGCCGGAGGGTGGGGGCGCATCGGAAACGGCTGGAAATGAGGACACCTCGGCTGACCTCGGAAGTTCCAGAGTTTTGCCGAGGTCAGCCGAGCTGTCCTCGGGCCTTTTTGTGCATTTCCGATCGGCTGTGATCGGCGACGTTCGGCTCTGCTCAGCTCCGGCGCTCCCCCACTTCAGGCCATACGCAATACCGCACACCGCTTTGGCCTGAATCGTGCTCATTTTGCGAGACAACACTCGCAAACGGAATTAGGATTTTTAAAAATTCAGTGCTCGTATTGCGAAACGCCTCGTTGACCGCGTTACTCCGAATCCGAGGTTGTACTGTATGTGTAAGTATGAATGTGAGATAGGGACCTTAGATTGTAAGCTCCTTGAGGGCAGGGACTGATGTGATTGCAATATATTTTGTATTGCATGTAAAGTGCTACATAAATTGATGGTGCTTTATAAAAACATGAAACCATAAAATAGATACAAATAAGTGCAGCAACTTAAATACATTTTTTCAAGTGGGGAAAAAAAGAAAAACCCACTAAAATACATTACAAATGTATTTATAAAGTGTACCAATGTGCATGTTTTGTTTATAACACCAAAACAAATATATTATTTATTTATATCTATTTGACAAGTGCCAAGAAAACTGTTGATCCATCCAGAAATCTTGTGAGCTGATAACGTCCATGGCTAGCATTGTCCCTGTGGACTACAATACCCCTGTTATGGAGAAGAGAGGGAGGCGTTCTATAGTCCTGACACTCTCCCTGTCAGCACAGTTGGATAGGTAGTATGTTACAGGCAGGGCTACCAGGTTAAAATAACGAAGGAAAAAATAAATGAATACAGCCACCATATCCAAGGATCAGTAATCTGCTGATCTCTCCATTTTTGCTCTTGAGTTTAGATGCCCTTTAACTGTTTGCAATTCTATTCTATTGCCGTCATCGTAGATGAGTTTATTTGATGGGTCATGCTGTTATCCGACTTGTGTTTAACGATTCGCACAAAGTGTGGAATATATCATACATTACAGGTCAGATTTATGTGTTCCTATAACAATCACATGACAACTTAGTCATTGCCTTGTTGGAAATCTGTTGCCTTTCCTTATACATTATAAAATATGCATATCCTCCTTAATGCTGCATGTTGAATGCCACCTAATTACCAGCGAGTGCCTCTCAGCATTGTTCTCTATTCATTTTCCCACTTTAATAAGGTTAGCAAGTCTCTGTACACTTGTTCCCTCTTTTTAAAAATGCATTTGCTATCAATCAGTGTGTACAAAGCCCCGGTGCTGCTTTTTTTTTTTTTTTTACACTATCTTGCTAAAAAAAAAAGTGGTACAGACTTTAAGATTAGGATTAAAAAAAGCGTGCTTAGCAATGAAATTGCAATATATGAATAATGGATGATAAAACACTCAAAGAAACGTGTGTAGTTGGGAGTACATAGACAAATTCATACAATAAAACTTTAGTAACATGGGTTTCAAAAAACAAGTACAATTTGGGGAATAAAAAATCAGCGGGACAAAGTTAGTCCATAATCAGTGGCGTCACAAGGGTTGGTGTCACCCGGTGCGGTAAAACATGGTGTCACCCCCCTCTGTCTAGGCTGCCCATCACCAAGCAGGCAGCGCATGGGCACGGGCGCACCCCAAACCAGCCCCTGTAAATGATAGTATAGGGCAGTATAGTGGCAGGTTAGGGTAGTATAGAGTGGTATAGTAGTGGGGTGGTATAGGACAGGTTAAGGTGGTATAGGGCATGTTGGGGTGATATAGGGTAGTTTTTGGGTGGTATAGGGCAAGTTAGGGTTGCATAGGGCAGGTTGGGGTGGTATAGGGCAAGTTAGGGTGGTACAGGGCAGGTTGGGGTGGTATAGTGCAAGTTAGGGTGGCATAGGGCAAGTTGGGATGGCATGGGAAAGGTTGGGGTGGTACAGGGCAGGCTGGGGTGGTACAGGGCAGGCTGGGGTGGTACAGGGCAGGCTGGGGTGGTACAGGGCAGGCTGGGGTGGCACAGAGCAGGCTGGGGTGGTACAGGGCAGGCTGGGATTGGACAGGGCAGGCTGGGCATGTCAGCTAAAAAAGAACAAAAAAAACCAAAATCGGGATGGTGTCACCCCTCTAGCGGGTGTCACCCGGTGCGGACCGCACCCCCCGCAACCCCCTAGCAATGCCTCTGTCCATAATATTAAATATGAACATGTTTTCTCAGTGTGTAGTGTTAATCTTGGCAATAGACGGATCAATAAAAGAGTATCTCTTGTGACCACTGCTCCATTTCACCTCTACGTAAAGGTTAAGTGCACCTTTCTAACTATGTTTCATTTATGTTTTTTACGCACATATTTAATCACTAAAGCCTTGTAGTAGAGCTGCACGATTCTGGCCAAAATGAGAATCACGATTTTTTTGCTTAGAATGAAGATCACGATTCTCATGGCGTAAAATCTTTTACATTTTATACAAAAACAAATAAAAAAATGGGCTAACTTTACTTGCTAGTTTTTTTTTTTTAATTCATTGCATTTAAAAAGACTGCTGCGCAAATACAGTGCAACATAAAATATTGCAACAACTGCCATTTTATTCTCTAGGGTCTCTACTAAAAAATTATATAATGTTTGGGGGTTCTAAGTAATTTTCTAGCAAAAAAAATAGAGGGCCAGATCCACATAGAAATGGATAGGAGCAGCGTATCAGAGATACGCTACGCCGCAGTATCTTACCTGGCTTTAAATCGAATCCTGAAAGAATTTGTGCCGTAAGTTACGGCGGCGTAGTGTATTTCTGGCGGCGGAATTCAAATCGGCGATTAGGGGGCGTGATTCATTTAAATGAAGCGCGTCCCCGCGCCGAATGAACTGCGCATGTTCCATTTTGGAAATTTCCCGCCGTGCATTGCACGAAATGACGTTGCAACGACGTCATTTTTTAAACTTAGACGTGACTTACGTCCATCCCTATTCACGGACGACTTACGCAAAAAAAATTAAAAATTAAAATTTAGACGCGGGAACGACGGCCATACTTAACATGGCAAGTCTATCTATATGCCGCAAAATACCAGCTTTAACTATACGCCGGAAAAAGACGACGTAAAGGAATGCGACGGCCGCGCGTACATTCGTGGATCGTCGGAAAAAGCTAATTTGCATACCCGACGCGGAAAACGACGCAAACTCCACCCAGCGGATGCCGAAGCGTACGCCTGTCGGATCAAACCCAGATGCCGTCGTATCTTGGTTTTGAGGATTCAAACTAAAGATACGATGCAGGAAATTTAAAAGTACGCCGGTGTATCAGTAGATACGCCGGCGTACTCTCACTGTGTATCTGGCCCAATGATTTTAACTTGAAAAGAGCTGTCAGAAAAAGGTTTGGTGTTTAAGTGGTTAAACGTTCCTAATTTACATACAGAAGTTTATTCCTTTGATGTAAAAGTCAATGTGATACAATGTTTAGACTTAACTTTCCACTGATAAAGAATGTTTTCAAAACTTGGCAGATTGCCCAGACTTTGACTTTTGGCTGAGAGCAGAGAGGAAATTCTTTGCATACCAAAGTGCAGAGAGAAAATTATTTTCATGCCAAAGATCGTGAAACCCTGTGTCAAGAATCGCAACGGAAAAAAGATTGCGATAACCATTCTTGATGATTAATCGTGCAGCTCTACCTTGTAGACACAATCGGATTTTCCGACGGGAATTGTATGATGACAGGCTGTTGGTGGAAAATCCGACCGTTTTTGTATGCTCCATACAAAGCTGAAAAACTACGCAGTACGTAACTACGTTTGTGTTTGTTGGCTGATAATTGTGTGCCGTTTGTTTGCAAGACAAGTTTTTGGCCAACACCCTTCTGACAGTCTGAGGCTTTGTCTGTGGAAAATCCGATCGTGTGTACGAGGTTTAGAGACTGTACTAAATGTCAATGAATAAGTGATGGTGACTGCGCTATGTAACTAAAACAATAGCCATCACTTATTCATTGACATTTTTTTCTTTCTTTCTGGTGAGGACAGATTACCAGGTGCTTGCAGCAGTGCCCCCTAGCTTTAGTCAGTGATAGCGCAGGAGCCCCCCCTTTTACATTTGTGTACTAAATGTACTGCAGACTAGCGGCCGCTGTAGGCAAAGCGATATACCTGCACGCCACCTCCTACTCCTGGGTTTAGGGCTTGCATGCACAGCGAGAGGCTGTCAGCACTTCCCGGAAATGATTTCACGGACAGAACCTGCTGATCAGCTGTGTACATTCAGAGCGCAGAGCTCTGTGTTGACATTCAACACAGAGCTTTGTACAGAGGGAACAATCTCTGTGTTTCAAAAGCAGGGATGAGGAATTTAGAGATCAGTTAGTAAAAGCAGCATACACACAGTACACATATATAGGCACATATTTAACCTCTTGATCACCCTAGATGTTAACCTCTTCCCAGCCAGTGTCAGTGCAGTGACAGCGTATCAGCAGTTAGTTCCCCCAGCATAAATGCAATTTTTTTTCAATATGGGTGCTTTTATACATTTTTGACAAAAGTTGGAATATGTCCTTATACCAATAACAAGCAATCGGAGGTGGAATGTGTTGACCAAGTCCCGGAGGTGAAATGCGTCAGTGGTGTGGCCAGTGGAGCAGTGCTGGCTGAGGCCATTACCCAAGCTGCCATGTACTGGGCTGGGCGAGCGGCATCCCACATTTTCTATACACATTGGAAAATATCTTTCCAATCAAATCCCATTCCAATTCCTTCACTCTATCTCCTGCATGTGCACACTGGCCGTCATTGAGCGACGATCAAGCTTATGGAGCTCCCAAGAAATCTTTCATCATCATTGTTGGGGAAATCTAAGCCTAGCTGAGAGCCTACTCAGTAATCAGTTTATGAGATACAAAGCCATGGAGATAAGATAATGGTACATGTTGTATGAGGATGCATACATGTTTTATGTAATGACGCTTCCTCGGTGGACCAATGCAATCACCCTTGCTAAAGAAAAAAGCATTAAATGACAGTCGGATATTTGTATTTAGCTTCTATTTCTGTTCTATTTGGGGCAGATCCTCAAAGAAATTACGCCGGCGTATCTGTTGATACGCCGCGTAATTTCAAATTTTGCGCGTCGTATTTTTGTTTTGGTATCCACCAAACAAGATACAACGGCATCTGTGTTAGATCCGACAGGCGTACGCCTTAGTACGCCGTCGGATCTAAGATGCAATTTTCCGACGGCCGCTAGGTGGCGCTTCCGTCGTATTCCGCGTTGAGTATGCAAATTAGCTATTTCCGACGATCCACGAACGTACGAGTGGCCGTCGCATTCTTTTACGTCGTTTCCGTTCGGCTTTTTCCGGCATATAGTTAAAGCTGCTATATGGTGGCGTACTCAATGTTAAGTATGGCCGTCGTTCCCACGTCTAATTTTAAAAAAATTAAGTCGTTTGCGTAAGTCGTCCGTGAATGGGGCTGGATGCCATTTACGTTCACGTCAAAAACAATTTTAGGGACGGCGCATGCGCAGTTCATTCGGCGCGGGGACACGCTTCATTTAAATGAAACACGCCCCCTACCCGCCGCATTTGAATTCCGCGCCCCTATGCCGCGAGAGATACACTACGCCTCCGTAACTTACCGTGCAAATTCGTTGAGGATTCAAACCAAAGCCAAGTAAGTTACGGCGGCGTAGCGTATCTCAGATACGCTGCGTCGGTGCAGATCTTTGTGGATCTGCCCCTTTGTATTTGGAACTTGCAAAGCTATGCCTGTATTTAGATTGGTAGCATATTTTTTATGTTTAATTCTATTTCTATCATATTTGGAATTTGCAAAGTTCTGCTTGTATTTAGATAGCGTTTGATCTATATTTTGATGGTAATATTGCTGCTTTGATCTTCCCTGTCACGCACATGTGTAATGTTCTTTATTTTGTCTGCTTTTATTCTATCAACTTTCATTTATATATAAGGAACAATCTAAGCACTTTATTGTGAATTTTACTTCTGTGGTGAAAAGTCTGGCCCCTGGTGATTGTTAGTAGAGATAGTTGTCACCTCTGAGTCGCTCAAACATTTCATTTCAGGCAATGTTTTCAGAGTGCCCGTCTTCTGGATCCTCAGTTATCAATTTGCTGTGGTTCTGGGGCCTTAAAGATATGTTTTAGCTTCACGGATATAGTAATTTAATAAAGAACTGTTCCTGCTTTACCAATAATATCTAAAGTTATCTTGGAGAAGAAAAACAAGAATCTAGCTGCATTAACCACTTCCTTACTGGGCACTTAAACCCCCTTCCTGCCCAGAGGACTTTTTGCGATTCGGCACTGCGTGGCTTTAACTGACAATTGCGCGGTCGTGCGACGTGGCTCCCAAACAAAATTGACGTCCTTTTTTCCCCACAAATAGAGCTTTCTTTTGGTGGTATTTGATCACCTCTGCATTTTTTTTTTTTTTGCGCTATAAACAAAAATAGAGCGACAATTTTGAAAAAAAATAAAACATTTTTACTTGTTGCTATAATTTTTTTTTTTTTTTTTTTTTTTCATATTTTTTTTATCCTCAGTCTAGGCCGATATGTATTCTACATATTTTTAGTAAAAAAGTTCCTGATGATCTGGCCAGATTTTGGTTTGTGTACCACTGTCTGTTCAACAGAAGCCGGTCAAATGATTGGCTTCTGTCTCTTTCATGGGCGGTCTGCCTGATGGACACCGCTTTTCTCAGCGGGGGATCGATCCGTTGATCCCCGCTGAGCAGGCGGATGACAGGTCCATCTCCACTCACTGTACTGAGGTGGACCTGTCAGAGCCCCACTCTCCTCTATGGGGAGATCGGATGGACATGGACCGCCTGTCTGTTTTCCTCCAATTCTCCAGATGGATGGAAAATAGGGACTCCATCTGTCTGGATTTCACGGACAGGATCAGAGATCAGCGGACATGTCATCGCTGACATCTGCCACTCCATAGAGGTGAATAAAGCGTCCAATCCGGTCTGCCTGAAATAGTGACAGGCAGACCTGATCGAAAAGCCCATGTGAAAGGAGCCTAAAGCCCCGTACACACAATCGGAATTTCTGATGGATAAAGTCTGACTGACTTTTTCCATCGGAAATTCTGACCGTGTGTATGCCCCATCGGACTTTTTTTCCGATGAATTCCATCGGAGTTTAGATAGAGAACATGTTCTCCTTTACTCCGATGGAATTCCGATGTTAGTTTGGCTGGGCAAAAGCCCGATCGTGTGTACGGGGCATAACGGTCATGCCGGAAAACCAGCATTTGATCAGCGCTTGCAGCAAACTCTATTCTGATGGTATACTTTACTCTTCCAATCAACATGAATTAGTTATTTTTAATCCTTATGCTGCTAGCATTGGTAAATTGGAATGTAAATAATTTTTACTCTATTAAACTATTTTATTTTATATTTCTTCAGTTGCTTTCTGGTTTCTTGCCTAGGCAAATGATGTTACGCTTTTAGGAGGGGAGGAGGGGTTTTCTCAGCTAAACACATGCTCCTACATGCATGCCTGAGCTAAAGGCAGATGGATTCCAGGAAGTAAATGCTACATAAATTATAATTCAAGATGGCCACAGACAGAAATGATAAGGGGTGGGGGTGTTCAAATTGATTTCTCAACAAAATAAAGTACGGCGACATGGATTGATGAGGGAGTTTGCTTTTAATATTAAAAATGAATGGAATTGTGTTTTTGGTGCTTGGATGCAGTGAAGATCTACTTTAAGGGTTGCATTTTGAACACATTTTGCTGACCTTTTGACCTGTTTTGACCTATTCAAAAGCCACGCCTCCTCCTCAAACTGTTCTGTGATAGGCGGAACACTAATTTTCCCAGCAGAGCCTCTGTTCAGTGTTCCGCCTATCACGGATGTCCGCTCGTCCGAGGATGAGAAGGCATCCGTGATAGGCAGAACACTGAACAGAGGCTCTGCTGGGAAAATTAGTGTTCCGCCTATCACAGAACAGTCTGAGGAGGAGGCGTGGCTTTTGAATAATGGATGGCCGCCGTCTAACAGACAGGTACCCGGCGTATAAGACGACCCCCGACTTTTGGGGCATGATTTTAGATGCAAAAAGTCATCTTATACGCCGGAAAATACGGTATTTCTAAACTTCCCCGTCACTGTGGTTGAAAACGAACGTCGATTTGACCCCACTGGTGATAAGAAAATCAAACAAACGTTCTTAATATTTTATTTTTTATGAAGCAAGACGTTGTATGGCCACAGTTTTTTTTTAAGGTTATTAACTGATTAATCGAAACAGTAATCGGCCAACTATTCAAATATGAAAATAATTGTTAGTTGCAGCCCTAATTCTGTCATTGGTTGTTCTCATGTGTATATAAGCAAATAATTTCTGGGGGTCTGGCACAGCAGCACAACAGTGAAAGAAATGAGGGGAAATAAATGCATCTGTTGCTAATAGAAATCATGTGTAATTTTGCTATTGTAGATGGTGAACATAGACTACTTAGAGATCCTAAGTAGAAGAACCATTCCCCCCCATATGAGTGGGCGATGCCATGCTATATGATGCAGGGTGCTACATTATTCTCTTTTCTGCATAGTCTCTGAAGGGTCGGGCTGCCAGGAATGCCCTTCACTGCTTCCCTCCTCATCTTGACTTTGATATATGTTTCATATGCACACTCCTATCTGGTGTCAAGATCCACTTAACGTCGCCAGTATCAGTGGACCAATACAGTGTCCTCAACAGGATTTGATACCTTCTCTGATGGCAGCCCTAATGGGCCGATTGACCTTTGGTAATCTCCATGTAGCAGCATACATTACATGAGGAATATGAGCACTTCTGGCAGATTAGAAAGTGAAACAGTTGATGGAGTGAGTTTTGTTTCCGGTTTTAAGGCTTATGCATGCTCCAAATCTTCACTAATATATTTTCCTTATTTATTATCTGCTCTCTCTTGGTAAAGCATAGTGAGTTTTTCATGTTCAAAAAGCACAGACTATGCTTAAAGATAATCGTACAGGTTATATGATTGCTTAACAAAAACACAAGCTCCTGTTTCATATTAATTGTGAGGCTCAATGAAGTGCCAATTGAGGAGAATGGAAAAGTTTCCAGAATAATGATCTGTGAGATCTATAATTTTTTTTTAGAATAGTTTTTACCCAATAAAATAAAAGTAGTTAAAATATCTCATACAGTTGAGTGCAAACTGATCTTTATTATATATATATATATATATATATATATATATATATATATATATATATATATATATATATATATATATATAATTTGTGACAGGAAGTCAGGTAAATCTTTGGGTGTTGTCACAGACGGGACATACATTTCTGCCTTGTTTAGACAATACACCAATTGTTATTAGGCGTCGGCTGCAAATGTGGCCAGGAAAGGTTTGAGGGCGTTGGAAGACTTCAGCTGTTCAGAATGAGGCAATTAAGGCAGAATGAGGCAATTAAGGCCTCTATAAGTAATCCAGGGGATTACCACTGATTTGCTGCATCATCCTGAGTCTTTGTGAATAAGGAGAGCAGTGCCAGAAAGTCTTCTGAGGAGGTGAGGAGAGGATTGATTTTTCTGTGTGATAAAAATCAAAAGACTATTGTTTTTCTGCTATATGACCAGCACTGTCTACCCAGCAGTAGGCTGTGCTAGACTCCATAGATAGGTTCCTGTGTGGAAGGTAGACGCCCAAGTGGCCAGGGTTTATTTTATGTTTGATTTTGTTAATGCTGTTTGGATGCTTGCACTTGTTTCCAGCAAGATGGAAGAATAAACCAAAATCTTTGTTTCCAGCAAGATGGAAGAATAAACCAAAATCTTTGTTTTCAACCGTCTTCGAATGCCAGTCTGTATAAATTCAGTGTGTGGTGAACCCATCCAATGGGTCACACACCCCGCTACCGAGCAAACCCCTTACAAAATATATATATATATATATATATATATATATATATATATATATATATATATATATATATATATAAATTATACATACACACACCACAGTATCTCACAAAAGTGAGTACACCCCTCACATTTCTGTAAATATTTTATTATATCTTTTCATGTGACAACACTGAATAAATTACTCTTTGCTACAATGTGTGTATGAGTGTACAGCTTGTATAACAGTGTAAATTTGCTGTCCCCTCAAAATGACAACACACAGCCATTAATGTCTAAACCGCTGGCAACAAAAGTGAGTACACTCTTAAGTGAAAATGTCCAAATTGGGCCCAATTAGCTATTTTTCCTCCCCGGTTTCATGTGACTTGCTAGTGTTACAAGGTCTCAGGTGTGAATGGGGAGCAGGTGTGTTCAATTTGGTGTTATCGCTCACACTTTCTCATACTGGTCTCTGGAAGTTCAACATGGCACCTCATGGCAAAGAACTCTTTGAGGATCTGAAAAAAAGAATTGTTGCCCTACATAAGATGGCCTAGGCTATAAGAAGATATAAGAAAGCCTGCAAATAATTTGCTAAAGTCAAGCAGACTAAGGACATGGATTACTGGAACCATGTCCTGTGGTCTAATGAGACCAAGATAAACGTATTTGGTTCAGATGGTGTCAAGCGTGTGTGTCGGCAACCAGGTGAGGAGTACAAAGACAAGTGTGTTTTGCCTACAGTCAAGCATTGTGGTGGGAGTGTCACGGTCTGGGGCTGCATGAGTGCTGCCGGAACTGGGGAGCTACAGTTCATTGAGGGACCCATGAATGCCAACATGTACTGTAACATACTGAAGCAGAGCATGATTCCCTCCCTACGGAGACTGGGCTGCAGGGCATTATTCCAACATAACGACCCCAAACACACCTCCAAGATAACCACTAAAGAAGCTGAGGGTAAAGGTGATGGACTGGCCAAGCATGTCTCCAGACCTAAACCCTATTGAGCATCTGTGGGGCATCCTCAAACGGATGTTGTCATGGAGGAGTGGAAGAGGACTCCAGCGGCAACCTGTGAAGCTCTGGTGAACTCCATGCCCAAGAGGGTTAAGGCAGTGCTGGAAAATAATGGTGGCCACACAAAATATTGACACTTTGGGCCAAATCTGGACATTTTCACTTAGGGGTGTACTTTTTTTTTTTTGCCAGCGGTTTAGACATTAATGGCTGTGTGTTGCGTTATTTTGAGGGACAGCAAATTTTCACTGTTATACAATCTGTACACTCACTACTTTACAGTGTAGCAAAGTGTAATTTCTTCAGTGTTGTCAAATGAAAAGAGATAATAAAATATTTACAAAAATGTGAGGGGTGTACTCACTTTTGTGAGACACACACACACACACATATATATACATATGTATTTATATAAATAATTATAGTCCAGGGCTCGACAAATCCTGGGCGCCAGGTCGCTATGGCGACTAGAAATAGGGTCCTGGCGACTTGAATTGGAAGGGGGCAAAAAAAAAAATATATATTTTTTTTTTTGAGCTGGGGCCATCTGGTGGTGAGCAGTTGGTATTACAAGTTATTACCACCAGATGTGAGCTGGCGCCATCTGGTGGTGGCCGTTGGTATTACAAGTTAAGCATTACAAGTTAAACAGCAATTCTAATGTTGTTTTTCACTATTTTCACTGCCATCTTCTTCCCTCTAATTAGAACCCCCAAACATTATATATATTTTTTATCCTAACACCCTAGAGAATAAAATGGCGATCGTTGCAATACTTTCTGTCACGCCGTATTTGCGCAGCGGTCTTACAAGCGCACTTTTTTTGTGAAAAAATTACACTTTTTTTCATTAAAAAATAAGACACCAGTAAAGTTATCCCCATTTTTTTTATATTATGAAAGATAATGTTACGCCGAGTAAATTCATACCCAACATGTCACGCTTCAAAATTGCGTCCGCTCGTGGAATGCCGACAAACTTTTACCTATTAAAATCTTCATAGGCGACGTTTAAAAAAAAATCTACAGGTTGCATGTTTTGAGTTACAGAGGAGGTCTAGGGCTAGAATTATTGCTCTCGCTCTACCAATCGCGGTGATACCTCACGTGTGGTTTGAACACCGTTTACATTTACGGGCGCTGCTCACGTATGTGTTCGCTTCTGCGCGCAAGCTCGTCGGGACAGGGCGCGTTTTCTGGCTCCTAACTTTTTTACCTGGCTCCTAGATTCCAAGCACATTTGTCAACCCCTGAAGTACACAGTTGTTAAGCAAAAATAGAAAATTTTAGGTCTGGGTCTGGGTGCAGTAATTAACCCCAATACTGGCAAGGAAGAAACATTTTACACTTGCACGCATTTACACGAGTTCTTACGTCCATGTCTAACTGGCCTAATAATGAATGGTCATTATGGAGGCTGCATCAGCATCAGCATAGATATGGGGTCCTCGCATTGTCAGTGGTGTTGGCATTGGCGGCTGGTGCTCCGAAGTTTTGGAGCACCAGCAATGTATGACTTAACCTTGTGTTGATACCAGTTCCCAGCCAGCAGTCCATACATCATCCACATATTACAAAAGCATTTCCAGGAACGTGTGCAATGGGAATATTCTACTGGACTTCCCTTTCAAGTCAACAATATGTAAAGGGCACTAAAACGCTTCTAAATGTGCATGCAAAAACACGTGCATGACCTGTGTGGACAAGTATGGCATGCATTAACTATAATATCTCATTGGCTAAAAAGTAAAATTCAATCCGATATACCCTGTCCAACAACAGTAAATGTTACAATAAAGAAATCCTCACTCTACATAGTCTGTAATGGAAGACTATACACCGGAGTGCTCCCTAGCATACACAAACACTAGTGCCACAAGAGAGCTTCTGGACTTGTACTAGGCAAACCATGCACCCAAATATGAAATGCAGTGTCTGCCAATCAGATGCTCTCATGGGTTATTGCCTAAAAGTTGAATTTTAGATATGGTAATATTTACATTGTTTCACCAATTGGAGAAGAGTTTGCATTCCTTGGAAAAATGTAAAATGTTTTCTGAATGGAGCAAGTGTGCAACCTCTTGTGCCCCGTAAGCAGCAGGGCAGCTGCTCCGCACAGGACCTGGAAACTAGTGGAGACCATAGTAGTAGTCAGGGCCAATCCGCCCTATAGGCTCACTATGCAAGCCGCTTAGGGCCCCCCAAATTACTAGAGGCCCCGCCTGGTGAGAAATCATTTCCGGCCCCTCACCTCGCTTCTCAACTCGCTGGCTGCATGGGAGAAGAGGTAAGAAGTCAGCACCCCCCGCTTATCACTTTAATGTAAGATGTCATTTCCAACAGCAGAACACCCCCTCCCCCGCTTCTCAACTTTAATGTTTAATGTGACATGTCACTGTCGGCAGTGCCCCCCCTTCTCAACTTTAATGTGACATGTAATTTTCGGCAGCCCCCCCGCTTCTCAACTTTAATGTAACTTTGCTTAGGGCCCCAGGGAGGTCAAGGTCGGCACTGGTAGTAGTAGTAGTACCTACTTTAGTGATTTCCAGCTTTCAGGGGGATCCTACAGGTATGGCAGATACATACATACATACATACATACCGCGTAAAATTTTCTATACCTAGAATTTTACTTTAAAGGCTAATTTTGTAATAAAATTCACTATACAGTTAAGTATTTTTAAAAACACTGTCCAGCTTTAGTGCCGGTTCACACTACCGCGACTTGGGATCCAACTTGTGTCGCCCCAAGTCACCCCAAGTCGCGCAACATGAGAAATTCCATTGAAGTGAATGAGAGCCATCTTAATGTACACTACTGAAGTCGCTCCGACTTCAGAAAAGGTTCCTGTACTACTTCAAGGCAACTTCTAGGCAACTTGTACCCATAGATTTCAATGGAAGTCGCCTCCAAAGTCAGATCACTGTCTTAACTGAAGCAACTTTACAATAAGAGAAAATAGTTTACTCAGGAAAACCCCTCCCTCCCACAGAGCTGATTTATTCTGTGATTGGCCACAGCCAAAGTCGCCTGTCCTGGAGGCAACTTTAAGTCGCGCTGAAGTTGCCTTGCAAAGTCGCTCTGTAAGTCGGGTTGCCCCGTGTGAACCGACTCTTACAATGTGGAATTTACCTAACATTAAAATTGCAGTGTTTGCTGTAATGTATTGTTCTGTTACCGACCTTCTTATAATATAAAACATATTGAAACAAACATGTGAAGTGCAGTTTACATTTCATCCCCGTAGACCATTGAGGCTTACCCACAACCTGACACAAATATTATTAATAGGAGAGATCTGCGTCGTCCTCCCTGGGATCTGGGATGTCCCATTGATTCGGGCGCGCTCTGGAATAAGTGCACTTAGCCTTTTAAATGTCTCTCTTCTGTGATGACCCCAGGTCTTCCATCCCAAACTTTCAATACACTGAGCTCAATTCTTCTATTCTAGTCCCTTGCTGCTGTAGAAAAGCTATACTTGGCACAAAAGAAATGTTGGAAGATAATTTCTAGTTCTGAGTCATACTGAATTGAAGCTGCACCATATTGTACCCAAGGCAGGTGAAAAAAAATCCATCATTCTGCATATATGTGGGGAAAATAAATGAACTGTTATTACTGTCTGCAGGAGGTAGGTACAACGGTTTGTGCACATGCCAGTTTATATTTTGTCTCTAGTCTTCCCTCAAATGATTACAGAACTCTTTCATAAAGAAAAAGACCTTTTGTGTCTGGCGTACAGCTCTCTGGTATGAATTAGCAGTTATCATGCTTCAACTTTGCCGCAAAGGTCAGATTTAAATAAAAGATCGTCCCTCTACCTTCTTTAGCTGGCATGTGTACTGCATACTCTTTAAAGCAGTTGTAAACCGCATAAACAATTTTTTTTCCAAACCTGCAAGGCAAAAGGCATAATCATCTAGTATGCACCGCATACTAGCTGATTATGAAATACTTACCTCGGAACGAAGTGAATAACACTTACCTGGTCCACGCCGAGCGAGATGTCATCTTGCTCCGGCGTGTCTTCCGGGTATCGCCGCTCCAGCGCTGTGATTGGCGATGACGTCACTTCCGTGCGCGCGAGATTTAAAATCAGCAGGGGTCGGCGGCTGCCGGACCTTTCGCCGTGGATTCCCTCCTGCGCCGCTGCGCATTGCGAGGGGAATATCTCCTAAACCGTACAGGTTTAGGAGATATTCTTTATACCTACAGGTAAGCCTTATTATAGGCTTACCTGTAGGTAAAAGTCAAAAAGTGGGTTTACAACCACTTTAAGGCCTGATTCACACCTATGCATTTTTAGTGCTTTTTGCATTTTGAAGATTTGCACTACAGTCCATTTAAAGAGGTTATAAAGGTTTGTTTTTTATTTTCTAAATAGGTTCCTTTTAAGCTAGTGCATTGTTGGGTCACTTACCTTTTCCTTCGATTTTTCCTTCTAAATGTTTTTTTCTTTGTCTGAATTTCTCACTTCCTGTTCCTCCTCAGTAAGCTTTCCACCATCATCTGAGCCGTTCTGGCTGGGGGTTCGTCAGCCAGAACAGCTTATTGAGGAGGAACAGGAAGTGAGAAATTCAGAAAAAAGAAAACAAAGAAAAAAAAACATTTTAGGCCGGAATCACACTTGTGCAGTGCGAATTTCAGCTCTCTTATCTTTGCAGAGAGATTACAGAAGTGTTCAGCAGATTAGCAATGTTTTAGATGCGAATTTGGAGACCTGGGAGAAGTTACAGGTGAGAGGAGAGTGGGGGAGAAGTGTATTGAACTGAATGAGAGAAATTCCTGAAGAGAAATGAACACATCTGCGATTCAGCAGCGTACCCATGGAACATAATGGGACTGAATTCGCACCTGAGCCGCACTGCAAGACCTAAAAAACGCACACGTTTTGGCGGCAATGCGCAGTGCGAATGCATCGCACATATGTGAACCAGCCTCATTGAAAACAATGTATTTTGAAATGTTCTGCGAATTGGATGCGGTTTAAGTCGCACTCAATTCGCATAGGTGTGAACCTGGCCTCAGAAGGAAAATCAAAGGAAAAGGCTATTGAACCAACAATGCACTAGTCTTATGCCGTATACACATGACCGTTATTCATGTCATGAAAAAAAAGAAGTTTTTCCCGAAGTGATTTGTCGTGATTCCTCTCAAGCCTGCCTTGCATACACACGTTTGTGGAAAAAAAATGCTCGAGCAAAGCGCTGTGACGTACAACACGTAGGACGGCACTATAAAGGGGAAGTTCCATTCGAATGGCGCCACCCTTTGGGCTGCTTTTGCTAATTTCCCTGTCTCATAACTTGCACGTTTTTTCCCCCTCGTTAAAGCATACACAGGACCGTTGTTCACGACCTGAAAAAGTTCGACGTGAAAAAACGATGAGAAAAAATAGAGCAGGTTCTAAATTTTAATGGCCATTTTTCTCGTCATGAAAAATGCTTTGGAGCCCACACACGACCGTTTTTCACGACCAATTTAAAAAATTGCATTTTTCTTGTCATGAAAAATGGTCGTGTGTACGCGGCATTAGGCCTGATTCACAATTATGCAGGTTGCATATTCCAGGTACATTTTGTATTTTTCAATCAATGCTTTTCATCCGTTTGAAGTCTATGGAACCAAAAACCAGAACAAAGTCCCTGGTCCTTTCCATAAAAAGCATACATGTGAACTACATCCATATTATGTTAAACGGACTGTAGTGTGTTTCTGCAAAACACGCAAAAAAATGCATAGGTGTGAACCAGGCCTTAGTGCTTTTTGCACATTTGTAATACAAAAAGAGATTTAAAATCTATAAAAACAGAAGTTGTCAGCATAGAAAAAATCACAAACAGCGCTAATAGTGGTATGTTCTAGCGTAAATCCCAAAAAGGAACCACTTATACACTCGGTGCAGAATAAAAGAGTGTGTCAGTAAAATAAAGAAAAGTCCATTGATACAGTGTCCGATATAAGGAAGAAATCAGATAGCAAACACCTTCCACCCGAATTCCTTAAAGGGCACCACGTGGGACAAAGTAAGCCCCCTCTGGGGTGCGAACTCACCGCAACACAATGAATACAAGGCGATGTATAATATCTCCAGACTGACAAAACTCTTCAGGTAGGGTAATCAGAAACATCTGCTAATAGTCTCCCAAACAGACCAAAAAAACACAGAGAAATGCCATAGCGTAATTCCGTTTTTAATGGTAATGTAAAACAAGAGCCCCACAGCACAGATTCCCCTCAATCAATGCACGTACATGTAAATAAAATCAATAGCGCAACATAGTCACCATCTCCAAGGACTGGAGTAGCATCATACTGGCCTGGTGTAATCTCGTGGGAGACAGACTGTCCTGGTTCCAGCAGAGGCTCTGGTGGAGCGCATAGGTCACTTCCTGAGCGTCGTGATAAGCCACGCCCTGACGCGTTTCGTCATAGGACTTCGACAGAGGGCGTGACTTCACGACTGCAGACGCTAATATAAATAGGCAAACCCATTGAGCACCGCTCCAATCGCCGTGTAGTGGAGGGCGGGCATTGGTGCTTGTCCCGCCTACCTCTAATCACTGCCAGCATATGGGAACGAGCAAACAACGGTCTCCACAGAATAATCTGTCTCGTACACCACAATGCGGCACAGCCACTCAACAGAGCAGAGGGGCAGCATGTGGAGTAATAACAGACCTCAAAATACATCACATCAATACACAGTGTATGCTAATTATGCAAAGCGGAATAACTCTCAAATGCACAGCTATATCAATAATACAATATATGTACATGTTCATGAAAGGCATACTCATGTGACACGAAGCAGCATAAGATCACACTTATTAAAAAACATGTATTGATCAATTAAGCGTCAATATGTAAAAGCCAAATCAACCAATATATCTATATCAATCAAAAGCATACATACATATATATATAATAAATATATCTAAATTAAAAAACGGCTTTAAGATGAATATCATATTACAAATATAAATAAGACATTATGTATTGCTACACATAATATAGCCAAAAAAGAAGACATATATGTATTTGCAAAATGGTGGGGCATTTTGCAAACAACCTGTTTGTGACCTGCTTCTGCCTGATGCTGAGGTTAGTCGTAGATATACTTAACCACCACAAGATGGAGCATCTATATATATGTCTTCTTTTTTGGCTATATTATGTGTAGCAATACATAATGTCTTATTTATATTTGTAATATGATATTCATCTTAAAGCCGTTTTTTAATTTAGATATATTTATTATATATATATGTATGTATGCTTTTGATTGATATAGATATATTGGTTGATTTGGCTTTTACATATTGACGCTTAATTGATCAATACATGTTTTTTAATAAGTGTGATCTTATGCTGCTTCGTGTCACATGAGTATGCCTTTCATGAACATGTACATATATTGTATTATTGATATAGCTGTGCATTTGAGAGTTATTCCGCTTTGCATAATTAGCATACACTGTGTATTGATGTGATGTATTTTGAGGTCTGTTATTACTCCACATGCTGCCCCTCTGCTCTGTTGAGTGGCTGTGCCGCATTGTGGTGTACGAGACAGATTATTCTGTGGAGACCGTTGTTTGCTCGTTCCCATATGCTGGCAGTGATTAGAGGTAGGCGGGACAAGCACCAATGCCCGCCCTCCACTACACGGCGATTGGAGCGGTGCTCAATGGGTTTGCCTATTTATATTAGCGTCTGCAGTCGTGAAGTCACGCCCTCTGTCGAAGTCCTATGACGAAACGCGTCAGGACGTGGCTTATCACGACGCTCAGGAAGTGACCTATGCGCTCCACCAGAGCCTCTGCTGGAACCAGGACAGTCTGTCTCCCACGAGATTACACCAGGCCAGTATGATGCTACTCCAGTCCTTGGAGATGGTGACTATGTTGCGCTATTGATTTTATTTACATGTACGTGCATTGATTGAGGGGAATCTGTGCTGTGGGGCTCTTGTTTTACATTACCATTAAAAACGGAATTACGCTATGGCATTTCTCTGTGTTTTTTTGGTCTGTTTGGGAGACTATTAGCAGATGTTTCTGATTACCCTACCTGAAGAGTTTTGTCAGTCTGGAGATATTATACATCGCCTTGTATTCATTGTGTTGCGGTGAGTTCGCACCCCAGAGGGGGCTTACTTTGTCCCACGTGGTGCCCTTTAAGGAATTCGGGTGGAAGGTGTTTGCTATCTGATTTCTTCCTTATATCGGACACTGTATCAATGGACTTTTCTTTATTTTACTGACACACTCTTTTATTCTGCACCGAGTGTATAAGTGGTTCCTTTTTGGGATTTACGCTAGAACATACCACTATTAGCGCTGTTTGTGATTTTTTCTATGCTGACAACTTCTGTTTTTATAGATTTTAAATCTCTTTTTATATGTTTGTATTTTATTAAACGGCTGCTTTTTTTAATTTAATTTACTGTAATACACAGATGATCGATCTATTGACAATCCTCTGTTATTGATTATTGTACAGTTTCTGTCCATTTTGGCGCCGGGAGGTGTATTATAGGCCTACAGTACACCTTCTGTTCCATACATTTGTAATACAGATTGTGTTCCATAGGAAACCATGTTAAATGAACTTTAGTGCAAATCTGCAAAAAAGCACAAAAATGTATAAATGGTAATCAGGCCTAAAGACCCTTTCACACCAGCTGTCCGATCAGGTCAGTTTTTCAGGCGGCCCTGATTGTACTTTCCATTCACCCCTATGGAGCAGCGGATGTCAGCGGTGACATGTCCACTGACATCCACTGCTATCCTGTCAATTCATATGGATGATGGTCCTGTTATCCATCCGTCTGGCGGATCGGATATGTTTGGATGAAAATGGACAGGTGGTCCTTTTTCACCCGATCTCCCCATAGAGGAGAGCGGAAGTGTGTCAATCTCTGCGCTGCATAGTGAGCTGAGTCGGACCTGTCATTCTCCTGCTCAGCAGAGATCAGCGGAGCAATCCCTTGCTGAGCAAGTAGATCCCGCAAAACGGAGGCACCCGTGTGAAAGGGGCCTTAAAGAAAATAAGAGAAAGGGCTCTTTCACACGGAGCGGACCGTTTCCGGGTCGGCTCAGCGGGGATCCCCACTCAGCTGTCGGCGGATAGGGTGGTCCCCGTTAACGGACCTGTAATGAGCGGACGAACGGTCCGCTAGTGTGAAAGGACCCAAACATGGAAGCTGCTGTTGGTGACTTGTTTTTGAAAATGCTATTCACCTGGCTGTCATGAAGACAGTGCTTTTATGGCTGGTTTCACAGGGGCGGTCCGATCAGGTTTCAGGCAGACCTGATTGGACCAGCCATTGTTCTCTATAGAGTGGTGGATGATGGCTGACACCCGCCGGCATCCAATCCGAACCTCTCTGCCAAAAAAAAAAAGAGATGGGGACATTCCCTATCCATCTGGTTGATTGGATGGAATGACAGTCAGATGGAAACAGACTGGTGGTCCGTTTCCATCCAACCACCCATAGAGAACAGCGGGACTGCATAGTGGAGGGGGGAAAAGTGAGGCTGCAATGGGCACAGTGAGGTTGGCACAGTGAGGTTGCCACAGTGAGGTTGCAATGGGCACAGTGAGGTTGGCACAGTGAGGTTGCAATGGGCACAGGGAGGATGGGCACAGTGAGGTTGCGTTGGGCAAGTGAGGTTGCAGTTGGCACAGTGAGGCGTGCAAATGGGCATTTTTGACCCTCTTTTGCGCTTACAATCGCTGCTGCATTCTCACCCTAGGCTTATACTCGAGTCAATACGTTTTCCCATTTTTTTGTGGTAAAATTGGGCACCTCGACTTATACTCGGTATATACGGTACTAGGCATTATTTGATACAAAATTTCCCGATCTGCGCTGTTTTGCAGATAGTCAGCCCTTACATAGATGTGCAACATGTAGTCAGAACTTTTTTTTCTGCATTCATATTTTAGCTCATTGGCTCAAAGTTCTGAAGACGGAGGATCAGCATGGCAGGCGACTTTTATTTTTTTAGAATAAAATTAGCAATGACACACTCCGTAATTTTCTCTTGACAGGTTTCTTTTATGTCACACAGTATTTTTCACTTGTGCATTGTGATTTATAATCTGCTTCATGCTACAGGTGACATAAATCTGGCTTATGTGGTCCGGCCTGATCCTGGATATTGGGCAGCCTAGGAACTTGATCCAGCACATTGCTAACCAGCTTCCAGTCATTTCTGTAACCAATCATTTCAATACACCTGGTTAGATAATTAAACCTGTGTTTTGGAGTATAGTGCAGCAACCAATCTATACCGGGACCCAGCAGAATATTTTTAGCATGCATTTCCTGGAACTATGATGGGAGATGTGTGCTGCTTGCATGAAATCTATTTATTACAGATGAAGAGTTACTGTATGATCGTATTAATTAAAGGCGGACACCTCTTAAGGATTTATGCTGTGCCATATAAATGCAAAACACTCTTTATGTGCTCGCTTGGTATTACATTGTCCTTTCTTATGCGATTGTACCTGTTGCTGGGAAAATAAATAAAATCAATGCGTTCTGCTAATGGACACACTTGAATTCGGTACCATTCAGCTAGGAACTGTGTGTTTTTTTTTTTTTTTTTTATTTATTGGGCTTGAGCAGATGTGAAAGGTATTTATTATTAATGGCAATACAAAAGCTTAGACCATTATAGCTTGCATTGCCCCTAGCTCCTAGGGTACTCATATCCAACTTTTATTAATATTCATTAAGTCCGCTGAAAGGGCTCGCTCATACCAGAATGGGGGTGGCATCGACATGCTTTTTCAAGGTGCATCATTGTGTTATAAGAGCCTCCACTTGGCTAGTCTTGTATTGTAAAGGGTCAGTGCAGCCAAAATGCTGTATATAGCACTAATTATTTTTAATTTTAATTATTTTTGATTGACACCTACGCAGTTTGCATATTGCAGGTACATTTTGCATTTTTCAATACACGCTTTTGACCTATTGAAGTCTATGGAACCAAAAACAAGTCGCTATCCCTTTCCGTAAAATGCACAGATGTGAACCACATCCATAGGAAACAATGTTAAATGGACTGTAGTGTGTTTCTGCAAAACTGAAAATGCATAGTTGCACGTAGGGCACTGTGGGTCTGTATTGCCCGAGGAGTGGCCTGCCCATGGTCGGGTATACTGTTACAGGTCAGAGACATCTACACAGTTGGCTCCTGATACGGCTTTTTCCTCCTCTGTTATTTGTATGTTTTTTTTTTTTACTCTTGTTTTCATGGGTTTCTTATTCGGGACGTCAGCCTTGAACTGTATCTATTCTGTTTGTTGCACACCCTCATGTTATCGGTTATACTGTGGTTGTATGTAATGACAAGTATGCACCTTTTTGTTATAATAAAGTTGTTTTAAAAAAAAATGCATAGATGTGAACCTAAGCTAAAAGACCGCTAGTCAACACGGTGGTGGGAGCAACCCTATTGGGAACAATACACTTTTCCATTGTCTTAGGCCTCGTACACACGATAGGTTAACCAGAGGACAACGGTCTGATGGACTGTTTTCATCGGTCCAAACCGATCGTGTGTGGGCCCCATAGGTTATTTAACCGTGGGTTAAAAAAAAGCCAACTTGCTTTAAATTTAACCTATGGATTCCTAACAGATGGGGAAAAAAACGATCGTTAGTAGGCACAATCATCGGTTAAAAATCCACGCATGCTCAGAATCAAGTCGACACATGCTTGGAAGCATTGAAGTTCGTTTTTTTCAGCACGTCGTTGTGTTTTACGTCACATCGTTCTGACACGATCGTTTTTTTAACTGATGGTGTGTAGGCGCGACAGACCATCTGTCAGCTTCATCGGTTAACCTATGACAACGGTCCTTCAGATTGTTCTCATCGGATGGACTGATCGTGTGTACAAGGCTTTATACTGCATTCTTATACATTGGGCATTATTCACAATACTTCAAGTTGTTTTGGAAGGGCGGCTGGCCCCCGGAAAGCTTACAATACAGCCATGGCATTGGTACAGCATTGGCATTTGACAGGTTGGTCTAGCGGCAACATCTCTCAAATGCGCTCATTGAGTTAAATGGGGTCTGTGCTGCAACAGCTTATTGTAGCATTACAGGGTTAAATTAGGCAGTGCCCGTCAAATGCCCTCTGAAAAGTGATTACTGTTCAGAGGTCACCCCAAGTGTGAATGTACCCTTCCAATATTGCAGTTTTTTTCAGCCTGGTGCCCCTCCACACTTTTTGATCTGGTATGAAGTAGAGTTTACCAAAGCTGGCCATACACACATTCATTTGTTTTCATCTTGACCTGCAGACTGAAGGGGGAAAAAAAATTCTCCATCAATGCTTTGCAGCACTGATGGACAAATCTCCCACTGCAACTATTGTATTTCGACAGGTGGCACCAGTGGTCCAAATACCCATACTGCAGTCTCTGCTCCTTTTTGATTATTCAATTCAAGGATGTCAGACAGGAAAGATCTGTCCAATGCTGCATCCACCTAGGTAATTATGATGGGGGGGGGGGGGGCAAAACCCATACTTTTCTCTTTTAAGTGAATAACATTGATTATGCAGCGACAGAGACTTTAGTGCCAACGTTATGCCACTGCGTGATATCGGTCGGCAGCGGCTTTCTATGTGAGTTACAGTAGTTTTGCATTGATATATATTGGTCTGTTTGTGTGGCATCCTATGTATGTGATTTTTTTTTTCATGGTGCAATAAATACTACACTATTGCCAGAGGTCCTTAAACTATGGCCTTCCAGTTGTTCAGGAACTACAATTCCCATCATGCCTAGTCATGTCTGTGAATGTCAGAGTTTTACAATGCCTCATGGGACTTGTGGTTCTGCAAAACTGGGGGGCTGTAGTTTGAAGATCCCTGCTATTGCCATCTTTGCTGGTTCTGGAAGGAGCTTTCTTTTCTTCAACTTGGGAATTAGAGATGAGAGCACTGTAGATGGATGCATAGGCTACCTGGGATGATGCCCACTGCCCCTCCCATACAGGGTGGGCTCCGCTAGGAGTCGGCTTGCTTAGCAGGGACCACCTGTCTGTTTACACCCGACTGCCATCCGATCCACTAGATCAGTAGTCTCCAAACTGCAGCCCAGATGTGTCCCTCTGCTTGCTTTTATCTGTCCCTTGGAACACGCTTCCTCCCTCTGATACAAGACACTATTCTGCCATCTGACATAAACATGGAGCACCATTTCTCCCACTGACACCAATAATGGGGCACTATTCCTCTCTATGATTACAATGATGTGGTACCCCACCCATAAGACCAAATGCGGCGATGTTTATTCCCACTGATGTCAAGAAAATGTACACTCCCGCTGGCCACAATCCGGCCCTCCTAAAGTCTGAAGGACAATAAACCGTCCCTTTGTTTAAAAAGTTTGGAGACCCCTGCACTGGTTGGAAGGGGAACAAAAAAATTATCTACCATACTGTTTGTGGCGCCACTGTATTTAGGCAGTCATGGGTGCAGCGGCTTCTGAGTGCTCAGTGGATAGCTTATGGCATGGGTGCTCAATAGGGATGAGCTCTGGCGTGTTTGCACAGTCCACGTGCAGAGGCCGCCAGGAAGTCTGCACGGTGCTGCGCTAACCACAGGCAGGGAGACATTTCCCGATCTCTGTAACCGAGCATCGGGACAATGTCTCCCTGCCTGTGATTAGCGCAGTGCCGCGCAGACTTCCTGGCGGCCTCTGCACATGGACTGTGCGAACACGCCGAAGCTCATGCCTAGTGCTCAACCTGTGGCCCTGCAGCTGTTGCAGAACTACAAGTTCCATGAGGCATTGCAAGGCTGACAGTTACAAGCATGACTCCCAAAGGTAGAGGCACGATGGGACTTATAGTTCCACAACAGCTGGAGGGCCACGGGTTGAGCTCAACAAGAAAAAATCTAGGCAAGTATGGCAAGATTTAGGGTTGTCCTTTTATTTTTTGAAATATAGTAAATATGTACCGTATTTTCCGGCGTATAAGACGACTTTCTGGATGCAAAAAAATGCATCCAAAGTCGGGGGTTGTCTTATACGCCGGGTACGGTCTCCGTGCTGCTGCGAGCGTCAATGATTTAAAAGACGCTCCTTCTCCTCAGAGTGTTCTGTGATAGGCGGAACACAAATCTTCCCAGCAGCGCCTCTGTTCTGTGTTCCTCCTATCACAGATGCCTTCTCATCCTCGGATGAGATGAGAAGACGTCCGTGATAGGCGGAACACAGAACAGAGGCGCTGCTGGGAAAATTTGTGTTTCGCCTATCACAGAACACTCTGAGGAGAAGGCGTGTCTTTTAAATCATTGATGCGCGTAGCACGGAGACCGCCACCGCCTGCTATTCAGAAAAAAAGTGAGTAAATGCACCGTTTGCAGTGATGGCACAGAGAGGGGGCAAGTGATGGCACAGAGAGGGGGCGAGTGATGGCACAGAGAGGGGGCGAGTGATGGCACAGAGAGGGGGCGAGTGATGGCACAGAGAGGGGGCAAGTGATGGCACAGTGAGGGGCAAGTGATGTAATGGCACAGTGAGGAATGTAATGTAATGGCACAGTGAGATATGAAAAAGCCTGTTTCTGTCAGCGGTTCTGGCTACCCCTCAGCTTCCAGAAAGACAAGTAAGAAGGGGGTAGTCTTATACGGCGAGTATATCCCAAAACCAAAATTTTTCCTGGAAAATTAGGGGGTCGTCTTATACGCCGGAAAATACGGTAACCTATAAAATAATATCTAATCTATGTGACAGTATTGGCACAAAAATGTAGCATTAGAAGTGAACATTGACAAGGCGTCTGTGAGCACAGAATTCTACACATATGTCTGCGCCTAGCTGAAGTCACATAGCAACCATTAAGAGCAGGGTATAAGTGCGAGGACTGCAGCCGCTCTTACATCATCACCTTCTCCTTGTTGCTTTTCCTCGCGGCTCACACTTGCGGTGACACCTGTCATTTCTGTAATTGAATTTATGCCCCCTACAACGTCCAACATCATTGTATGCAAATAAGAAAAGTAAGTGCATACACAGGGTAATGAGGAGCCTTTGGTAATCACAGGGACTGTCTGCTCTTAGCGCCCTGCAAATAATTTACTGCTGAGTGACGTGCACATACTGGCCAGCTTCTTGCCACATCATTAACGGCTTTCTACTTGGATGATAAATCTGTAGCATAGTGCTATGCGACTTTCTCTCTGCCGTATGCTGCTGCTTCTTATAGGCAAACTATTTTCATGAACTACCTAGAAGAGAGCCCAAATATAGCCATTATGAGCTTCTCGCAAAGTCTCTGCAATTGCTTTAAGTTTGTGGCTGACATAGGATAGGGGAATAAGAGGTTCTTCTCCACATTACTAATGGGAGCAGCTGCTATATGCCTGATGACGGGTAGAATTGCTTGGAGTATAAAAGACACCTGCGACATCACTAGGCGCTTTTTTTTATTTTTTTTTTCCTGCAAAGAATGCTTTAAATGGAAACCAGAATGATTACTAAGCACTCAACGAGGCTTAATTAATATTGCGCTGCAAGTCACTTGTGTGAGTAGATGAACCGTAGCTCACAGTTCTGAAGATGAGACCCCATAGTGTTCTGTAGCAGCACATGTGAAACAAGGCTAAAGACTTGGCAGAATCAGAAAAATTAACAAGGGGGAAAGACGTCAGTTTTGTGGAGTAAATATCGGCGCGGTTTCCACATACCAAATTAACAATGTTGGAAGTCGGGTACCCTGTGGTGGTGCATCAGCTGCACCAAATCAAGTATAAAGGGCCATGCGTCAGTTTTTATAATTGTCTAATCACTTGCGCCAAAATAATAAAGCAACGTTCTGATTTAAACATAGGGTGTGAATACTGTAGTAAGGTAGGTGGGTAGACGGTGACCTGAGGAGAGGGATGTGTATGGACGTCAAGTGTGGTGTAGCAGTGCAGGATAGAGAGAAGAAAATTCAGGATGATCCCAGCAGAAGATTACATCAGATTTGCACCTACGCTTTGGCGTATGCTGGGGTAAATGTGCTTGAATCTGGTGCTTTACCATGCAACAAATTAATTGGCACGGGCAACTTTTATTGTGCCACAGAAAGCACTCAATTAACAGACATGTAGAAATTGTCACATTTTTTTTGAGCATGTGGCAGTCTTTGTTAAAGGACAAGTACGGGTTAATAAAAAAAATAAACCCTACATACTTACCTTCCTGCTTGCCTTCTTGCCAATAATATTTTTTATTAACTTTCATACTTGCCTTCCTGCTGCAGCTTTCCCCTGCCCTGCATGAATGCTTGGTTCCCGGTCTTCCTGGCGCAGAGAGGGGTGACTTCAGTGTACCGCTCTCTGCTCTGCCCTTCCAGCGCTGGAGCACTGGGCTGGGGAAGGGACGAGAGCGGCTGACTCTGGTTCTCAGTGATGTGCCCAGTCCAGGCATCTGGGTGGATCCTGACATTATTGTTGGGATCCTTCCAGAGCCTGAACAGGCTCTCTGACATCAGCCAACAGTGTGCTTTAGCCTGTCTCCTGAAGCATTTCTTTGACTGAGGCTTTAGCCATGTAACGAGACCCTTGCTCGCTCGCTCGCTTCCGCTCTCCCGACACTCCTCTGCTACTATTGAGTCAGCTTGCAGATCACAACATTTGATGGTTCGTTCATCCAAGGCTCCGGGATCCGAACTACAGCTATGTGCCGTTCGGAATCCATTAGAACAAACACCAGGCAGGCTGTATGTAAGTTCAAACAGGAAGACCTTTATTGGAAGCACACAACACACTTTTATACAGAATTTGGAACATCCTGCCCCCAACAACCGCTTTCCTATTGGTCAATTGTAAAGTACATGTAGTTCTCCTTCTGGTCCTCTTAGCCATGCAAATGAGGACTTGAAAATGAGTCAGCAAGGATTGGTCCGATAGCTTGATTAGAAGGACTGCTATGTGTAATGAGAAAGAAGCCCCAGGGGGCAATCAATGTACACAATAGCCAGACACAGAACAATGGAGCCGTCTGGAGCCTTAAGACAGAGCAGAAGACCCCCCACTGTGTAACAGATTTCAAGGAGGAACACTTCCGCATTCCAAGGTCCATGACAAGCCATAATTCTATTTTTTTATCTCCACCATTCAGTAAACTGTGTTTGTGTGTGTGTGTGTGTGTGTGTGTGTGTGTGTGTGTTTGTGTGTTTTTTTTTTTTTTTTGTCTTTTTATGTGGAACATATGTCTTCCATGTTCTTAAGCTGACCATAGGCAGTGTGAATCTCAACCGGTTCAGCAGGAAATTGTCAAGATTCGAACCATGTATGGGCAGGCTGAATGTACCCAAGCTGATTAGTTGATTAACTTTGGTACAACCAGCCTGCTGGAATATAAATGCGCTTATTGCTAGTGGCTTACAGCCGCTGGCAATAATCGCTGTGTTCTCCCAGCAGGGACGGCTTTCCCCTCCCCCCGCTGGGAGAACACAAGAACACAATTGCTCCACCAGAGGGATTGCCCTGTCAACATTGTTTGTGTTGATGGGGGAATCAAGCTAATTTGCTACATCTATGGCCTGCCTTTGTCCCAACCTGCAGACGTGTGTGTGTGTACTCGGCAGACTGTAAACAGACTGGGGAAAAATATGCAATGTTTACACACATTTGCGCCTCTATTGACAGCTCTCATATCGCATGAAAAGAAAGGGCAGAGATGAGAGTTTATATGGGGAAGTTTTTATGGTATTCATGAATAATTTTAAAGATAAAGGGGTTGATTAAGCATACTTTCACACTGAGGCGCTTTGCAGGCGCTATAGTGCTAAATATAGTGCCTGCAAAGTGCCCTGAAAGAGTCGCTCCTTTCACTCCAGTGTGAAAGCCCAAGGGTCTTCACACTGGAGTGGTGCGCTGGCAGGACACTCAAAGTCCTGCCAGCCGAATCTTGGAGGCGCTGTAGGAGCGGTGAATACATTGCTCCTACAGCGCCCCTACCCATTGAAATCAATGGGCAGCGCCACTGCAGCAGTGCTTTGCTGGCGGTTTTCACCCTTTTGCAGCCACTAGCGGGGGTTAAAAGCGTGCTGTGGTGTTTTTTTTTTTATCTTCCTTGCGCATGATTGGGTATTCTCTGCAAAGTAAGGCTTTCAAGCAAAGTCTGATCGGAGCAGCGCACACAACGAGGACAGCCCAATCCAATTGCAAGAATCACACACAGGTGCCCAGGCTCAGTGTGTCCGTTCACACCCGAACAAGATAAATGGTTAAATGGAGCCAGGAAATCACTGCGATTCATATAGCATATTTAGTGGTTACATGAGAGTGACAATAAAACAAACTGACGCGTTTTGACGTGAGCCTTAGTCCTAGGACAAGCCCAACCATATCAGCTTTTTTGTTGTCACTCTAATCATGTAACCAATAAATATGCTGGATATTGGATCACCATCTATTCAAAGTAAAACTTTACCTCATTAACTAAGCTCTGTAAAGTGCAGTTGCTCCAAAGTGCAAAGTCTATTTGCCTTTGGTAAATCAACCTTATAATGTTCATGTTTAAAGTAGAACTAAAGTCAAAACTTTTTTTTTTATTATTATACTTTTCGTTTATAGAGACCTGTCAGTTTTTACTGCTCTCTGTGCCCCCTTTAGGGAGATTTACCCTCTCAATCTAGTTTACCATTATCATTGAACGTGAAAGAAAATCCCACATTTTGAGTTGTCCCCAGAAAGTAATAGAGAGGAAATCCTCCAATGGGGACACTAGTTCTGGTGACCTGGGGGCAGGGCCGGCCCTACCATGGGACCCGATGGTACCATTGTACCAGGCAGCACTTTGAGGGGGGCAGCAAATTGCCGCCCGCCATCCCATTCCACCAGCTCCGCTCTCCACTCCACTGTGGGGCTAATTGCCGCTCCTCCCGTTTTGCTCTCCGCTCCACTGTGGGCCTAATTGCATGAATAGAGCCATAACAGGTCCTTTTTATACTCCTATACATGTAAACAACCATACCAGGTCCTCTTTATACTCCTATATACATGTATAGAGCCATGATAGGTCCACTTTAGTTATCATGATATAAAATAATGTGGGGGCATTTTGGTGGGTGTATTTTTTTTTGGGGGGGGGGGGGCAGCATTTCATTCTTGGTACCAGGCATCACAATGTCTTGGGCCGGCACTGCCTGGGGGGCCCCAAGGGATTCCCTTAATTTGCAGGGATTTTCTCTCACTTCCTGTTTGGCTATGGGACAAGATGTGAAGGTAAATCTCCCCAATGGGACACAAATGGCAAAAAATAATCTAACAGGGGTTATGACCCTCCCTAATGCTTTGTACACACAAACAAAATTTCAGATGGAAAAAGTCTGAAGGAATTTTTGCATCGGATATTCTGACCGTGTGTGTGCCCCATCTGACTTTTTTCTGTCGGACGTAAACAAATCGGAAATTCTGTTCGTCTGTAGGGAACTCCGATGGAGAAAAAAACATGCATGCTCAGAATCAAGTCGACACATGCTCGGGAGCATTGAACTTTATTTTTCTCGGCTCATCGTAGTGTTGTACGTCACCTCGTTCTTGGCGGTCGGAATTTGGTGTGACAGTGTGTATGCAAGGCAGCTTGAACGGAATTATGTCGGAAAAATCCGTCAGAGTTTATCCCGACAGAAAATCCGATCGTGTGTACAAGGCATTACTCTATCTAGTATAGGAAAAAAAAGCGCTGCCTATATTTTACATTAAAATTATAATACAGTAGTAGTTAGCAGACCAATTAATTGGTTATTTTGCATTCAATCATTTGTTAATGACTAAGAAGGTTTAGTTAATCACTTCCCGCCCGGCCTATAGGCGATTTACATCCGGGAAGTGGTTTTGAAATCCTGACTGGACGTCCTGCAGGATTTCATGCCGCGCGTGCCCGTGGGGGCGCGCAGCGTGGCGATCGGTGATGCGGGGTGTCAGTCTGACACCCTGCATCTCCGATCTCGGTAAAGAGCCTCCGGCGGAGGCTCTTTACCACGTGATCAGCCGTGTCCAATCACGACTGATCACGATGTAAACATGAAGAGCCGTTGATGGCTCTTCCTCACTCGCGTCTGACAGACGCGAGTAAAGGAGAGCCGATCGGCGGCTCCTCTGACAGGGGGGGGTTCGCGCTGATTGTTTATCAGCGCAGCCCCCCCTCGGATCGCCACACTGGACCACCAGGGAAGCCCACCCTGGACTACCAGGGAAGGGCAAACAAAAAAAATAAGTCTTGGAAAAAAAAAAGGTTTAAAAAATAAAAAAGATGCCAATCAGTGCCCACAAATGGGCACTGACTGGCAACATGGGTAAATCAGTGCTGCCACACAGTGTCCATCAGTGCCACCCCAGTGTCCATCAGTGCCACCCCACAGTGTCCATCAGTGCCACCCCACAGTGCCCATCCATGCCCAGTGCCCACCTATCAGTGCCCATCAGTGCCACCCATAAGTATCCATCAGTGCCACCCATGAGTGCCCATCAGTGCCGCCCATGAGTGCTCATCAGTGCCGCCCATGAGTGCCCATCAGTGCCGCCTATGTGTGCCCATCAGTGCCGCATACCAGCGCCACCCATCAGTGCCGCCTATGTGTGCCCATCAGTGCCGCATACCAGCGCCGCCAATCAGTGCCACCTCATCTGTGCTCGTCAGTACTACCTCATCGATGTCCATCAGTGCCATCTCGTCGGTGCCCATCAGTGCCGCCATATCAGTGCCCGTAATTGAAAGAGAAAACTTACTTAATTACAAAAAAATTACAGAAAAAAATAAAAACTTAATTTTTTTTTCAAAATTTTCAGTCTTTTTTTAGTTGTTGCGCAAAAAAAAATCGCAGAGGTGATCAAATACCACCAAAAGAAAGCTCTATTTGTGGGGAAAAAAGGACGCCAATTTTGTTTGGGAGACACGTCGCACGACTGCGCAATTTCCATTCAAAGTGCGACAGTGCTGAAAGCTGAAAATTGGCTTGGGCAGACGTTTTCAGAATTTTTTTTTGTCTTTCACTGCACTACTCACCTTCTACCTGTCCTTGTCCCTCCCACGGGCGTTCCAGCCCATCCATTTGTGGCCAGCCATCCCAAATACTGGAGATGGGCTCTAAACAGCAGTGCACAGATCAACGATATGCTATGATTTTAAATATCCAGAGCAATGAAATGTGACTTAGATTTCGCACTTAGCAGGCTTCTCTTTGCCTTATTAGGTGAGGAAGTGGGTCTTGAAATTGCCACAAATTCAATTCAAGGAAAGCACTTGCAGAATCTTCTAGAATTTAACACTTTTTTAGTACTGGCAACTATATTAAATGAATTGCTAATGTTTGTGTTTTTGTCCTTACTGCCAGAGAGCTCTGTCATTCATCAAAGACATGTGATCTGCTGTGTGGTGAAGTCCTGAGCAGAACTGCTTTACAACGGGAAAAGTCGCTAATGTAAAGTCTATACAGCCCCCTGAAGACAACTAATCAACATTACTCTTCTAATAGCTGCTAAGATCCTTTGACCAATTCTCTGTCACTGCCATATGCCAGTGCAGCAAAAGTCACTAGTGAGGGAGATTTGCTAAAACACAGAGCTATCAATCAGCTGGCTCATGAACAATGTTATATGCTATAAAAAAAAAACAAGCTAGAATCGTTTTCGGCACATTTGAACCTTACGATTTTTGAATATTTCTTTTTGGGGTATACTTGTTAACCTTCCTCCTTTCCCAAGAACCCCATAAATAACCTTGAAAATATAGACTATAGCCCTGTCTAGGGCCACAAACTCCTTGGTCTGTCCCTGCAGGGAACTTGTAAACCCAGACACTTGCAGTATGCCCATCTTGACCTGGAAAAGACACCAAAGGCTGCCTACCGTGCTGATATCTAACAATGCGTAACCTCATTAACCTTACATAAAATTGAGTCTTGCCCACAATTTGAAGAGGGCATGCATTTCCATCTTTTACCAAGTGGCAAACTACAGCTGGCCTAGGATTTTGGGGCTTTTTGGGCACTTACAGGCACTAATTTGAACTGGTCTGCTTTTCAGAGATAGATTTTGTGGGGCTAGGGTTGACAAGCTTGCTTAAATTGGTTTTAAAGGCTGAAGGATTTTTACCTTCATACATTCAATGGGGTACTAGCGGCACTAGGGTCATTGGTTCAAATCCCAATCATGTCACTACCTGCCTGGAGTTTGCATGTTCTCTCTGCGCCTGTGACTCCAAAGACATGCTGGTAGGCTAGTTGGCTCCTGTATAAATTGGCCCTAGTATATGTATGAATGTGAGCTAGGGACCTTGGATTGTAAGGTCCTTGAGGGCAGGGACTGATGTGAGGGTGCAATATATATTTATGTAAATCCCTGCATAAATTGACGGGGCTACATAAGTACCTGTAATGAATAAATGAGGGTAAAAAAAGTTTCAGTATGCATCTCAGCCCCCTGATACTTACCTGTCGGTCACAGCCAGTGAGGAGGGAGCAGTGGGCGAGGCTGAGTTGCAATCTGTGTCTTATGGGTTAGAGCAGGTACAAGTGTGCCCATAGCAAGCGGTTTGGTATGGGGGCATTCCGTAGGGGACCTGAGAAGAGAAGGATTGGAGCCGCTCTATGAAAAACCACTGCACAGGCCAAGTAAGTAGACAGCAAAACCTTGGTTTGAGAGCATTTTGCAAGACAAGCAAAATGTTTTACTAAATTTTGCCTTGATATACAAGCGATGTCTTGATATAAGAGTAGCGTCATGTCACAGTATAAAAAAGATGTATATATGTAACAATATGGTTACTGTAACGTACCTGGTAGGAGCCTGATGTGAAGAGGTCGGCCTCCCTTGTATCTCAAACCCAGAACCCCTCTGAGGGTGAGAACAGATCAGGTAGGAGGAACACGAGTGCCTAGGGATGTTTGCTTGAAGAGCCGTCGGTTGCAGGAAAGGCAGAAGACCCTAGTTGAGCAGCAGGCACTGGGCTAGGTGGTGTAGAGCGAAGAGCCCGGATAAAGGGGAACTCCAACACCTAGCAAGTCAGGGTGACACGTAGCAGGAGCCTTTGGATGCGGAGGTCAAGGATGGCCGGGTCGGTAGCAGGCAGTGGAGTACAAGGGCTAGGCAGAGGCAGGGTCAAAGGTCACAAGCCGGGTCGTTAGTAGGCAGGCAGCGGAGTACACAAGGGTTTAGCAGAAGCGAGGTCAAAGGTCACAAGCCGGGTCTTCAGCAGGAATCTTGGTGAAGGATACGGGCGTCAGGAAATCAGGAACTGCTGAAAACCGGTCCGCACCGCCTGGTCCTCAGAGCGCTCTTTAAATAGGCTAGGAAGGATCAGGAACGCCCCCTGCGTGTGTGCGCCGTCCGCTGCACCTGCGCATGCGCGGGAGCGCGCCGTTGTGGCTGGTGGATTCTCTGCATGTCCTTTCCTTACAGTTACATTTAATGAAGGTACAACATTTAACAACTTATTGCTACACTTAGAGGTGCCTCTCTTCTCTTTTATACCCTGTAAAAAAAAAATGCTTTGATATACAAGTGCTTTGGATTACAAGCATGTTTCTGGAACGAACTATGCTCGCAAACCAAGGTTTTATTGTAATTGTGTGTGTGCGTGTGTATATATGTATGTATGTATGTATGTATGTATGTATGTATGTATGTGTATATATATATATATATATATATATATATATATATATTTGTTTTTAAATACTACTTTAAATCAGGTACATGGTAATATACAGTATGTCACTAGGGCTTCACAGATTTTGTTATTAAATAAATTATTTCTTACATTTGTTCGAAGTTGAACTTAATAGATGCAAAAAGTAGTTATGTAACCAAAATAATTGGGACATTTCCCTGATGTTTAAATAAATTTGGACTTTGACTTTTTATTATTATAAGCCAACCTGTGTTTTGACCTCAGAGGACAATGTAAGAGATTTGCTTTAATTCCATCCCTGTCCCCCCCTTGCACAGCAATACATTGTCGTCTTTTCTTCACTCTCCCGTTGTTCCGAAAATAGTCGGCTCTTCTTGGGAGGCCACAATGAGCCATAAATCACATTACAGGTGTGTACTAAGATTACCTGCACTGCCTATTCATATGGCTTAGGCACTGATGTTCACAAACACCAGATTACCAGCCAGGTGATGCTTGGGTTGAACTTCTGACATTAGTGGCGGCAAGTACCCAAAGAGCCATAAAATACAAAGAAGCCTCTAATATGCGACTTGGAAAAAAAATCGCACACCCTTAATGTCGCCCACACTTTTGTAAAGTGCCTCTAAACAAGTTGTTGAGGGCACACATTTCATTCTGAGATGCATTCAAGGCGGCCATCGGTGTCTTTTTCCAGGTCTACATGGGTATATTGCAGTTGTCAGGGGTTTCAGAGGCTTTAAGTGGTGGAAGTACTACAGTTCTGCCTGGGCAGGGAAAAAAAACTGATAGGTAGATTCACAAAGAGTTAGGCCGGCTTATCAGTAGATAAGCCGACCTAACTCAGAATCTACGCCGACCTAAGTTTAAGCGTATGCTCAAACAGAGATACGCTTAAACCTATCTAAGATACGACGGCTTGCGCCGTCCTATCTTAGATTGCAATATTTTGGATGGCCGCTAGGTGGCGCTTCCATTGCGGTCGGTGTAGAATATGTAAATGAGGGGATACGCCGATTCACGAATGTACGCCAGGCCAACGCAGTACTTTTACGCCGTTTACGTAAGAGATAGGCCGCGTAAAGTTAGAGCTAGGCTCTAGTGCATGGGTGCTCAACCTGTGGCTCTCCAGCTGTTGCAGAACTACAATTCCCATGAGGCATTGGAAGCCGCTGACAGTTACAAGCATGACTCTCGAAGGCAGAGGCATGATGGGACTTGTAGTTCCGCAACAGCTGGAGAGCCACAGGTTGAGCACCCATGCTCTAGTGGAATAGTAATGTCAAGTATGGCCGCCGTTCCCACCGCGAAATTCTGAATTTTTACGCCGTTTGCGTAAGTCGTCCGCGAATCGGGATTTACATCGTTTACATCCATGTAGGCCCGTACGGCTTACTTAGCCGCAATGCGCACTGGGAAATGTAGGCGCCCGGCGCATGCGCAGTAGCCAAAAAACGTCAAAAACGTGAGGTCAAGCCTCATCCCCATTAAACACGCCCCCCTCCAACCCATTTGAATTAGGCGCCCTTACGCCCGCCGCGTTTACACTACGCCGCCCTAAGTAAGGAGGTAAGTGCCTTGAGAATCATGTACTTGCCTCTCTTACTTAAGGCGGCGTAGTGTAAACACGCTAGGCTACGCCGTCTTAAAATTGCGCGCCCGTACCTGAATCTACCCATGAATTCCTGGGCAAGCAAGCTAATTTCCCTGTATGCCATGGCTTGGTCTAGCTTTAGTTACTTTGATTTCTGGCCACATATGAAGCTACTATGACAGTACGACAATGGAAACACATATGCACTGTGAACTTTTAAAAATGTATCCCATATGGAAGATCGGAAATCGGTGTTGTGAAACTGGCATTGATTGACAAAGCCCTTCCTGCATGATGTGACAGATCTCCATGTGGTCCTCAACTGCTCATGGGGGAATTTACTGCCAGATGTATCTTATTCTTCCGAGATAATTACTTCATTCACTGTGGACAGACAGAACTAAAAATACATACAATACAATGTTCATCCTGAGCCTGATCATCAAGCCTTTTACTTATGTCTGATCTGTTCACTGGCTTATAGGGGAAATGAGAATATTCCCTTTGATGTGTGCCAAATGACTGGTGATGTATTATAATTCTGAAATCCATCAGTGATGTAGAAATTCTTCCTTTTTATAATTGGATTGGTATTGCCATGCTTTCTTCTCTGTAAGATACAGCAGTTAATAATATGCTAAGACATCCCAATATCAATTAGAAATACATATGTACCCATAGCAAAAATATAGAAATATTATAAATGAATACAACACAATTGTGATCAGTCTCTTCCAATTAAATATATATTTCTGTGACAGACACATTTTAATGAGGTCACGTCCATCTACTCTGGCACACCTCCACGCACTCTGATAATGTTCTTTGAATAGTTCTGTTATACATTTATGTTATTAGTTATTATCTCTGTAGCCTATGTTTTTCTAAGTACAATGGTGCCTGTCATCCGATGGATCCTAACAGGTTAGAAACTGCTTAGATATTTAAAAACAACCAAAGGAAAGAATTCTCAAATGCGTCTGTTTCTTACCATAATCATAGGGTGTACAGCAATTTTTCCAAGCTACTTGTGCATAACAATGAAAACCAATGTTTACTATAATCAAGGAATTTTCAGAACGCCCTTAATTTACTGCGAAAAGACAGCCCGTGCAGGCAAAGCGACGTACTGGTACGTAGCCTGCTGCTGGGTTTAGCGTGTGCATGCGTCTCACCCAAGCCGACATAGTCAGCAAGTCCCTGCCTAAGATTTATGGCCGGGACCGTCTGATTGGCTGTGTCCAATCACAGCCCAGAGACAATCAACACAGGACTCTGTACAGAGGGAACGGTCTCTGTTTCTCATCCCTGCTTTGCAGGGATAGGAAACAAAGAGATATGTTAGTAAAAGCAGCACACATCTCACCTTGTTAAGCACACATTTAACCCCTTGATCTCCCTAGATGTTAACCCCTTCCCAGCCAGTGTCATTAGTACAGTGACCATGTATATTATTAGCATTGATCAATGCTGGTGATGTCCGTGGCAGTTAGTCAGTTGCCTCCCCCAGCGTCAGTTACTATTGCAGTCCCATTCTAGTATATATACAATAGTTTGTAGGTGCTATAAGTTTCACGCAAACCAATTAATATACACTTATTGGGATTTTTGTTTTTAACCAAAGACATATAGCAGAATACATTTTGACCAAAATTTATGAAGAAATAAGATTTTTTTATTTTCTTTATTATTGGATATGTTTTATAGCAGAAAATAAAAAGTATGGGCCAGATTCACGTAGAAGTGCGGCGGCGTAACATATCGTAGATACGTTACACCGCCGCAAGTTTTCATCGCAAGTGCCTGATTCACAAAGCACTTGCAATGAAAACCTACGCTGGCGGCCTCCGGCAGTAGGTCCGCGTAAGCCCCGGACCTACTGCGCATGCTCCGTTTCGAAATTCCCGCCGTGCTTTGCGCGAACTGACGTCATTTTTTCGAACGGCGCCGTGCGTAGCGTACTTCCGTATTCCCGGACGTCTTACGCAAACGACGTGAATTTTTAAATTTCGACGCGGGAATGACGGCCATACTTTATACAGCACATACGTGTGCTGTGTAAAGTTAGGGCACCCAAAACGACGACTACATTTGCGACGGGAAACTAGACTAGCAGCAACGTAGCGAACGTGAAAAAACCGTCGTGGATCGCCGTAACTCCTAATTTGCATACCCGATGCTGGTTTACGACGCAAACTCCCCCCAGCGGCGGCCGCGGTACTGCATCCTAAGATCCGACAGTGTAAAACGATTACACCTGTCGGATCTTAGGGATATCTATGCGTAACTGATTCTATGAATCGGTCGCATAGATACTCTGAGAGATACGACGGAGTATCTGAGATACTCCGTCGTATCTCCTTTGTGAATCTGGCCCTATGTTTTTTTTTTCAAAATTTTTTGTCTTTTTTCATTTTATATCACAAAAAAATAAAAACCCAAGTAGTGATCAAATACCACCAAAAGAAAACCCTATTTGTGTGGAAAAAATGTGGATGTGCCTTCCTTAATAATAATAATAATAATAATAATAATAATAATAATAATAATAATATTGTCCTTATTTTTTTTGTTTTTGTTTCATTTTAAGGGCGTCCAATAGAGTTTTAGGAAAAATTATGATATTGGTATATATATGACGGGGAGAAAAGATATACAGGAATCTATAGAAATACATATGGCTAGACTTTATACAGTGCCTTGAAAAGGTATTTATACCCCTTGAAATTTTCCACATTTTGTCATGTTACAACCAAAAACATAAATGTATTTTATGTGATAGCCCAACACAAAGTGGCACATAATTGTGAAGTGGAAGGAAAATGATAAATGGTTTTCGTACTTTGTACTTTTTCAATATTTTGTAGAACCCCCTTTCGCTGCAATTACAGCTGCAAGTCTTTTTGGGATGTCTACCAGCTTTGCACATCTAGAGAGTGATATTTTTGCCCATTATTCTCTGGAAAATAGCTCAAGCTCTGTCAGATTGGATGGAGAGCATCTGAACAGCAATTTTCAAGTCTTGCCACAGATTCTCAATTGTATTTAAGTCCGGACTTTGGGCTATTCTTACACATGAATATGCTTTGATCTAAACCATTCCATTGTAGCTCTGGCTGTATATTTACAGGTTTTCTTCTAAGATTGTCCTGTATTTGGCTCCATCCATCTTCCCATCAACTCGGACCATCTTCCCTGTCCCTGCTGAAGAGAAGCATCCCCACAACATGATGCTGCCACCACCATGTTTAACAGTGGGGATAGTGTGTTCAGGGTGATATGCAGTGTTAGTTTTCCGCCACACATAGCGTTTTGCTTTTAGGCCAAAAAGTTCAATTTTTGGCACCTTCTTTTACATGTTTGCTGTGTCCCCCACATGGTTTCTTGCAAAATGCAAATGGGACTTCTTATGGCTTTCTTTCAACAATGGCTTTCTTCTTCTTGCCACTCTTCCATAAAGGCGAGATTTGTGGAGAGCACAACTAATGTGTGGACAGATTCACCCACCTGGGCTTGGATCTCTGTAGCTCCTCCCGAGTTACCATGGGCCTCTTGGCTGCTTCTCTGATTAATGCTCTCCAGGCCTGGCCTGTCTATTTTAGGTGGGCAGAAATGTCTTGGTAGGTTTGCAGTTGTGCCATACTCTTTCCATTTTCGGATGATGGATTGAACAATGCTCCGTGAGATGTTTAAAGCTTGGGGTATTTTTTTACAACCTAACACTGCTTTAAACGTCTCTACAACTTTATACCTGACCTGTCAAATTGCACAGTGTGTTCAATCACAGTGGCTGGCCGATGGGGCCAGTGCTACAAATATCAACGATTTTAAAGTGAATATTGTTGCAAAAACATAAACATGAATCCCTGTGTGATTAAACAAAAAGGCATTAAGTAATATGCACAATTTTAAATAGTGGCCATTGTGCGAGGAATTTTGTTTCATATAAAGTGACTGGTGCTGAAAAAACATAAACTTGAATCGCTGTGCGATTAAAGAAATAATATCATAAATAATATAAAGTGACCAGTGCTCCACAGAATAAATCCTTAAATGGTTTGTAAAGGAATTTTTTTTTATCTTAATAGCTTCCTTTACCTTAATAGCTTCCTTTGCTGCTTTCATGTCCTCATTGCTTGTTTTTGCTCTCAAGTTGCTGTAATTCTTCTCTGATCCCCACACTTCCTGGTTGTCTGTTTCCTGATACCCACAGTGCTGGGAGCTTTCTCTCTGTGGTCACTAATCAAGGAGGTGTGATTACTGTGTGTCTAAAACCCCACAGCACCAATCGGTTTCGTTTTCCAAACCATCACTGCCCTGTATTGGCTCTGTACAGCAGAGAAGCAGGAAACAACATGCAAAAACGAAACTAGAAACGACAGGTACATTATGTATTTTTAATAGTTTTTAAAGGAATCAGTTAACTATTATGTCTCTATACCCTGTAAACAGTCATTTCAGCATATTTTTTTTTCATTTACAACTCCTTTAAGTGATTAAAGGGTTACAAGCATTTGGCTATATATCATATGTCCACAAAGGCAAAGGTCCACATCAAAAATCACATAAAAGTCCTTAATATGGCCTTGCTTTGAAAGTAATTGTTATTGGTGTTGCAACAAAAGAGAAACAAACCTAGAATGTCCCCCTTTGTCCTTGCTTCCACTCAAACGTGCATGAAAATGGCAAAGATGGGCTCCAAAGTGTGATAACGTAAGCCAAGATTTATCAAAATAGATGATAATGCAATTACATTCATGGTAAAATAACCAGCATGAAAAACAAGGAAATCCGGGACACGATGCGCTCCACGGCTCTAAAAACTGGAAGTGATGCAACAACGCTCTGACTCCGCCCTACTCGTTTTGTCGCAGCGAAGAGCGGACAAGGGCAGACCTCCTAGGTTTGGTCATGGATATTACAGCCAAGTGGTGCTGTAAACACCGGCTGCCCCCTTTTGAGGGGAGAGACTTCTGGTGAGTGAAGTAATAAGAGGTGGGCATGTAAGCAGACACCGGGCACACCGCATGATCTTGTGGAATTATTTTTTTGTTGCAATACCAATAACAATCACTTTCACAGCAAGACCACATTAAGGACTTTTAAAATCATTGATTTTTGTAGCACTGGCCCCATTGGCCAGCCTCTGTAATTTGAAACTTTACTTGTTTTGTCTGTCAATGAAAATGTAATAAAAATTAAATTGAGTAAAAACAATGATATAAACTTAGTTTGTGTACAGCGTTGTATGACCGCGCAATTAGCAGTTAAAATAGCGCAGTGCTAAATAACAAAAAAGGGCCTGGTCATGAAGGAGGTAAAACCTTCCGGAGCTGAGTTGGTTAGCATGTGCTAATTCAGGATGATATAACATTGTTTGTATGGGCGTGCGTGTATGCACGTGCATGCTTTTACTGCATAGTCATGGTGACCTGTCTCTCCCTGAAGCCTTTATGTATTTTATGATCTATTCCCAAAAGACAAGACAGACTCTTTCCATCTTCCTATGGTTGTATGAAGTTGTTTTTCTCACACATCGACAAATATACAGCATTAATAGGCATTTAAAATTCTCTTGATGCCATTTTGTCACCTTTTGATATCTTAAGTATAATAGCTAAAAAAGCTTTCCATTATTCTTTAACGCAAGCTTGTTCTTCACTGATTGTTCTGACATTAGTAGAGATTTAAGTGAAAGCATATCCTATAAAGCACGTTTCCCCAAGTGAATCCCAACCCCCTTTGTATGTTAACATCTGACATTTGGCGTCCTCTTATCAGAAGATGAAAACTGGGTACTGAGCAATGAATAGGAAAAGAACAGAGGAGAAAAGCCTTAATTATAAGCATTCCCGTGAGGGAACTATATATAGATGCTAATCCATGGCCCCATCTAAACTATCAATAGGTGAACCTAGTGACTGGTCTATGATTAGTAGCATGTACATACTATTTGCCTGTAGACTATCTTACTAGAGACCTCTAAATAGTGGTTTTGCAATCTCCTTCCATTTATGTCAGGTCATCTCACAAAGACCTTTTGTTTTCCATTCTTTCAAACCTGTGGGGTGATGGAATCGTGTTCTTGTTCAAGGATTGAAGCCTCTATGAGACCAAGGTTAGCTACGCTAATGGTAAGCAACCTAGACAGCTGTCATTAAACAATGCAGAGAGATGTCTGGCCATCTATCAATAACCTTTTCATATGTAAAACAATGCTTAACCACTTAAGCCCCGAACCTTTAGGCATCTAAATGCCCAGGCCAGGTTTTGCGATTCGGCACTGTGTCGCTTTAACAGACAATTGCGCGGTCGTGCGACGTGACTCCCAAACAAAATTGACGTCCTTTTTTTCCCACAAATAGAGCTTTCTTTTGGTGGTATTTGATCACCTCTGCGGTTTTTATTTTTTGCGCTATAAACAAAAATAGAGCGACAATTTTGAAAAAAATTCAATATTTTTTACTTTTTGCTATAATAAATATCCCCCAAAAACATATATAAATTTTTTTTTCCCTCAGTTTAGGCCGATACGTATTCTTCTACCTATTTTTGGTAAAAAAAAATCGCAATAAGTGTTATCGATTGGTTTGAGCAAAATTTATAGCGTTTACAAAATAGGGGATAGTTTTATTGCATTTTTATTAATTTATTTTTATTTTTTTTACTACTATTGGCGGCGATCAGTGATTTTTTTCGTGACTGCGACATTATGGCGGACACTTCGGACAATTTTGACACATTTTTGGGACCATTGTCATTTTCACAGAAAAAAATGCATTTAAATTGCATTGTTTATTGTGAAAATGACAGTTGCAGTTTGGGAGTTAACCACAGGGGGCGCTGTAGGAGTTAGGGTTCACCTAGTGTGTGTGTTTACAACTGTAGGGGGGTGTGGCTGTAGGACTGATGTCATCAATCGAGTCTCCCTATAAAAGGGATCACTCGATCGATACGCCACCACAGAGAAGCACGGGGAAGCCGTGTTTACATACGGCTCTCCCCGTTCTTCAGCTCCGGGGAGCGATCGCGACGGAGCGGCTATAAACGAATAGCCACGCCGTCGTCCTGGATCGCTCCCCGAGGTAAGCTGCCTGCCGCACGCAGCGGAGGGGGTCCCGATCGGACCCCCCACCCGCTAGAAGGCAGGGACGTATATATATACGCCCATCTGCCTGTACGTGCCATTCTGTGGACGTATATAGTCGTGCGGCGGGCGTTAAGTGGTTAAACAGCTGAATGTATGAGGACTTGTTTTGGACATATGTTGTTATAGGCGTCCATACACAAGAACTAATACAATTTGAACAATTTTGATGCTATGGTACAATCATTTCAACTAGCTACCACGGAGATAGTTGCCACTTAAAAAATGATCAGAAGCCCTCTAACATTGATACTGTAAATGCTTTTTTGAACATGGTATTTAAAATGATCCTTTTAGATTTTATTAGATGATTAAACACAAGTATCAAAATGAAATTGATTACTAAATGAATGGAAAAGAACAGTAGTCTGGAATGTTGCCCTGGATGTGGTTGTGTGAAGGCGTGATAGCATTCGTATGAGTGTCCAGAATAAAGCCCATTTCTGGAGCTCTATGATCTTCTATCCAGTATTATCGCTGAAAAGCAGCCACAGCTATTCTGTCTCTTCTTCAGAGTTGGATAATCATGTGCATATCATCTCGGCAGCTTGGCTCTATCTTTTGACATCTGCAAATTGAGATTTTATATTTGCATTTCTCCCAAAGGGCTTCTAGGAGAAGCATTTTTTTTTTTTATACTTTATATTTCAACATACAGCATTACACACAATTGGTTTTATTTACTAAAGCTGGAGAGTGCAAAATCAGTCTCACTTCTGCATATGGACCAATTGGCTTCTAACCTCAGCTTTTTCATTTAAGTTTGGCAACAAAATCTGCAAGCTGATTGCTTTCTATGCAGAAGTGAGCCTGATTTTTCACTCTCCAGCTTTAGGTAATTGTCATGATCACTTGATGCCCCTGTTCCTCGTTTCAGCACACGGGTGTTGGCTGTTGCTTTTCCTCTTTGTCTGTGTTCACCTGTTGACTAACTGACCTGGTCAGTCACCTGATATTAACAAACTGAACACTCTATCCCTCGCTTGTGATAGAGACATAGACCTGCATTGTTCTGATCAAGCCTTCCGTTTGCCTGCACTACTTTGCTGTTAGATTTCCCTGTGTATGACCCGGATCGGATATTGGACCACCCAGAACTCCGCCTGCCTTATTACCTGGACCGTCTTAGACCCATGCTATCTGTTAAACAGCAAGTACCTGTTTGTGTTCAGTTCACATCTGTCCTGGTGTGATAACCAGACTCTATAGCATTGTGTATAAGTCCTGGGGGCAACCAAGTACCGGTAGGCCTACTTGCCTTAAAGGAAAGGGGCTGCTATAGGTGAAGCGCATGGTAGCAAGCTATAGAGTCTGACCACCTGCATTGGGATAGACTTGACATTTGTGACAGTAATAAACCCCAATGTGTAAAATAATCGTTAAATAAACATGTTAGTTCGTACAAACTAATATTTATTTTATTTTATAATGTGGGATCATCTAATTGGCTTAGGTCACTGTTGCCAAATACACTTGCTGACTTTGTTGACAAGACATGAAGTACAGCACTCGTCACAGCCATGCTGAAGAGTTGTGGTCATTCCACAAGTTGCTGTAAGACGTTGGACACATTGGGCCGGATTCAGATACCTGTGCGTATCTCTCCGCTGTAACTTTGGGCGCAAGTTCCGTATTCAGAAAGAACTTGCTCTCTAAGTTGCGGCGTAACGTATATGGGCCGGCGTAAGCCCGCCTAATTCAAATGGGGATGTGGGGGGCGTGTTTTATTAAAATTTTGCTTGACCCCGCGTATTTTACGTTTTTTTTTTTTAAACGGCGCATGCACCGTTTGTGAAAACATCCCAGTGCGCATGCTCGAAAATCCGCCGCAAAACGTCATTGCTTTCGACGTGAACGTAAATTACGTCCAGCCGTATTCGCGAACGACTTACGCAAACAACGTCAAAATTCAAAACTCGGCGCGGGAACGACGGCCATACTTAACATTAGCTACGCCTCATATAGCAGGGGTAACTATACGCCGGAAAAAGCCAAACGCAAACGACGTAAAAAAAAGAAGTGCCGGGCGGTCGTTCGTTTCTGAATCGGCGTAAATACTAATTTGCATATTCCTCGCGTAAAAATACGGAAGCGCCACCTAGCGGCCAGCCTGAAATTGCAGCCTAAGATACGACGGTGTAAGACACTTACACCTGTCGGATCTTAGGGATATCTAGGCGTAACTGATTCTCTGAATCAGTCGCATAGATACGACCGGCCGGACTCAGATATACGACGGCGTATCAGGAGATACGCCGTCGTATCTCTTTCTGAATCCGGCCCACAATGACACTCTAGACCAGGGGTAGGCAATCTGTGGCCCCCGCCAGCTGTTGTGGAACTACATTTCCCATGAGGCATTGCAAGGCTGACAGTTACAATTGCTCCCAGAGGCATGATGGGACTTGTAGTTCTGCAACCCCTGGAGGGCCCCAGATTGCCTACCTCAGCTCTAGACAGCTGATCTGGCTTCAGTGATACTGTTGGTTAGTAGTGGATCTGTGGCCTGTGTCTCATGGAGAACATCTATGAACAAATACAGTGACTTCCTTCAAAGGGTAAAGCCGAAGTTTAATCTGTTTTATATTTTGCCTTCCTTTGCCCCCCCCCCCCCCTTTCCCCTTATGCTTTTGAAATGTTTAAGAGTGCACTCACACTGACACTTTGAACCAGCCTCAGGCACAGTTCAGTCCCTTGGGTCAGTTTGTTGCATGCTGCAAATCATGCCTCAGGTCAGTCAAGCATACCGCACCCAGGACCACTTGAAAGAGGTGGTTCACTTGCGGTCCGCTATGGTGTTCCATAGCACAGAACTCTCCATAGTTGACAATGCAAGGATCACTGATCTGGCAAGCATAGTAAGTGTTCCCAAGAACACTTGCTTACAGTCCGGTGTAAATGCAGACCAGTAGGTGAGTGGAAATATAAGTGAATCAAACTCAGACCCAGTTCAATTTAACCAATGTGATTTCTCCCCTAATGCAAGCTTTCCACTTTTTTATTATTTTTTTAAGACTAACCAATGTCGTTGATATATTATGAATGGTGGAAATGGTTGGCAGAGTGCCGTAGTTTCATGAAAACATTGCAGCACCCTACCCTAGTACACCTCTCAAGAGCCCTTTGCCTTCATGCTAGCAAAACTGAGATCTTTGTGCAAAGATCAAATGTCTTGATGAGTAAATGTCTGCCTGGAGTGGGCATCTCTAGGCTGCATTTGCATGGGAATGCTTTACCCCTTTTACAGTCATTTTTCAGGTGCTTTTGGGCCAGTAATGCCCCCCAAATACGCCTCCCTGCTTTCACACTGGGGCGCTGATCTGGCAGGACGGTAAAAAAAAGTCCTGCAAGCAGCTTCTTTGGGGTGGGGGAGCGATGTATACACCAGTCTTCTAACGCTCCTGCCCATTGAAATTAATGTGCACCACCGCTAAAGCGCCCGAAAAACAATTCGGCAGCGGTGCTACACGGGCGCATTTAACCCTTTATTTGGCCGCTAGCGGGGGTTCAAAGCACCCCGCTTGCGGCCGAATAGCACCACTAAAACTACAGTAAAGCGCCTCTAAAACTAGCGGCGTTTTACCATCAATGCCCGCCCCAGTGTGAAAGCAGCCTTAGGTAAAACCCACATATGATGATGAGCTTTCATGATTGAAAAAGTCCAATTATTGAAATGGGTCAGCCAGGAACAGCAAGACTGGGCTATTCAGTGTTTCCCAACTCCAGTCTTCAAGGCACACCAACAGGTCATGTTTTCAGGCTTTCCATTATTTCGCACATGTGATTTGATCAGTTTCACTGCCTTAGTAATTACCACAGCCGTTTCATCTGAGGGAAATCCTGAAAACATGACCTGTTGGTGTGCCTTGAGGACTGGAGTTGGGAAACACTGGGCTAGATCATGCTAGACATCCTGAAGCCAGGATATGAAGCAGGCTTTATGTAACATGGAGCAGCTTCTAGCGCATTATATTCCTCCTATTTCTTGTGTATTGAACTATCTTGTAATTGTACTGTATCCCGTTATTTCTGTAAAAGCACTGTGCAAACTGTTGGTTCTATATAAAACCTGTAAAATAATAATCGTACACACTATAATAATTTCACAGTGAAATCAGAGTATGTATTTTCAGCACACGAGAGACGTCTATACAACTATGCAAGACTAAATTTAAGACTGTAGCTCTGCTTTAAAGGATAAGTTAAACTTGTGTAACATGTTACCCATATTCAGGGTGTAATATGTTACAGATACACTGGCCTGTTTTTAAGAGCAAGCAATGGGATCCTCGCTTGCTGGGCCGCGTGGGGCTCCAGGCTTCAGTTCCATCATTCATTTAGTGTTCTGTGAATGGGAAACTACAAGTACCAAAAGCCTTTGCGGCTAACGGCTTAGTAGGTCTCAATGGACTACCAGGGCGTTGTTGAGTGCTCTAGTAGTTCATCAAGCTTTCCTGTCATTATGTAACTGCCTGCCTGTATGAGGTACGAACAGACAGATACACTGACAGTCTGCAATAGCCCTGCATAGCAATCCGAAATCTGCTGATCTTGGGTGCCATGCTTTGCAAAAAGATGTGCATTTTTTTTTTTTTTTTGTAAAGGTGAACTTCTCCTTTTAACTTGAACATTTACTAAATCATATCTTGTAATAATCCTTACTTTCTGTTTTTTAATTGGGGAAAGAAGCTGGTAAAGTAGGGAAATCTAGCTGAAATATAGAAAAATGTATTAAATTATGAAAAATGACAATAGTGAAAGTGTAGATCAGTGATAAAATCTGGAGAGCTGAAATTACACTTTAAAATCCACAAACCCATTTTGTTAAGTAATATCTACAGGTCTAAATCTTGATACTTTATGTAAAACACAGACAATTTTAAAGACTTTATAAGTATGCAAGCTCATTTCCACAAGCACAGAGTTCCTTTACATGAGCAGAAGCTTGAGGCATTAAAATGCAGAGTGGAGTGCAAACATTATATGTCAACATTAGCAGCATGCTAGAGAGATGAGATATCTAGCCAGAGAAACTTCCCTGGCTATTTTTTATTTTTTTTCTTCATTTGTGGAAAATGTATTTTCATATTATTATTATTATTATTATTATTATTATTATTTTTTAACATATAGAAAATACTACTTTAAAGGCCAGATTCATCCCAAAACTAATATTAATGTTCTGTGTGTTCATTGGCAAGTTTAATCAATTTTTTTATTTATTTTTTGTATTAAAATTCCACCCAGATAAAAAACAAACAAAAAAAAACCTGCAAGACAAAGGCATAATGAGCTAGTATGCATCGCATACTAGCTCATTATGAAATACTTATTTACCGCCGGTAATGGCACAGCAGCTGAAGAAACATCACAAGCGAGCAATTTCTTCAATGCGCATGTGCCAATGACATTGGCACTAGTGGATACAGTGAATATCTCCTAAACTGTTTAGGAGAAATTCACGGTACATACAGGTAAGCCTTATTATAGGCTTACCTGTATGTAAAAGTGGTTGTACAGGTTTTTTTTTTTTCATTCATAATTCTAAATTGTCTTTTTTTCAAAGTGGGGGTGGGGGGATGCCACAAAAACAATAAGGATTCAATATGGTATTTGGAATCTAATAATATCCATTTGCCTATCCCAATGCACATTGTATTTTGTAAGTATTTTTACTGACACAGTTGGCATCATCGTAATAATCAAAGGCACATTTTTTTTTTATATAACTTGTAAATATTTCATTTCCTGTATTGTTGGGGAAACAAAATATTAATTTTCAATAAATATTCAATTAAAATTACACTCGGGACCCAGAACAATTGTCCCTTGAACAATGGAATACTAATCATTTTTCGGCATGAAAGAAAACTTAGTTTTTCAGCATGTCCAAAAAATTAAGTTTTTCCAACTTCATCATTAAAAACGACGTTGCCCGCACACCATCGTTTTTCAAAAATTATGAACAAAGCGCGGTGACGTACAACACATACAACGGCACTCTAAAGGGGAAGTTCTATTCGCCTTTGGGCTGCTTTAGCTGATTCCTTGTTAGTAAAAGACGATTTGCGCTTTTTTGTCTGTTACAGCGTGATAAATGTGCTTACTCGATTATGAACGGTAGTTTTACCAGAACGAGCGCTCCCATCTCATAACTTGCTTCTGAGCATGCTCGGGTTTAAAACGTCGTTTTAGCCCACACACGATAATTTTTTACATCCCGAAAAACTACATTTTTTTTAAACGACGTTAAAAAATGCAGCATGTTCGAATTTTTTTGTCGTTTTTCAGAAACTGAAAAACGATGTGCAGCCCACACACGATCAATTTAAATGACGTTTTAAAAAAAAAGTTTTCTTTCATGCCGAAAAATTATCGTGTGTACGCGGCATCACATGCAGTGCTCCAAAATGATGGAGCATTGATGGTTGGGGTCCCAGAATATACCTGAAAAAGTATTCATACCCCTTGAAATTTTCCACATTTTGTCATTCTAACACATGAATATGCTTTTGATGATGATCCCCAGAACATGATGCTGCCACCCCCATGTTTCATGGTGGGGATCATGTGTTCAGGGCGATGTGCAGTGTTATTTTTCCACCACATAGCGTTTTGTTTTCAGGCCAAAAAGTTCAATTGTGGTCTCATCTGACCAGAGCACCTTATTCCACATGTTTGCTGTGTCCCCCACATGGCTTCTCGCAAACTGCAAACGGGACTTCTTATGGCTTTCTTTCAACAATGGCTTTTTTCTTCTTGCCACTCTTCCATAAAGGCCATATTTGTGGAGAGCAGGACTAATAGTTGTCCTGTTGATAGATTTTTCCACCTGAGCTGTAGATCCCTGCAGCCTTTAGGGCTACACATTGTGAGGACATCTATACACATTGGAGTAAGTCTTATGGAACCTTCATCATCTACTTGGCATTATCCATCAGGCCTCAATAATATGCCTCCCCAATTGGGATCTGTCATACTCCGATGATATAGATGTCGTCCTGTCCCCCTTCTTTTTGGAAATCTAGCCAGAGCATTTAGGGTCAAGTTGTTATGATTTTGGTATCTTGTTATTTTTTACGAGTTATGTTGTAGTGTACTGTATGGGACTAGATCTCTATTACAGCCTGTTTTTGCTACATTGTGGTTGGTGCATTTACTACTATAATATTAGGAATGTGTTTGACCAAATTTGGTCTTACAGTGGGCTATAGTCCTCTCTTTTCTACCAATTGGGTTCACTACAGACAACATGTTATGTATATGCATCGTTTTTTCAGATCTATTTGAAGTTTGGGCTCCTTGAATGATTGTCTAGTCCTGTGGAGTCCCTCCCTATACCTTTTGGATAAAGCGTCACCAGCCCAGTATTTGTCCTGAGGAAGCTAATATCCAGTGAAATGTGTTGACAAGTGAGTGTGAAGGCATCATTGGATCAAACTTTTCTACTAAATACACTACTTTAAATTGTTTCTATACCTAGATCCAACCTTCATAATTTGCATTATTGGGTAACTGTGTGCATATAGGGTGCTGACAGAGGTGGACTGACAACTCATGGGGCCCCCAGGCAATAGAAGATTATGGGGCCCCTGGACTTACAGATGGCCACCACGCCAGGAGGCAGTGCAGCTAAAATCTTGGGATTTTCACATCAAAAGCATGTCGGTTTCGGACATATCAGGGACAGATGTAAAAAAAAAATATTTTTTTACATATCGTCCCTGGTTTTACTGAGCCTGGCAACCCTGATGGGGCCCCCAAGTGGCATGGGGCCCTCGGGCAGTGCCCGAGTGACTGAATGGTCAGTCCGCCCCTGGGTGCTGATTGTATGTTTTCTAGTTTGTTCCCTGGTCTGGTTTGTTCCTTGGCCTTTGTGATACTGTTTGTTCACTAAGGTTCTCTAACAAACTCTGAAGGCTTCACAAAACAGCTGTATTTTATACGGAGATGAAATTACACACAGGTGAACTCTATTTACTAATTGGTTGACTTGGATGGCAATTGGTTCCACTATATTTTAGTTCGGGGTATCAGAGTAAAGGGGGCAGAATACAAAAATGCACGCCACACTTTTCAGATATTTGTTTGTAAAAAAAATATTGAAAATAATTTTGCTTCCCCAATTATGTGCCACTTTGTGTTAGTGTATCACATAAAATCCCAATAAAACACATTTACGTTTTGGTTGTAACGTGACAAAATGTGGAAAATTCCAAGGGATATGAATATTTTTTTCAAGGCACTATCATTGTACAGTGATGGAGCATCCTCATAACTTACTAGCAGCTCAAGTCCTCGAATAAAGAACAATGAAAAGATTTCCCAACTGTAGACCAGCTAGTCCGTACAGAAAATCAAAATCAAATGCTTATAATATTCTGAATAAAGCTAAGGATTTGTTGCATATACTTACAATTAGATGTAAAGCCACAATGACACCTTAAGGCAACCCCTAAATAGTGTTGGGTGCCATAATAAATATATGCACTCCCGATCAATTTCTGTATTACGGTTGAAAGACCCATGTGAAATTTGAGCAATTGTTACATTAACGAAGCTGTGACTAGGCCAATATTTATAACAAAGCCACCTATCTGAACTATGCCTTATGCACACACAACTTAACCATGCATATCCTGTTATGACGATGGTTCTTATAGTATGAAGCAAGAAAGCTTCAAAAACATACTTAGGTAGATTCACAAAGAGTTAGGCCGGGCTTATCAGTAGATAAGTCGACCTAACTCAGAATCTATGCCGACCTAAGTTTAAGCGTATGCTCAAACAGAGATACGCTTAAACCTTGCTTGCTTGCGCCGTCCTATCTTAGATTGCAATATTTTGGATGGCCGCTAGGTGGCGCTTCCATTGCGGTCGGCGTAGATTATGTAAATTAGTTTGTACGCCGATTCCCGAACGTACGCCCGGCCGCCGCAGTCGCTTTACGCCGTTTCCGTAAGGCCTTAGGCGGCCTAAAGTTATTCCACCTATGAGGTGGAATAACAATGTTAAAGTATGGCCGCCGTTCCCGCCGCGAGGTTCGAATTTTTTATGTCGTTTGCGTAAGTCGTCCGCGAATCGGGTGTTACGTCGTTTACGTCCACGTCGAAATCAATAGGCCCGTACGGCGTACTTAGCCGCAATGCGCACTGGGAAATGTAGGCGCCCGGCGCATGCGCAGTAACAAAAAAACGTAAAAAACATGAGGTCAAGCCTCGTTACCATTAAACACGCCCCCCTCCAACCCATTTGAATTAGGCGCCCTTACGCCCGCCGCGATTACACTACGCCGCCCTAAGTAAGGAGGTAAGTGCTTTGAGAATCATGTACTCAGGGCCGGGACAAGGGGTGGGCAGGAGGGTCGGCTGCCCCTGGCGCAATGGTTTATTGCAGGGATGGAGGGCACCCAGACCCTAACCCTAAGGGAAAGGGGGGGCGCAGTTTGGCATCTTTGCCCTGGGCGCTGGAAGACCTTGTCCCGCCACTGCATGTACTTGCCTCTCTTACTTAAGGCGGCGTAGTGTAAACCCGCTAGGCTGCGCCGTCTTAAAATTGCGCACCTGTACCTGAATCTACCCAACTGATTCATGCAGCTACCTATGCTGTACATGGCTCAACAGCAAAGTATTACTGCAATTACATTTTAAGAGTGAAAGCTAAAAATTAGCCTGAACACAAGCCCAGAGTCAGCTATCTCCGATGTGTAGCACTCAGCTTTTGACTGCATGCCAACTCTGGAAGTGTTAGAATGTCATTATATTATCTCGCTTTAAGTAAGATGTTGATTACAATGTGGCTTGAGTAGTATCATGAAAAAGAGCTGAGAGCCAGGATGATTTCCATTGCTGTTGCTCATATCAGGAAAAGGAAAGGACGCTGATAAAAATGCACAGTAAAAAAAATATGAATTATTATTCAGTTTAAAATCAGTCTTGCAGGAATGCCCAAGGACAGAGGGGTTACACGGGTTACAAATCATGCTTCTGTGTGTGATTACTTGTCATACATTCCATGCATAAAAATGCAAAATAATGATAACAAGATCTGAGGTACATTATTGCTGTGGCTGATGTCCACAGCATACAAATGAAATGTCCATCACAAGGCGGGAGAAAAATAAACTTTCCAAGGTTTGACTGTATACAATTTTGTTTCCAGATATAAGACATCAACAGGACCAATGCTGTGCCAGCATGCATTCCTCCTTCCAGCTACATGCATGTAGTGATTGGACTTCCTCTCTCCATCCTGGGGCAGGCAGAGGCATGATCTCACACCATTTATTTTGTTACTTTAACCTATATAGCCATCTATAGTATACACTCTTTGGACACACTGGATTTGGAATCAAACAGAAAAAGAGCAGAGACCGCACTAAAGGACTTTATAGGCCCTTGTATATCCAAAACTCAAAAATAACATTACAATGTAAAAACTCAGTACAAATTTTTTACACAAAATGTTTAAAAATAATTGGAGGCTGATGATCTAGTACGACGGCAAGCAATTGTATACATGAACAATGTTCTACAATATCTGTTGACCTCAAAACCTGGTCCAACAACGGCCAATCAACTGGAATCACCCGACACGTTTCAGGATCTAATCCTTTCTTCAGGGGTGTAGGGTAAGTAGAACAGAGACATTTCTAGAAACAAACATGCATATGTGGTCAATAATGTAAAGTGTATATCCAACATATTCCGCAGCATCAGTCGGCCTACAATTCAAGGTTTGTAGTAGTATCCATCCAGTTACCAAGGGCACAGCACAGCATCATGCCCATACAAAGGGGAGAATAGCAAGGACCGCTCACACATACAGCCAGCATCAAGCCAAGCCAAGCCAAGCCACAGATGATATCTAGTGACAAAAAAAATATAACAAAAACGAATGACCTCAAAAAAATTGAATATTCCGTGCAAAAAAAAAATCCCTCAACACCTGGATTTTGTATGACAACAGGTTAGTAGTCCGTTTTGTAGCTTATCCACTTGCTTTTGATATCTGTGTGTGTGTGTGTGTGTGTGTGTGTGTGTATATACATTTTAACTATTTTCAGTATCTGGCGATCCTTTTATAAGACAGTAAAAAATATCTTCGGATTAGAACCATCAAAACAATGAGACAATTCATGATTGGTTGCTATGAGATCTAGTACTTTCCAGATATCCCTTTTACTTTATTAAATAAGCCTGAAATATCTTATTGTGACATTGACGCCTGCGCTTAGACACTGCCCTGACGGGTCAGTATTTGGCGCATTATAAATCTATTAAATCAATCAATCAATCAATCAAGTTAAAGAATACATATATACACGGTCATGTCCAGAGTTGTGACGCTGAATGGTCATCCTACATGATGTTTACATTGGCTTGGGCTTTTAAAGAGCTTTACTATCGCATCCATTCTTGCACTTCCATACAGCAGCCTCGAGGGGGAATGTAATGGAATATTTCATTTTTAAAAGCTTTGAGAGAAATTGGAAGTCTGACAAAAGTGTGATCTACTGAGAACTACTTGTGATTAAGCCTAGGATGGAGAATAATGGAAATATATGTATTGTGTAAAGAAAAAATGGCTTTTGTGGATTCCTGTTATAATTGCAGTTTCAACACTTTCATGAATTTGAAAGAAATATTCATATTTCTCAGTTGTGTGCTGTCTAGTTTTGTCTGGCATTGTGTCATGGCGTACCGAAGTTAAGCAACGCCAACAGTTGATGATGCCAGGAACAGCTGATCATTGGGAGTACCAGGCCAAATGAATGGGGTTAAAGGATCACTAAAGGAATTTTTTTTTTTTTTTTTTTTTTAGCTAAATAGCTTCCTTTACCTTACTGCAGTCCTGGTTTCATGTCCTCATTGTTCGTTTTTGCTATGATGTTGCTGTAATTTTTCTCTGTTCTGAACAGTCTGTTTCCTGATGAAAAAAGTCATGGGAGCTTTCTCTCTGTGGCACTAATCAAGGAGGTGTGATTACTGTGTGTCTTAAACCCCTCAGAACCAATCACTTTCATTTTACAAACCATCACTGCCCTCTATTGGCTCTGTGTCTCTGTACTTCACAGAAGCGTGAAAAACGAAACTGAAACTACAGGTACATTATATGATTGATTTTTATCTATTTTTAATCATTTTTAAAAGGAATCCGTTAACTTTTATGTCTCTATACCCTATACACAGTCATTTCAGCAAAACATTTTTTTCCTTTACAACTCCTTTAACACTTAATTGGAACACTTGAAAAGCCTCTTAATCTTTGTGTGTATAAATCGCTATCACAGATAAAAAAAATTCTGAACATTGACTGAATTGTTTGCTAACATTTTCCAGGAAGCTGGAAGGATTCTATGTTGTCGAGATGAAAGTAAGTGTTTAAATGGAATCCAAGCCCTGCAGAAGAATGCATTTACTATAGGAGTATAAGTAATGATTTTATACCCAGATAAAAGAAGACTGAATCATCCATACTGTGCTGTATAGTAATTTGAAGGTTGGACTCGTATGCTGTAAAAACATTTTCCCCTTTTTATACCTCATTTAAAGGGAGCATAGCCAAATAATTGCTTCTGAAAATTGGACAACTAAAATAATTCCTCAATTCCTGATACTTGTGTACTGTACGTGGACACCTTTTTTTTTTTTTTTTTTTATTTATTTTTTCTTTATACCTGTAGTACCAGAGAATAATAGTCTACTAACCAATGAAATGCTCTTGCTCCACTAAGGTATTTCTGAGACTGGCTGCAATCTGAAATGTCACACTGCCAGCCTAGGGATCCTCTCGAACTGTCAAAAGAGTAGGTTATAGAAAAGTGACTGATATGCCATTGATACCCTATTAGGTTCAATAAAGTTGTATTGTATTTTTTAGACAAGTATAAACAAAGTCAACAGAATCTGATCGAGCGCCCGACAAAGGGCGACCTGATCTGTAAAATAAAGAATACACACATTCCGTAACATAAAAATAAATGGGTACAAACAGTCACTACTCTGAGAAATGGGTATTGCAAATATAGGCATTTACAAGGCCAATCCGCGACCCATGATGGCCTCCCCTGCACCGGACGCCCCTACGGGGCGTCCACGGCTCAGGGAAGTAAGGGGGACAAGTTTGATACCCTATTAAAGGGTAGTCAATGACATATCGGGTAACCATGGCTGTATTGTTGTAACACTAATTGCTAATTCTGATACGTGAATTGTTAAATGATCTTGGTGGTAAATGAGGGCAGTATCAGTTATGTAGTATGGGTGGTTTGGCAGCAAATACAGATTTTAATTAAGATTATGATTTTAACTAAGATATATATATATAATCTTAAAGCGTTTGTAACCCTAAAAAAAATAAGCCATTGCAAGACCCTGACAATCACAGGCATGACTCCTAGAGGCAGAGGCATTATGGGATTTGTAGAGTCATTACAGCTCATAGTGCTTTTGCAATGTAACAGTTCTATCAATCCCTGGCGCACCAGAAGATTGCAGGGATGGGGGGTGGATTTTTTCTTCAAAAACCCTTCTTTACTTCAAGAACTATTTAATACTCTACAAAAAAAAGTGTAGGAAATACTGTAAATAAGCTGCATTTTTAATTGTGTAAAATGTATAAAACATTGTATGAGTAATAATAAAAACACCAACATAATGGAAAATACAGACTACCGTATTTATTGGGGTATAGCGCGCACCCCTAAAGTTGCCCGAAATTCCTGTGGAATTGTACTTGCAGTTTTGGTGTCTTGCACGGCGTCCATCGGCGGCCTCGTCGGGTCCAGCGTCCGTCTGTGGCTTCGGGTGTCCTCTTCGTCGGGTCCGGCGTCCGTCTGCGGCTTCGGGTGTCCTCTTCGTCGGGTCCGTCTGCGGCTTCAGGGGGCCTCTTCGTCGGGTCCGGCGTCCTTCTGCGGCGTCCTCGTGTCCTCCCTGCTCGTTTTCCCGCGCCGAGTTTGAATACTGCGCCGACATATACAGAGCGCAGTACTCGTGTATGGTCGGGCAGGCTCGGTTACTCTCGCGCTGACGTCCTGTACGTCCAGGACGTGAGCGCGGGAGGAGCCGAGACTGCCCGACTATACACGAGTGTACTGCGCTCGGTATATGTCGGCGCAGTTTTCATACTCGGCGCAGGAAAGCGGGTATCGGCGTATATCGCGCACCTGCGATTTTGCCCTGAAAAAGGGCAAAAAAGTGCGCCGTATACGCCGATAAATACGGTATTTTTAAAGCGATTGTAAAGGCAGAAGGTGTTTTTTATCTTAATGAATTTTATTATTCTGTGTGCAGAAGCCCCCCTAATACTTACCTGAGCCCCATCTAGATCCAGTGATGTTGCATGAGACCCTCGGCTCCTCATTGGCTGAGACAGCAGTGCGGTTCCATTGGCTCCTGCTGCTGACAGTCAAAGGGGGTGGGGCTGATGGGCCACAATTCCGTGTTTGAATGGACACGGAGCTGCGACGCGGCTCGTTTGCCCATATAGCAGGCTGCATGGTATTGCGGCACTCGACAGGATGGAGGGCCAGGAGCACCGAAGAGAGACTCGAGAAGAGGAGAATCTGGGCTGCTCTGTGCTAAACCCCTGAAACAGAGCAGGTAAGTATAACCTGATTTAGATTTAGATTTTTAGTATCACTTTAGGGTGATAGCAAATTATTATTTTACAATATAAGGAATACGTTGTTATAATGGACACATTAGTGTGACAGTGGTTAGGAAATGGGTGCTTTGCGCCTAATATATTATATTGACTTGTCAACATTCTAAACATTTTTGTTCACCTACTTCAGCTATTGAGTTAAGTATGGCAATTTGTATTTTTTTGCAGCACAATAAAATAATCTGTTTTCCATTACAAGGTTTGATTGAGTGCACGTTTTCAGATATGTCTTTCTACTGGCATATTAACTATAATTTTCTTTAGAACTCTTGTAAATTCTGCCACTAAGAAAAAATTTGACTTTGAAAAAGGAGCTATTCTATAATAAAAAGCAAACAATGATTCTAAATGCGACTGTTTACTGCCCATCTCCACACTTGACTTATTCAATGAAGTTTCACAGATCAGTGCTGCAGCCATTGGCTTTACGCTCTGATCAAATGCTGGTTTTCCAGCAAAACTGTTTGTCAGAAGCCCATGGTTAGATCGGCTTCTGTTGAACAGTCAGCAGTAGATGCAGGCTGAGCGTCTGCCGGGTTCCTGCTAAACCAGACATTTTAGGGTCTGTGGGTACCTTGCTCAAAGCAGAGCTCCACCAAAAGGAGAAGTTCTGCTTTAAAGTGGAGGTTCACCCAAAAAATACATTTTTAACATTACATTCAGCCAAATTGTCCTAATGACAATCGGCTGTTTTTTTTTTCCCCGTACATACCTTATTTTCACCGCCGCTTTCGGGTATGTCTTCTGAGGGACTGGGCGTTCCTATCTGATTGACAGGCTTCCGACCGTCACATACTACGCGTCACGAGTTGCCGAACGTCGGTGCGCAGGCCCTGTATAGAGCAGCACCGACTTTCGGTGACCCGGAAGTGGGAGCGGGTACCCGTCAAAACCAGATACCTGCTCCCCCCCCCCCCAAAAAGGTGCCAAATGTGGGGAGCTTCCCCTTATGAGTTGCGCTCCGATTTAAGTGTGCAAAGTGCCCTTAGGTCATTGCCTGGAGGTGTACCAGCTGTTGGCATTGGAGAGATCAGCAGAGGGTGCCTACACCAGTATAGTTTGCTATACTCAAGCAGCAGACTTCACAAGCAAGGCTCAGCATTGTCAGCCCATGGAGGGAAGCTGGGCTTAGCTTGTATTTTAGCAGTGGCGGCCCGTCCATATGGGGCGCAGGGGCGCTGCGCCCCTAATCTATGCGCCTGGCTCCTAATAAACATGCAGAGCACCAAACGCATGGATTCCAATGGGGTTTTCGTTTTTTAGAAGCTTGTGATTAGAGCCTGAGGCTCTAATTGGCTTCAAAAAGGGTGGGCTCTGGGCGCAGAGCATGGCACCCCGAGCCCACCCAGTTGTGTGACAATAGTGAATAAATATTTGCTATTGTCGTCCTGATTCTCCTCCCAGACAATCGGGAATTGAAGACCGGTCACCTGATTGGCCAAGAGGAGAAGCATTCCTATTCAGCGGAAGCTGCTGAAGTCGAGAAGAAGACGACGCAGGTTGATGCTGCCGCCTGGAGGAATCGCTGCCTAGATGGGGCAAATGCAGGGCTGGTGACCGACCAACCAGGGGGGGTTGGGGTGTCTGTGACCATCTGACTGGGGGGGGTGGCAAACAATCAACCCACCGCCCCCACCTTCCCCCCAGTTGGTCAGGTCACAGACACCCCAACCCCCCGGTCACCAGCCCCGCACTTGCCCCATCTAGGCAGCGCTTCCGGGCGGCGGCGGGACTTCCTCTCAACCCCCCCAGGTCAAAAAACACTATTTCATGATCACCAGCTTTATTTAATATTAAAAGTAGTCTAACAAATAAACAGGGGACATTTTGCAAATGCAGATAATCTCAGCAAATATTTCGTTTTTTTTACCAAACGCTTTGACCAGTACTACTATGTGTGGGTGTATATAAGAAAATATGACAGCTGTGATCATAGTAAAGAGGCTGGGTGGACAGAAACACTGGTTCCTAACTTGTCATAATCAGCATTGACCATTGACAGCATTGATCAACAAAGTACAGGACTGTCATGAAAACCTCTTTTTCTGCACAGTCTTTAGATATAGCAAACAGGCAGAGTTCCATGCTGTGCTTTCACAATTTGCTGCAGATTTGAAAAGAAATGCCTGCAGACTAGAATTCATCCAGTCCTAAATGCTGGAAACCTGGTCATAAAAGAGCAGGTGTGTGCGTGATTTGAGTGAGCTGGGACATGCTGAGGAAGAAAACTGCTTTGCATTTAATGTAGACCGGCTGACACACTAATGTTGCTTACGGTCAAGACTCTGAATACTTAGGCTTTCTAGTATATAATTACATGTACTGAATAATTATATTCTTCAAAGGATCCTCATCCCTTTTTGACAAATGTAAAAAAAAAAATGGCCTAGAGACAAAACAAAAAATGACACACTAATACAGCTTAAAATTGAGTTCAATAACATGCTGCAGCTTGTAGTGAATAAAAATGTTAACATTTAAAGTGATCTAAAACATGAGACGTGATGCGCTGCTGTATAAACCAATGTATATGTGAAATAAGCAATGTAATCTGTGCATTAGTATAGAAATATAACAAACTTAAAAGTGAAAAGGTATCTTCTTAAATATACAAATGTCTACAGTGTCTAATGTCTACACACAGATAGATGAAAATCCTTCCAATGTTCTGTCAATTGATGATTCACTCAGTGTGATATACATTCCTATAATAGCATTGTCTTTATCCATAAAAGTTTTATGTGCATGCAGATGAACTTGTTGGTGACATAAAGCACCCAAAATTACAGTGCTACAAATATAATTTGTCTTTTTCAGTGCTTCACCACAGTGAGTGTGACCCCTGATGAAGTCACGTGGTTAGTGACGATACGCGTGGGGAGGAGCCAGTTGACGTTACAGATGAACACGAGGCATAGCGGCAAGTTTGATCTGCTACATATTGGGTTAGTGTTGCTCATTTGAATGTGTTTTATACAAGTATTATTTTTGTGAGTGCAATACTTTATCTATAATAATTTGTGCTGTTTTTTTTAACATACTACACTATGGTGGTCTATTTGTGGTTTTGAGCCCTTCTCTATAGAACTTGATTACAAGTGGGTGTGACTGTTGGAGATGATACTTAAAGGTGAAAATCACAGACCATCCTAAAAACATCTGATTACCCCCAATTTTGGGGGGCAAGCTATATTAGATGTAGCATATAGGTCTAAGAACCAGGTACGGGTACTTCCTAAAGTCACTGTGTGGCGGAGCACTGGAAAAGACAATTCATATTTGTAGCACTGGGATTTTGGGTGCTTTATACAGTCATGCTCGAAATTGTTGGCACCCCAGGAATTTTTCCAGAAAAAAGTATTTCTCACAGAAAAGTATTGCAGTAACACATGTTTTGCTATACACATGTTTATTCCATTTGTGTGTATTGGAAAAAACAAAAACAAGGAGGAAAAAAAGCAAATTGGACATAATGTCACACAAAACTCCAAAAATGGGCTGGTCAAAATTCTTGGCACCCTTAACCTAATATTTGGTTGCACACCCATTGAAAAAAATAACTGAAATCAGTCGCTTCCTATAACCATCAATAAGATTCTTACACCTCTCACCCGGAATTTTGGACTACTCTTCCTTTGCAAACTGGTCCAGGTATCTCTTATTGGAAGGGCGCCTTTTCCCAACAGTAATTTTAAGATCTCTCCACAGGTGTTCAATGGGATTTAGATCTGGACTCATTGCTGGCCACTTTAGAACTCTCCAGCGCTTTGTTGCCATCCATTTCTGGGTGCTTTTCGACGTATGTTTGGGGTCATTGTCCTGCTGGAAGACCCAAGATCTCAGACGCAAACCCAGCTTTCTGACACTGGGCTCTACAGTGCGACCCAAAATCCTTTGGTAATCCTCAGATTTCGTGATGCCTTGCACACGTTCACGGCACCCAGTGCCAGAGGCAGCAAAACAACCCCAAAACATCATTGAACCTCCACCATATTTCACTGTAGGTACTGTGTTCTGTTCTTTGTAGGCCTCATTCCATTTTCGGTAAACAGTAGAATGATGTGCTTTACCAAAAAGCTCTATCCTGGTCTCATCTGTCCACAAGACGTTTTCCCAGAAGGATTTTGGCTTACTCAAGTACATTTTGGCAAACTGTAGTCTTACTTTTTTATGTCTCTGTGTCAACAGTGAGGTCCTCCTGGGTCTCCTGCCATAGCATTTCATTTCATTTAAAAGTCGATGGATTGTTGGCGCTGACACTGATGCTCCCTGAGCCTGCAGGACAGCTTGAATTTCTTTGGAACTTGTTTGGGGCTGCTTATCCACCACCCGGACTATCCTGCGTTGCAACCTTTCATCAATTTTTCTCTTCCGTCCACATCCAGAGATATTAGCTGCAGTGCCATGGGTTGAAAACTTCTTGATAATGTTGCGCACTGTGGACAAAGGCAAATGTAGATCTCTGGAGATGGACTTGTAACCTTGAGATTGTTGATGTTTTTCCACAATTGTGGTTTTCAAGTCCTCAGACAGTTCTCTACTCCTCTTTCTGTTGTCCATGCTTAGTGTGGCACACACAGACACCCAATGCAAAGACTAAGGCCCCTTTCACACTGGGGCGGGAGCCACGGTGGTGGTATAGTGCCGCTAAAAATAGCGACACTTTGCCGCGGGATTCGGCCACTAGCGGTGCGATATTAACCCCCGCTAGCGCCCGATAGGGTTAATACCGCCCTGTGAAAAATACTTGATTTTCTGGAAAAATTCCTGGGGTTCCAACAATTTCGAGCATGACTGTATCACCAACAAGTTCATCTGTATGTACATAACGTTGATGGATAAGGACAGCACTATTATAGAAATGTATATCACACTGAGTGAATTGTCAATTGACAGAACATTGGAAGGATTTCAATGTAAAGTAGATTGAAATGTGTGTGTGTGTGTGTGTGTGTGGACATTAATCACCAGATTTTTTTGTCTACATTTGTATATTTAAGGGCCCTTTCACACGGTACGGATCTGTGATGATCCGCCCTGTGAACTTCCGCTTGCTCTGCGGGGATCGCTCCGCTGATCCCTGCTGAGCCGGCAGATGACAGAGCGGTCCCTGCACACCTCTTCCCTATGGGGGGATCGGATGAACAAGGACCGTCTGTCCATGTTCACCCGATCCAATCCGCAGACAGATGAAAAAATAGGATTTCCTCCGTCTGCAGAATCAGAGCTGAGCGGACCCGGATGAGATCGTGTTGGTGGATGAAAATCCGCTGACACCCGCGGATGGATGAAAAAGCGGACGTACGGTCCGCAGGTGTGAAAGGGGCCTTAGAGGATACCTTATCACTTTTAGGTTTGTTATATTGTTTATAGCAAGGTTGCCCTTATGGGGCAATAACAGTGGAAACGATGCAAGTAAATATTTTCAATTAAAAAGTTGGAAAATGTCTGTGCAATCTGGTAATGCTAACCATTCATACACCATTCTGCTGGATGCTAATCTGCAGCTGGTCAGCGTGGTAAAGATGACAGACAGGTGTCTACCTGCTCATCCTTTTTGACAAGACATCTGTCCATCGATGGCTATATTACCATGCATTATTTTTTTAAATAAATACAACTTTTGTATAATGTCTCTTTAAATAAATGTGTACACAGAGCTTGGCAGTTTTTACATCTCTCTACCAAATCACTTTTCTGACAACCAGTCATCTGACGGTCCTGTTGAAAACTGTTACCAGCTAAATACCAATACTGTAAAGAAGAAAACGTGACAAAGTTTTTACCAATATCTTAGGAATCCTATGGCTTGTTATGTGTCAAAAATTATTTTCATTCAATTTCTCCACTGAAAGTTCAGTTTGAAACAAAGAAAATTCTGCCATGGTTTTAACAGCTTAGATGTTTTGGGCATACTGCATAACTGTAGTAATATAAAGGTTTTATGATCTGTACAAAGGGAAGTAAATTTTTTTTGGTGTTGACATTTAACATCAGCATTTGTAAATGAGTACAGTAGTAAATGTCCCATAGAGTACAAATTGCAACCTTTGTATTTAAAATGGCTACTATATATATATATTATATATATAAAAATCCTTAGTACTATGAAAGGTGGTGTACATAATACAAGCTCCTTCTTTAATGTGTGTTCCCCAATTTTGGCCTCATACACACTGGGTGTTTTTTTTTACAGTTGCTGTTTTGAGTGTCAGACATTTTTAACTGCCTCTAAACTCCTGTGCATGTTATCCTATGTGTTCATGCACACATAGGCTTTTATCAATGTTTTTTGCCAGGAGGGTTTAGTGGCAGAAAAAAACCCCATTGCCATCACATTCTGGAGCAGCAGTGTTTTGGCAGAAAAAATGCTGACAGATCCTAAACTCTACTATACTCTACGGTGTCCAGCATTTAGTATTTTTTTAATCCGAGACCTGCCAGTGTCCTTAACAACCAGTGATTAGCTGAGTGAGTGAGTCATCAGCTGTCAGCGCTGGCAGTACAAAAATGTGAAAAGAAATGGCGTGGGGGTTCTCCCAATCCATACCAAGCCCTCTGGGTCTGGTATGGATTTCAAGGGAAACCGCGTGCCAAAATGTGGGGGAAAAATGGTGCCCCCCCCCCCCAAATCCATACCAAGTAAAAAAAATAAATAAAAAAAATGTCCCTTGCTGTAGATCCATCATCTGTTCCGCCACCACCGCTGACTTAAAGAAAATAAAAACCCTTCAGTCCCGACAGAGGCTCCCACTATCTGCCAGCTCCACTGTCTGACAGCTCTTAACCACCTAAAGTAAAACTATGGGTTCACGTTTAAAAAAAAAAAATAACAAACATATCATACATACCTCCACTGTGCAGTTCGTTTTGCACAGAGTGGCCCTGATTGTCCCCTTCTGGGGTCCGACGATGGCTCTCGCAGCTCCTCCCCTGCAATAGATAACCCCCTCTGGGAAGCTCTCTCCTGAGGGGGTTACCTTGCGGGTGCGCTCCCCTGTCATACACTTGACGTTCATAGCCGCCCAGTTTATGACTCGGCCCCGTCCCCTGGCAGCCATGTCATTGGATTTGAGTGACAGCAGCGGGAACCAATGGCTGCGCTGCTATCATTCTATCCAATGAAGAGACGGGAAGCCATGGGGAGAACGACGTGGGATCGCCCCCACGGAAGTTCAGGGCTCAGATAAGAAAAACGGGGGCTCGGGGGAGCCGGACAGTGCAATGCATCCTATGCATTAAGGTGAAAAAACACGAGGCTTTACAAGCCCATTAAGGACCGGAAGGGTTTACCCCCTTAATGGCCAGGCAATTTTTTAGCAATATGGCACTGCGTCGCTTAAACTGACAATTGCGCGGTAATTTTTCTTCAATAATAAATATCCCCCCAAAAAATATAAAAAAAAAAGAATTTCTTCCTCAGTTTAGACCGCTATATTCTTCTACATATTTTTGGTAAAAAAATCGCAATAAGTGTTAAATGATTGGTTTGGCCAAAAGTTATAGCTTCTACAAAATAGGGAATAGATTTATGGCATTTATTATTATTATTATTATTATTATTATTATTTTTATTTTTTACTAGTAATATCGGTAATGTGCTATTTTTAGCGGGGCTGTAACAGACTGTAATTGTAGCCAACAAATCGGATGCTTAACTGACATTTTTGACACTTTTTTGGGAACCAGTGACATTATTAAAGTAATCTGTGCTACAAATATGCACTGTTATTGTACAAATGACACTGGCAGGAAAGGTGTTATCATCAGGGGCGGCCAAGGGGTTAAATGTGTTTCCTGCAGGTGTTTTCTAACTGTATGGGGGTTGGGCTGCCTGGGGAAACACACAGATTTGTCTTCCTGCATAGCAAAAAGACAGGATCTGTGTAATCTCCCCTGTCAGAACGGAGATTTGCCTTGTTTACACAGGCAGATCCCTGTTCTGTCACTGCAGGGAACGATGACCGTTGGCCGGCGGACATTTTAAGTCCGCCCCACCCGCAGATTGGCTCCCCCGTTGGCCAGTGGGCGCGCATGCGCTCACAATATAGAGTTCCGGAGCCGATGTACAATGACGTCGATACGCGAGAACGAGCCGACCTGCCACAGTATAATGACGTCAAGTGGTTAAATAACTAAGGGCTTGATGTCACTGGGTGGAACCATCCCCTTGTCATGTCACTGACCCAGCATGCCCTCGGTTGGTGACATCACAAAGGGGGTGGTGCCAACAGTTCTCTCTACAATGCAGCACTGATCAGAGCAAATCAGAACCTATTTTGTACTGGTCTGAGTACAGAACAGTGAGTTTTGATTAGTTGCAATGAATGAGTGGACTGTATGCCTAGCACTTTGCGCTGCACACTGTTCATTGAATTATCCTGAATATAAACAGATGTGCTCAAATAACCTATGAAGGTAGATAACTCAAAATGCTTGTATCATCAAAAATGTTAAAGGCCTTTTGTGGTCAAAATCAAATGGCACCGACCAAAGCAGATCTATGGAAAGTCTCAGGGCCTAAAGTGGCATTTTACTAGTGTCCTGGGTTGACCTTTTTGATTGATTATTGTATCACAATTTTTATATAAATTGACAAGTATGAAGCAACAAGGAACCCGTACATTATAATCGTATGTGACATGGTCAGGGTCACATGGACCTGAGGTCATATTGTACACGTTGCGGAACAAATCATTTGAGTTTCCATTATTTCTTATGGGGAAATTCTCTTTGATATAAAAGTGCTTTGGATTACAAGCATGTTTCCGGAACTAATTATGCTTGCAATCCAAGGCAATGTCATAGAAAGAATAGCCTGAGAAGATATAATCATTAATGTTTGACCTTGCTGAGGACACCTACAATCCGGTTTTGTAGGAAATCGAAAAGGCAATAAAACAAATTATAAGATATAGTGTTATCAGCGCTAACATCAGAAACCCTTCAGTTTCCCGAAATCGCAATCTTTTCCATTTAGAGCATGTGACATAACCTGTCATTGGGCTGTGTCTATTCCATGTAGTAGTTCAGCATTCAGCAGGGAGGCAAGTGATACCTATTTAAATTGTCTAACCTTTTTATGTTCCGTCTGTTGTAACCTTCAACTTCTTGATATTGCAGCCTTTCATCTGCAGACTGCAATTTATCCTCCAATCTTTCTTCCTATAAAGCAATAAATGACATGGCACGTTTTCCCTTCATCTCCAAAGCTTGATCCACTTATGTACTGTTCCTTATACATCAGCTGTGATCTATTCCTACACGTCTGTGTATTATGACCCCTATTCATTGTCTTTCTGTCTCTGCCTTCCCTGCTCTGGCTATAGCTGCATACAGGTTACTTGTGATGTGCAGTAAAGGCACCTTTTTTTATTATGAGAGCGACAACGTTATTGTTGTAATGTTTCTATTTAGCAGTGAAAATGTAACAAGGCAACACAGAAGATACATTGACCTTAAGCCCGCATTCACACTGTAACGCCGCGTACGCGGCGTATTTTGCCGTGATTTGTTAATTTTTTTTTTTTTTTTAACAAGACATTGCATTGATGTCTATGGCCGAATGCCAATGCCGCCTGAAAAAAAGGGTCCGGGACTTGTTTTCAGGCGTATGGCGTTTCGGCGTTCGGCGTGAGATGTGAACCATCTCATAGACATCAATGCAAATTCGCCCCTCCGGCGTGTCGGGCGTCGGCCGTTTTGTCGCCTAGGTGTGAATGGAGCCTAACTTTGTACTGTTCCCAGTATGTTTATGTAACTGACATGCCTACGTGGGTAAGTGCTTACCTTTTGGCTTATTTTATAAACGGTGAAATCTACAGGGTGGGCCATTTATATGGATACACCAAAAACAAAAGTTGGATTCAAAATGGCCAACTTCAAAATGGCCGCCATCGTCACCACCCATCTTGAAAAGTTTCCCCCCTTGCATATACTAATGTGCCACAAACAGGAAGTTAATATCACCAACCATTCCCATTTTATTAAGGTGTATCCATATAAATGGCCCACCCGGGTGGATCCATATAAATGGCCCACCCTGTATATACAGTACAAGACAAGCAAAATGTTTTAATACATTTTGCCTTGATATACAAGTGGTGTCTTGATATAAGACTAGCGTCATGTCACAACTGAGTATAAAAAAAGAAGAGAGGAGCCTCTAAGTGTAGCAATATGGTTACATTTATTGAAGGTACAACACTTAGCAACTTATTGCTCCTCTTAGGCCCCGTACAGATGAGCAAACATGTACGATGAAAACGGACCGTTTTCAGCGTACATGTCTGCCCGGAGATTTCCGTATGATGGCTGTACTCACCATCATACAGAAATCCACGCGTACTCGATACGCGGCGACGTGCGTGGCCCTGGCAGTTAAATGCTTCCACGCATGCGTCAAAGTAATTCGACGCATACGAGGGATGGCGGCCGCTCGGACATGTACGGTAGGTCTGTACAGACGACCGAACATGTCCGACGGACTGGATTCCAGCGGGCATGTTTCTAAACATGTTTAGAAATATTTGCCCGCTCGAAAAAGGCCCGGCTGTACAGACGACCGAACATGTCTGCTGAAACTGGTCCACGGACCAGTTTCAGCAGACATGTTCGGTCGTCTGTATGGGGCCTCAGAGGTTCCTCTCTTCTCTTTTATACCCTGTAAAAAAAATGCTTTGATATACAAGTGCTTTTAATTACAAGCATGTTTCTGGAAAGAATTATGCTCGCAAACCAAGGTTTTACTGTGTCTCCATGTTTCATAAGATCTATTGATTCTGACAGTTTTTTCTTTATTTAAAGCTGTAATAAAGCACTGGTATTCACCATATTGTTATGAAGATGGACAACAAACTCAGACCTTCGGTCTTTTTTTTCAACATTCCATTTATTTAATCTTCTGCCCTTGTTGTTTTAAATTTGGATAGTAAAACTTTTTTTTTTTCTGCCAGTTAATACCTTATATTTGGCTGTTTATTCCATTTGAATTGTTGTTGTTTTTTCATGTTTTGAATAAAGACATCGTTTTTTGAGGAGTGCGGCGATCCAGGATTTTTCTTTCATCCCAATACCTTATACAGCCCACTTCGTCTTTTGTCTGGTCATTAGCCTAGGCTTATGACATCATTCACAGCTCTCTCTCACTCTTGTGAGAGTTTGCCAGGAAGGTAGGAGGGGTAAGTCTTTAGAGGGCCAATGAGGGCTGCAGATGTTGAGTTGTGCCTCTGTGTGTCTGTGTAAATCCAGGAAGTAAACAGGTAGAAGCTACAGCTGCCCACAGTTACAATGGTTGCAGCCAGACTCAGTGGAGTCTGACTCAGCAGCATATTTCAGTACAGAATCACAGTCTATATAAAATAATATGCAAAGTGGTTGGAGGGAAGCTTCAGAATGGAAAAGATGTTTTTATTATAAATTATGTGAGCAGACTGCAGTTCCTCTTTACACACTGGACGCTAAAAAAAGCTATAAAAAACGCCAGTAGCTTTGCAGGGAGCCTTTCAACGTTATTTGGCGGTTTTGCAATAGCGTTTATTAGCATTTTTCAGTGTTAGCGGTTTTTACCTTTTTTTTTCAATTGATAAAAAAACGCTGGCGAGCTGCGTTTTTCGGCGTTTTGCGGTTTTTATCGTTTTTTCCTGCTGGAAAACGGCACTTTGAGCGTGAATTTCTTGCGTTAAAAAAAAAGCCCATAATCTCCACTGCTCATTAATGCTAAAAAACGTCCATGTGTGCATGGACACATAGGCATAGAGTGCAGTTTATGGGCTTTTGAATAAAAAACACCTAAACGCCAATAAACTGCAGTTTTTGAGCTTCAGTGTGCATGGAGCCTAATGCCCTGTACACACGATCGGTTCGTCTGATGAAAACGGACCGATGGACCCTTTTCATCGGACGAACCGATCGTGTGTGGGCCCCATCAGTTTTTTTCCCATCGGTGAAAAAAAATAGAACCTGTTTTAAATTTTTCGTATGGTTAAAAAACCGATAGAAAAAAACGATTGTCTGTGGGGCAATCCATCGGTCAAAAATCCATGCATGCTCAGAATCAAGTCAACGCATGCTCGGAAGCATTGTACTTAATTTTTCTCTGCACGTCGTTGTGTTTTACGTCACCACGTTGGACACAATCGGATTTTTAACCAATGGTGTGTAGGCAAGACTGATGAAAGTCAGCTTCATCGGATATCTGATGAAAAAATCCATCGGTTCGTTTTCATCAGACAAACCGATCGTGTGTACAGGGTATAAGTGTTCTTTTTAGATAGGTCTAAGAAATGTATATTCTAAGCCCAAAATGTGTCAGTAATAATATGCTATGTCAAAAATGTACCTGCTGGGTGCCTTATGACCAGCTGCCTGGATAGGACAGAGTAGAATTAAAACTCCTAGCAGTACTAAAATAATTGCATTTCCATGTTCTGTGTACTTTGGGAGACCAGATATAGTGAATGCAGAGTCCTGGGTTTAAAAAACTGTACCAGCAAAACAAAAACGCTACTGAAACCGTGATGGTGAACATTTTTACCTAATAAAAAGCTTTGTATAGCAGCAATCGGAAATCTTAATTGTGGCTGCATTCTCCTAGGTTACTAGTACTAGCCAGGAGTTAAAAAAAAAGCAAAGAGAATGTTTAGGCTAGGAAAAGATCTCACAAGAGTTCATCCAAATCTCTCTATACCCAGACCTTGTAATATTGTCTTAGCATGCATGAGACTGGTCCAGTTAACCCGCCATTCAAAAGTATGATTGTGTTCTGCATAAGGCGATGGATGTTGTACTAAGGTTCTCCTTCCTGTTGGTACAGAAGGTAAAATGCCTTGTCCTGTATGCCTGGTTCAATCACTGCATTGCGGTGGTGTAAGGCCCCATGTACACGGGATGCTGCAAAACGTACGTTTTATGCTTCGGTTTGTCAATGAACAGGAAACCTGTGTACAGAGCTCCCTGTTCATTCATCTGAGGCTGGGGATCTATTTTCTCAATTCCTTTCTCTGTTTCAAATATGAGACCTTGGGTCTGTTTACACCCCTAATGTTTCACCAATATTTAATTTTGTAAGTTTTGTGACATGGTGCATTATCCTGCTGGACGTAGTCATCAGAAGATGGGTACACTTTAGTCATAAAGAGATGGACATGGTCAGCAACAATACTCAGGTCGACCATAGTGTTTAAACGATGCTCAATTGTGGTACCCAAAGTGTGCCAAGAAAATATTTCCCACACCATTACACCACCAGCCTGAACCATTGATACAAGGCAGATTGGATCCATGCTTTCGTGTTGTTTTTACCAAATTCTGACCCTACCATCTGAATGTCGCAGCTGAAATCAAGACTCTTCAGACAGGCAATGTTTTTCCAATCTTCTATTGTCTAATTTTGTTGAGCATGTGCAAATTGTAGCCTCAGTTTTCTGTTCTTGGCTAACAGAAGTGGCACCCAGTGTGGTCCTCTGCTGCCATAGCCCATCTGCTTTAAGGTTCGATGTTTTGTGCATTCAGAGATGGTATACTGCATACCTTGGTTGTAACGAGTGGTCTGCCCATTCTCCTCTGACATCATCAAGGCATTTTCATCCACATAACTGCCACTAACTGGATATTTTCTCTCTTTCGGATCATTCCCTGTAAACCCTAGAGATGGCTGTGCATGAAAATCCTAGTAGATTAGCAGTTTTTGAAATACTCAGACCAGCCCATCTGGCACCAACAACCATGCCACATTCAGTCACTTAAATCCCTTTTCTTTCCCATTCTTCCCCATTCTGATGCTTGGTTTGAACTTCAGCAAGTCATCATTTACCACGTCTAAATAATTAAATGCATTGAGTTGCTGCCATGTGAATGGCTGATTTAGCAATTTGTGTTAGCTAGCAATTGAACAGGTGTACCTAAATAAAGTGGCCAGCGACACTGGTACGACAAACGCTCCGACATTGGGAGCTCGTGTCGCATGACGTGTGAAAATCAATGTTTCCCTATGAGACCTGTCTTATCTGGTCTGACACAAGTCGGTCCGACTTTGAAATTGCTCCCTGTACTACTTTGGTCCGACTTTGAGCCTACTTTAGCCCATTGAATATCTTAGAAGTCGGATCAAAGTAGGATCCTTGTCCTTACCATCCGACTTTTGACATCCGACATGTGATTACAGCAGCAGTAAGCCCCCTTTCACACTTGTACGACTTCAAAGTCGCGCGATTTTACCGCAATTTCGTTGCCGCGATTTTACCGTGATTTTGCCGCAATTCGCGGCCGCGATTTCAATGAATGCCTGTGTAAGTGGCATCAAAATCGGACCAAAGTAGTGCAAGGACTACTTTGAAGTAGGCACAACTTAAAGTCGTGCCAGTATGAATGGTAGTCATTGACAATAATGGAGAATGACTTGTCATATGATTTTTCAGTCCAAAATCGTGAGACAAGTCGTATAAGTGTGAAAGGGGACTAAAAGGAATTTATCTCACTCTGGGATTGTTTTGATTGGTCAAAGGACAAGTCAGACTATCACAAAGTCGGAGCAAAGTAGTATCCTGTTCATGAAAGTCGGATGGATGTCGGAGCAATGTAGGACTGATGTTGCAGAGCAAAGTAGGATGAAAGTCGTATCACTGTCGTGTAGTATCAGTGTGAACCCAGCTGGAGGGTGATAGCCTGTCTCCATAGTACATTGCAGTAAATATCTGATTCCCCCGTATTGATTTGTATTGTAACTGTACTGTATGCCCTCATGTTGTAAAGTGCTGTGAAAACTGTTGGCTTTAGAAATCCTGTATAATAATAAATCACCCTGCACCTACATATAGGGGGTTATTTACGAAAGGCAAATCCACTTTGCACTACAAGTGTAAAGTGCACTTAAAATTGCACTGAAAGTGCACTCGCTGTAAATTTGAGGGGTAGATCTGAAATGAGGAGAAGCTCTGCTGATTTTATTATCTAAACATGTGCAAGTTTAAATGCAGTTTTTTTTATTGTTCTTGCATGTCCCCCTCGGATCTACAGCGACTGCACTTCAAAGTGAAATTTTAGTGCAATTTTCAAGTGCACTTTGCATTTGTAGTTTGCACTTGTAGTGCAAAGTGGACCTGCCTTTCGTAAATAACCCCCTTTGTGTGCAGACTGTTGGTGCTATGTAAATCCTGTATAATAATAAAAGTCTGCAGACTATATGTAGGTGCAGGGTGATTTATTATTATTATTATTATTATTATTATTATTATTATTCAGGATTTATATAGCACCAGCAGTTTGCGCTGCGCTTTACTTCCTGAACTGTTCTCTGCATATTGCTGTAGAAGACAATCCGGGATAGAAGGATCGCCATGTCACATGACTTGTTAAAAAGTCAAGTGGCAAGTGTATTCCTCCCAGCACTGAACCCCCCTCCCATTTATTAGAATGAATGTGACTTTGCTTTCAGAGTCCCAAGGTAATTGAAGTGGAAAGGCCATTTATTATAAAGCACACATCCTTTTGAAATACAGCGGTGTGGCTGCAGTTAGCCCATGCTGCCGCTTTATAAACGGAACTCAATTTTGTTAAGCTCTGCTCCTTTAGGAAACCTTTAAATCAGTCATGTCAAGGGTATCTTGGCCAATCTATATAGTTATAAGAAGCCAGTAAATAATAGATCGGACTCCTTCATATTGTAAACTGGTGTGCTTAGCTATGAATAGAATTTTTGGTTTCTGTAGTGTGTACCATTTTATTTTTATGCTCTGCAGTATAAAGCATCCGACGTAAAATAAAAGCTTCCTGGGGTATAATCCTAGCTACTCCTAGTATATCTCCAGTACTCACGGCACCGCGTTCCGAGCTGGAGTCTGGATTAGCAAACGTCTAGCGTTCTAATGCTATAGCTTGTAAACTATTGTTTTTCTATACATTCCTGGAACTGGAAATGCTTTAATGTATTTTTGATTACAGTAATATCTGCTTTGGTGATGATGAGAAGAAAGAGAAAAATCAGATGCATGAAATGTAAAAGTACAAAATGTGCTAAATATGAATTAATACATAGGCTGCATATGTCTTTAACAACAGGTGCGGTGGGAAACCTAATATTATAGTTTATATTAACAAACATCTCAAAGTACCATAAGGAATTTATATTAAGAAAACAGCTGCCTCTCTGCCTGCGCACTGATCCGTGACCCTTGCGTTATTGGTTGCCATTGCTGGGGAAAAAATACAGCCTCCTTCCAAATCAGATTTGTCCTTTATGGTTAAAGGGACAGAAATATTATGAGCTTATTTACTATTCTGTGCCAAGAAATAAAAACTGTGCTGTCAAACCCAGTACTATAGAACGTCTTACTAATTTACAGTGACTTGTTAGCTACAATGGGGCTGTGGGCTCTGATGCTACAGTTTCTAACATGCGAAAGACTGGAATTGCAATTCAATGTGCAGTTTCAGTACAAATGTGTTAACATGTCATGTCAAAGTCCGCTCTTTTGATGTAAAGAGACTGATTGCCTACTACAGTTGAACCTCAGATTACGAGCATAATCCATTCCAGAAGTATGCTTGTAATCCAAAGTACTTGCATATCAAAGCGAGTTTTCCCATTGAAGTCAATAGAAACGAAAATAATTTGTTCTGCATTGATTTCAATGGGATGCAATACCGAATGCGGTCAGAGTTGGGGGGGCGCCAAAGTGCCAAAAACGGCCGAAAAGGCCCGTGAACACTTCAGCTCAGCTCCTCTGCCCCCGTACTTCAGGCCAAATGAGGTACTGCAGGCCTATTTTCGGCTCTGCTCGGCTTCTGCACCCCGTACCTCAGGCCAAATAAGGCACTGTAGGCCTATTTAGCTTGAATTCTGCTTGTCTTGCGAGTCAACACTCGCAAACCGAGTCAGAATTAAAAAAATCTATTGCAAATCAAAACGCTCTTAAACCAAGTTACTCTTAAACCGAGGTTCCACTGTACATACAATTGTCACACAACACTAAAACGTTTTATTGCCATGTTGACTATTTGGATATAGTCGTGGCTTCTAAGCCGTATCTCTTGGTGGTAATTATGCAGTCAAGATAGGAACGTTGGAAAGTGTACTGTTGTTCCTAATAGAAAATACAGTCAAGCCTAGATTAAGGCGGTATTAAACCCAAAATGTATTACCAATCATTAGATGTGATTGGTTTTCCTTTTTAGGTTTCTTCTTCAGTTTTTTCCTTTTTTAGGTTTTCTCTTCAGTTTTCAGCTGGTGATCTGTAGTAGAGTGCCCCCCACTCCTGGATTAAGAAGCACAGGGGGTACCTTTTGGACAGCAGGATTGTCATTCTGGGGGAGGGGAGTGTTATATGTACTGGTAGGGATGCACCGATGCCATTTTTGAAAAAAAAATTACGATGAGCGCCGTTTTTTTAAATTTTATTAGTACTTACCAATACCAATTACCGATACCTACCGCAATTATTTTGTGTACACTTCAGCTGTCGGCAGTGGTACAGCTATAATAAATATCCCCCAAAAATATATAAAGAATATTTTTTTCCTCAGTTTAGGCCGATACGTATTCTTCTACCTATTTTTGGTAAAAAAAATCGCAATAAGCGTTTATAGATTGGTTTGCGCAAAATTTATAGCGTTTACAAAATAGGGGATAGTTTTATTGCATTTTTATTCATTTTTTTTTTATTTTTTACTACTAATGGGTGCGATCAGCGATTTTTTTCGTGACTGCGACATTATGGCAGACACTTCAATTTTGACACATTTTTGGGACCATTGTAATTTTCACAGCAAAAAAATGCATTAAAAATGCATTGTTTACTGTGAAAATGACAATTGCAGTTTGGGAGTTAACCACAAGGGGGCGCTGATAAGAAATTTTTGTATATTTTTTGTATATTTGTTATAGCAAAAGGTATATGGTTTATAGTGCAAAAAATAAAAACCACAAAGGTGATCGAATACCGCCAAAATAAAACTCTATTTGTGGGAAAAAAAGGACGTCAATTTTGTTTGGGTACAGCATTGCACGACCGCACAATTGTCAGTTAAAGTGACGCAGTGCCGTATCACAAAAAATGGTCTGGTCATTAAGGGGGTAAATCCTTCCAGGGCTAAATTGGGTTAATTAAGCAGTTTTTAATTATAGCATTTTAGTCTTTTTTCCCAGTTTGTTTACAGAAAAGGCTGTGCTGTCTTTGTGTTCCCTATTCTGCCTGCAGTTCCAAATTGCACAGCTGTCACTGCAAGACACGTGACCCATGTTTGAGCGCCATTCTTTCATATGAAAGGATCACCCACCTCTGTTATACGTGTTGACTGAACAGTATTTAGGAAGTATTATCATATGTCACATATCTAAAGATCCTGCTACATGAGCCATTTTGTCAGGCCCCGTACACACGGCCGAGGAACTCGACGTGCCAAACACGTCGAGTTCCTCGTCGATTTCAGGGATGAAGCCGCCGAGGAGCTCGGCGGGCCGCCTTCTCCCATAGAACAACGAGAAAATAGAGAACATGTTCTCTATTTTCCCGACGAGTTCCTCGGCGGCTTCATCGAGCCAAAAGTGTACAGACGACAGAGTTTCTCGGCAGAATCCGGGTTTGAGCGAGTTTCTCGGTGAATTCTGCCGAGAAACTCTGTCGTGTGTACGAGGCCTCACAGATACAGTGATCTTGTCTTTCCCTTTTTCCTTTCCCTTTCTCTTTCCTTCCCTTTCTATTTTCTTTCCTACCTTTCTTTCTCTCGCTCTCTTTCGATTTAACTTCTCACTCTTTCTTTCGCGCTCTCTCTCTTGCTCTTTCTTTTCTCTCGCTGTTTCTTTTTCTCTCGCTCTTTCTTTCTCTCTCGCTCTTTTTCTCTCGCTCTTTCTTTTTCTCTCGCTCTTTCTTTCTCTCTCGCTCTTTCTTTCTCTCTCGCTCTTTCTTTCTCTCTCGCTCTTTCTTTCTCTCTCGATCTTTCTTTCTCTCTCGATCTTTCTTTCTCTCTCGATCTTTCTTTCTCTCTCGATCTTTCTTTCTCTCTCGCTCTTTTTCTTTCTCTCTCTCGCTCTTTTTCTCTTTTCTTTTTCTCTCGCTCTCTCTTTCTTTCTCTCGCTCTTTTTCTTTCTCTCTCGCTCTTTTTCTCTTTTCTTTTTCTCTCGCTCTCTCTTTCTCTCTCGCTCTTTTTCTTTCTTGCTCGCTCTTTCTTGCTCTCTTTCTTTCTCGCTATTTTTTTCTTTCTCTCTCGCTCTTTTTTTCTTTCTCTCTCGCTCTCTTCCTTCCTCGCTCTCTTTCTTGTTCTTTCTTGCTCTCTTTCTTTCTCTTTGCTCTTTCTTGCTCTTGCTCTCTCTTTCTTGCTTTCTTTTTCTTTCTCTTTCTCTTGCTTTCTTTTTCTTTCTCCTTGCTTTCTCTTGCTCTTGCTCTCACTTTCTTTTTTTTTGCTTTCTTCCTTTTTCTCACTCTTTCTCTCTTGCTTTGTCTTCTCTTTCTTTTTCTCTTGCTCTTGCTCTCACTTTCTTTTTTTTTTGCTTTCTTCCTTTTTCTCACTCTTTCTCTCTTGCTCTGTCTTCTCTTTCTTTTTCTCTTTCTTTCTTTCTTTCTTTCTTTCTTTCTTTCTTTCTTTCTTTCTTTCTTTCTTTCTTTCTTTCTTTCTTTCTTTCTTTCTTTCTTTCTTTCTTTCTTTCTTTCCTCTCGCTTCTGTTTCTCCCTCTTTCCATATTGCATCTCTCTGTTTTACAGCCTTTCTCTTCAGGGCAGTCCCCTCAGAGCAGTGATTTGTAGTTATACTGCTGCTGGTAATACAAGGCAATACAGAGAGAGAGAGTGCATTATGGCAATGTGAAAAGGAAAAGACGGTGGAAAAAAAGTATAATAAACTTGACATGGAAGATGGCATGGCACAAATGCAATGTAGACTAATAAATAACATACCAGAGGGACACAGCTACAAAACTGGTGCCCGGGGCATAATTATATCTAATTACAACTCTGTCATTAAAATTTAGGTTTAAATGAAGTAACATATTTTACAGCTAATATATAGCAATTAGATTTGCCAATGAATTCCTTTAGGAGTGATTTATAGCTACTGTATATCTCCTCCATGCCTTCCCTCAGCTCTGTACATTGAGGTTGCTCTGGCAGTTCTGTAATGGTAGGAGTTGCGTGATTCAGCAGGGTTGTGAGGTAACAAAAGCATTTCAGTTGCTTATAATGAATGTGTGCTATACATATACTGTGTCTCTACCACTCACCTCAGCTGGGAATGCCTGTGACAGAAGTAAGCGTGCGCAAACATATGCTGTCGTATTTCTTTCCTTTTAGTGTACAGCCTTTTCCCTTTGTACGGCTCCATTTCATCTGCTAAAGCCCCAACATTGTCTATCATCTCTGTTGCTGATGGCAGTGGCTGTGCAGAGCTCATTTTGAGCACTTACTATTATCAGAATCTTAATGGCCAGCTGTCAAATTGGCATAATTTGCTGATGGGATTTTTTTTTAAGGTGTAGTACCTCTTCTTAAATGTGGCTTCCATACAGGATTTATGTCCTAAAGGGTATAATCATCCATTAGAGCTATACGAAAGTTCAGGTCTCTACTTTTTGTTGAAAAAGTTAGGATATTTTATGACAAGAGGTAAAAAATGATTTGCTTTAAATTGTACAGATATAGTAAAAGATATTGTAAGTAATAGTCACACATGGTAGACAGATGGTGCAGTAGATTCTGCCAAGCATGCCAGAATATTATACTTTGGGGAACAGTATATAATGTGTATATATTACAATATAATGTGTTTTTTTTAATTTTAAAAGACCTACACTGGGAGAATGTGGAGGCTGCCATCGCTGACCCCCTTTTTTTCTGAAAAATCTTCTTGCCTGGCTGTTCTGCAGAGCCAATTACGTTAACACTTTCTTGGTTATAATGTCACATACTGTACCTGTCAAAGATGGAGCTGAAGAGGGGGCTTCACTTGTACCTCTTGACCAACACCCCTGGTAGTGATGAGAATGTGAGAACAAAGGTAGGCACAAGGATCAATGTTGCAGGCAGAGTCAACTGTTGGATGCGAAATATAGAGGACCTGTGGACCACCGGGTAAGAACCAGAGGTAGAGATGCTACAGCACCCAATCAATAGACAGGAACAAAGTCAGGACACAAGCTCAAGGTCCTCTGGGCAGCAAAATACCAAATCAGAAGGCAGGAGCAGTGTCTGGATACAGACCAAGGTCAGCAACAACCAGGCAGAAAGGTACATGAACATAAGGCAGTGTCAGGATACAGGCCAAAGTCTGTTAACAACAGGGCAACCAGGTCCTGAATCGGAAGGCAGGATGCAGAGTCCAAAACACAGCCTGAGGTCACAGGTTGACAAGAATCCAGAGATGAGTTGTACACAGGAAAACAAATTGGCCAGCAGATCAGGTCACAGGTAAATCCAGGACTAGCTGAAGACCACTCCTCATTCTGTCCATGCCATGTGCCGTGCCTGCGCATGTTACTTTGCACACACTGATTGGCTTGCATACTAATACATTTGCGCCTGCATGTTAAAGCAGGTCTTGCAGTAACTTTATTCTCAGCAATATGCACATGCACTGGTGTTCTCCTTTTTAAACACAATGTACCTTTATTACATATAACCTCATTTTAGATTTGTAATCTGTATACTTGTATAAGATGAGTGACTAAGAAGGTATTGGAGAGAAATCCGGACAATTAGTATTATTAAGAGGTCCGCAAAACAGCAAAAACAGATTTTATCTAATGGCATATTCCATCTTTCAAAAAAATTTATAAATTCACCCATATTAATTTAAAAAAAAACGCATTAAATATTTTTTTTTTGCATTGGAGCTTGCAAAGTATTGCAACGTTGACCAGTGGGATTGTGAGTGCAATGCTCAGGCTCCTGCAGACTATTGCTCCAGCCGCAGTTTTGTATCAAAGTACAAGCCTCTGGTTGAGGAAGTACAAATGGACTACAAGTGCATGGGGGGTGTTCAGTTTTGGGTGGGGGACTGCAGATTGCAACCCTGTTTCACGTTACACCCTTAGGCCCCTTTCACACTGGGGCGGGAGGTGCAGTGGCGATAAAGCGCCAATATTTTTAGCCAGAATTGCAGTGCTATTCGGCTGCTAGCGGTGTGGTTTTACCCCCGTTAGCGGACGAAAAAGAGTTAAAACCGCCTGCAATGCACCTCTGCATATATTAAGGTATAGCCACGGTTTCCCATTGCTTTCAATAGGAAGAAGATGTGGAGGAGTGGTAAACACACCGCTCCTTCACCGCTTCAAAGACTGCAGCTAGCAGGACTTTTGGAGCGGTCCTGCTAGTTAGGAGAAGTGAAATTTGCATAATCAGCCCAAAGGGTGGCGCCATTCGAATGGAACTTCCCCTTTATAGTGTCGTTGTACGTCACTGCGCTTTGCTCAAGCATTTTTTATCACGATCGTGTGTATGCAAGGCAGGCTTGAGAGGAATCACGTCGAGAAAAACATAGTTTTTTCCAATGACATGAAAAACGGTTGTGTGTACGCGGCATTAGTGGTTTCACAACGTTCAATAGGAGATGTGAACTAACATGCAGAACCCTAAGGGTGCCTACGCTGGCATTTCACTGTCTTTTTAGCAACGTTTATCCTTACTTTAAAGTATTTACTTTAAAGTATAAATTAAGGCCAGAGTGGAGCAGGATTGGAACACCTGTCAGGTCTTTATTGCTATCTATTCTCCCGTTATAAAAAAAAGGGAAATTTGGGACTTTAAATGAAGCAGCTGACTGATTGGGGTAAGGTAAAAGGTAAACAAATTTTATTTGCATAGGCGCACTATAATAGTATATCACATGTATATAGGTAGCATGTACATCCGCACATGGAGTAACCAACATTGAAACATGTATATAATATTCACGGTATAAAATAGTCAGAACAGTATAAATATTAATATACACATATCGACTGGGCAGCACAAAACAACATGTTGATGAAATATATTTGAATAGAATCCTATTGAGGCATATAGCTACATCCTTGATGCCCGACGTGTTTCATGTGAAAACACTTCCTCAGGGGTGGGTGCTATAGGGTATCTGTAATAATATAATATAATCAAATAGTTGACTAAGTATAGCCAGAAAAGACAAAGAATGTCGATTCTGGGTACTCACAAAGTTAAGCGAACAATGGTATGCGTAGGGGCTGGACCAGAAAGGCTGTCCGTCTGGGACCTGAGGTGGTTTACAGTCCAGTGCAGAGAAGACTGCACAAGCGTCATCTCCATGGTGTGACCAAGTGGTTGATAAAAATTGTGAGTAAATGTCTGTAATGGATATGTAAATCCATTATGCCGCGTACACACCATCAGTTTATGTGATGTAAAAAAACAACGTTTTTAAAAACATCAATTAAAATGACCGGGTGTGGGGAAAACGTTGTTTTATGTCTTGTGAAAAACGATGTTTAAAACAACGTTTTTAAACCCGCGCATGCTCAGAACAAGTTAGGATGCGAGTTTGAATGGAACAGAGTGCCGTCGTACGTGCTGAACGTAACCGCGCTTTGCTAGAGCTTTTGGAAAAAACGATGGTGTGTATGCTCCATCGTTTTTGAAAATGAAGTTTGAAAAACATCGTTTTTTTCTATCACAAAAAACGACCATCTGTACGCGGCATTAGAATTGGGCAGCATAAGTGACAAAGAAAAGAAATGGAAAATGAGATAAAATGAGGTACTGCGGTGAAAGCGTAATAGAAGTCCAAACCATTACCATTATCAGTAAAATAAATGCCCACATTTTGGGTTATCCCCAGAACGGTAATCTCTGGGAAATCTAACCAAGGGGATACTAGTTCTGGTAAACCCCCAAAATTCCCTCACTTTGGAGGGATTTCCTTACAAAATTTTTGGTAGTTTTAGAAAACCCTAACTGGTTGCAGATTAAAACAAAATAATTAAATGGCTTGTTTAGTATTCATCTATGGTATTTCAAATGGCATTAAAAGATGAGGCATTTACCTTAAAATTAGTATAGTGCTGTAAATAACGCTTTATAAGTAAGCTGTATTACCATGTATGACCAATAGGAGGCCCCACAGCTTTTAAGTGAATGTATTTAGAGACTATACTAAGGCTTATGACACAATAGTGCATTTGGCAAACCATGGATCATTAGTGACCACCAGTTTTCAAAGGCATAAAGTAATGTTCCAGCTCTGGAGACCTTTTATTACACATCAGAGACGACACACAAAAAGTGACATATACTATTATTTTTTAATATGTAGTTGGCACTGGAATTATTGGGTCTTAAGTGTACACGTGATATCAGATCAGGTCATGTTAGACCTGAGAGTTGAGCTTTTACAAGAAATCAATATATGATCAGCACCAAAAACATCAGCAGGATGGAAAATCCTTAAATCTGAAGACTACAATTGCCACAGTATGTGGGGTACTTGATTGCTCCCATTCTGATGATTTTTTTAAGGAATGAAAGTTTAAACCTTTAGTGGTTGCAATTGGCAGCGTTTTTGAGTTTAGTCCAAAGTTCACATATAAGGCCCATTAGCTACCAGCTTGTAAACACCCTGGAGAACTAGGAAGGCTGCCATAGCTGACCTTCTTTTCTAATGCTAGTTGTCTGGCTGTCATGCTGACACTTTGGCTTCAATATTTTCATCACTTTCCTGGAACAAGTATGGGAATAAGGAATCCTGAATTTTTTCCAACTTTCAGCTGGCACATGCTTTGTCTGGAATTGTAACTCAGAAGTATTGAAGCCAGAATCAGCTAGGCAACAAAAAGTGTAGCTGCTGATTTTTAATAAACAGACACTCACCTGTCCCACGGTCTAGAGATGCGTCCGCCCGAAGCCTCGCTCCTCTCCACGGCTCCATCATTACTACTGTGGGCACCCAGCTGTGATAGCTTGTGGCTTCACAGCCAGGCGCGCACTCTCCTAGTGGCCAGGCAATCTTCTGGGACCTGTGACATGTCCCAGAAGATTGCAGAAAGGGAGGGGCCATGCAACAGAGAGAAAAGACGGAACATCCAGAGATAAAGAAACATTTGTTGGTTTAGAGTCAAAGCAATGAGCAACGATTAAGCGCTTTGTGTGAAACGCGTCTGCTGAAGCAGTGTGGATCCCTCATGTGCCATGTTTTTTTTAAACCTTTGGCTCTAAACTACCAAATTTTTCTTCATCTCTGGATGTGCTGCTTTTTCTCTTTGTTGCATGGATTTTCCAGGTTGCGGACCTCGACAAGCAACCAGTCTTGTTGCCACAGTAGTATCATAAGATCTTTATTTGCAGACAGCCTTGGAGCGGTGTACACTCTACTTCCCTTTTCCTAGAGAGGGAGGGGCTACCTAGGGGGAGAGGAGGAGTCACCTAGACGGCCACGGCCAAGTGACGGAAGCAGAAAGTGGGACATGAAGTGCCTGTCAAAACCAGGTACCCACTCCCCCCAAAAAAATGACATGCCAAATGTGGCATGTAAGGGGGCGAGGCGTGCTTAAAGCGAAAGTTCCACTTTTTGTATTCTGTGCATTAATGTGAAAAACCTTTTGTGCTGCAGCTCCCCCCCAGACACCCCCCTTTTTTCTTACCTGAGCCAAATCTGATCCAGCGGCTGTCTCTCACCTCATTGGACAGATTTATAGCAGCAGGAGCTATTGGCTCCCGTTGCTGTTAATCAAATCCAGTGACATAGGAGCAGAGGGCTGGGCCGAGTCCCGCTTTCTGTGTCAGTGGACACAGCAACAGAAATCGGAAGCAAGCCCGCATTGGTGGTCCCATGGAAAGTGGCTTTCTGCAGGGGCACTCGATTTGGAGGAGGGGCTTGGACCACCAGCGGTGACCCCAGAAGAAGATGGTTAGAGCTGCTCTGTGCAAAACGGTTGCACAGAGCAGGTGAATATAGGCATGTTTGTTATATTTGTAAAAAAATAGGGTTTACAACCCCTTTTTAAAGTAAATCTGTGCAGAAAGAAATACAGAATTTGCAATTGAAGTCATAGAAATGCTGTGTCTGATCTAGTGAATTCAGTACATTCTGAGCCACTGACCAGGAACAAGCACGCAGCCACTGAAGGCAAGGTGACGTTACAACGCCTAATTTTTATACTTGTGTTCAGAACCTCCAAACTATTGAATCAAAGAATTGAGGCTAAGACTTCTGGCAGACGGAGAGAGCGGCGAATAGGAAATAACGAGCACTGCATGAGCACAGACTGGAAATGATCTGTATAGAGTCCTTTCTGGAGCTGCATTCTGCATAAATCCATCATTTATTCTAAATCAGTATACAAATGACACGTTAATCTAAAAATATACATTTATAATGACATGTCACGCACCCGCAGACACATACTTATTATTACATGTGTACAATTCTGCATTGCTGGCCAAATTGTTTCCTGTGTGTCACAAATGATTTTAGCATCACATGTGACACTGTGCAGCATCCTGCCAGATCCAGATGAAATGCCTCTGTGCTCTGATGCTGGGTTTCTGAGCTCCGATGGCAGCAGACTCAGAGGGTGATGCATTGCTGACTTACCCTATTTTGCTGAAAGTTCCAACGAATCTATCAAAGGGACACCGGATAGTGACAGGTTGTACGTCAGCCAGCCACAGTTGATTTTCTTTCTCACATAAGGCTTGTTTTTCACTCTATGGGGCTCTATGTACGGCTTGTGCTGCCAGGAGATGAAAAGAAGAATGCCTATTCACTGTATGCTACCTGCCCATCGATGGCACCGTTATGTACATCTGTATACGGGCATAGGATAAACAGATGGCAAAAGCTATCAAATTGAAGTCTGCTTTTTTTTTTTTTTATTCTTCAGATATATACGTGGAATGCTCAGGGTACCTGTGGAAGGGTGGATCCTACTCAAATCTATGAGCGTGTTTGCATACTGTGTTCCATAATATACACTATGGGCTGGATTCACAAAGAGTTACGCCGGCGTATCAGTAGATACGCCAACGTAACTCGGAATCTAAGCCCGTCGTAAGTTTAAGTGTATGCTCAAACTGAGATACACTTAAACCTAGCTAAGATACGACGGCCTGCATCGTCGTATCTTAGGGTGCAATTTTTCCGCTGGCCGCTAGGTGGCGCTTCCGTTGATTTCGGCGTAAAATATGTAAATGACTAGATACGCCGATTCACGAACGTACGCTTGCCCATCGCAGTAAAGATATGCCGCGTAAAGATAAAGCTGCCCCCTAGGTGACGTAGCCAATGTTAAGTATGGCCGTCGTTCCCGTGACGAAATTTGAAAATTTTACGTCGTTTGCGTAAGTCGTTCGTGAATGGGGCTGGTTGTAATTTACGTTCACGTCGAAACCAATACGTCCTTGCGGCGTACTTTGGAGCAATGCACACTGGGATATGTACACGGACGGCGCATTCGCCGTTCGTAAAAAACGTCAATCACGTCGGGTCACCATCCATTTACATAAAACACGCCCCCTCATTTGAATTAGGCGCGCTTACGCCGGCCCCATTTACGCTACGCCGCCGTAAGTTAGGAGGCAAGTGCTTTGTGAATACAGCACTTGCCTCTCTGAATTAAGGCGGCGTAGCGTAAATACGATACGCTATGCCGCCGTAAAAATGCGCGGATCTACGTGAATCCAGCCCTATATTTCCATGAACTTTAATGGCATCCCAGTCTAAGTCCATAGGGTTCAATATTGAGTTGGCCCACCCTTTGCAGCTATACCAGCTTCAACTCTTCTGGGAAGGCTGTTCACAAGGTTTAGGAGTGTGTCCATGGGAATGTTTGTGCACTGGGCCAAATCATTTGGTGGAGGGGGAATTATGGTGTGGGGTTGTTTTTCAGGTGTTGGGCTTGACCCCTTAGTTCCAGTGAAGGGAACTCTTAAGGCGACACCATACCAAAACATTTTGGACAATTTCAGGCTCCCAAATTTGTGGGAACAGTTTGGGGATGGCCCCTTCCTGTTCCAACATGACTGTGCACCAGTGCACAAAGCGAGGTCCATAAAGACATGGATGAGTGAGTTTGGGGTGGAGGACTTGACTGGCCTGCACAGAGTCCTGACCTCAACCTGATAGAACACCTTTGGGATGAATTAGAGCAGAGACTGCGTGCCAGACCTTCTTGTCCACATCAGTGCCTGACCTCACAAATGCACTTCTGGAAGAATGGTCCAACATTCCCATAGACACACTCCTAAACCTTGTGGACAGCTTTCCCAGAAGAGTTGAAGCTGGTATATCTGCAAAGGGTGGGCTAACTCAATATTGAACCCTACAGGCTAAGACTGGGATGCTATTAAAGTTCATGTGCATGTAAAGGCAGACAACTTTTGGTAATATAGTGTATTTTAGACTCATGCACATGGCATGGGCAAATACTTTTGCTGCATACAGGTCCATAATTAATATGAAAAAATAGTTGGGTATAGGGCGTTCTAGGCAAATACGTTTCAGGAGTCTAAAAAGTTTAAAGACTATAACCTGGTGAAGACGAGTGGAACATCATGCAAGTGTCCTGTGGTGCATATCAGCAGCACTCCATGCGAGAAGCAAACTCTGGTGAGAAATTTAACAAAAAGGCGCTTCTGTACAGTAAAAACAGAACTTTACTTGCCCAAAAACGCTTACAAGAGGAAATGTGTATACAGGCTCATGAAATAATTTGGGACACCCAGCAGTAGGTTTTCCCCCGGATTATCCAATTGACGTGTCTCCTAGATGACCGGTGTAGAGCTGCGTGTCGGACACCTTGAAGATCCGGCATGCTTCTGAAACCAGCGTGGAATTCAGTACCCAGATGTAACGTCAGGAGGGGCGGCGACGCGTTTCGAAGCATGCGCACTGGCTCCTTCTTAATAACCATGGGGTTATTAAGGCAGGGCTTGACAAATTTGCTTGGAATCTAGGAGCCAGCTAAAAAAGTTAGGAGCCAGGAATGCGCCCCATCCCGCCGAGCTCGTGTGCAGAAGCAAACGCATACGTGAGTAGCGCCCGCATATAAAAAGCGATGTTCAAACCACACATGTGAGGTATCGCCGTGATTGGTAGAGTGAGAGCAATAATTCTAGCCCTAGACCTCCTCTGAAACTCTAAACATGCAACCTGTAGAATCTTTTAAACACCGCCTATGGAGATTTTAAAGGGTAAAAGTTTGTCGCCATTCCATGAGCGGACGCAATTTTGAAGCGTGACATGTTGGGTATCAGTTTACTCGGCGTAACATTATCTTTCACAATATAAAAAAAATTAGGCTAACTTTACTGGCGTCTTATTTTTTAATTAAACAAATATATTTTTTTACCAAAAAGTGCGCTTGTAAGACCGCTGCACAAATACGGTGTGACAGAAAGTATTTCAACGACCGTCATTTTATTCTCTAGGGCAGTGGTTCTCAACCTTCTAGTGGCGTGAGCCCTTGATAAAATTTCCCAAGTTGTGGGGACCCCTAACAGTAAAATTAATTTTCATAGCGTGGGTTGAAAGCACCCAAGGCAAGACAAGTAATTTGCGCCCCTAACCCGCGGACATTTAGCGCTCCCTTATTGCCTTCCACTCGTACAGTAAGAAAACCCCTTATAGTACATTTTAGGATGTACCACTCTTTCTCTTTGCTCTCATTTCTTTCCCTTTCATCTCTCTCTATCCTAATTCCTTGTTTTTTTCCCCATCCCTCCCTCTAACTTTTTTTTTTTTGCTGTTAGAATAAAAAATATATATAATGTTTGGGGGTTCTAATTAGAGGCAAGGAGATGGCAGTAAAAAAAAAAACAGAGGAAGCTCCATTAGCATTGCTGGTTGTCTTGTCATACCAACAGCCACCACAAGATGGCGCCAAATCACAGAAGGAAGCATAGGCCTGCAGAAGGCCGAAAAGCCGCGGCCTCAATTACCGGCCGGCGTGGCCTGACATATACCCCAGCTGTGCCGCCCCAGGCGCCAGGTCTCTAATTCTAGTCGCATTTGCGACCTGGCACCCGGAGTTTGTCGAACGCTGAATGGTACCTAAATACACTTTACATGTTGTGCTGCTATCACCACGTGATTTTGAAGTGTGGATGTGGCCTAAAAGTATTACCACGTACCCAACATTGGGGAAACACTGCTCTAGAAGCACCTGTCATGTTTTATGCGCTTAGTTATTTACTCCGCCTGTACCCATCTTGCTAGATATAACATGGATAAGGAGAAAAAGCCCCAAGCAGTAATAATAAATTGTATATGGGTAAAGCAGAGCTGAAAGCTTGTTGATTAGCTCACAGTGGTTTCAATGTGTTCGGTATGGCTCCTTATATCTCTCTTTCACTGTGACACCTGGAGAAATGCATTTAATTCATGTCACATAGGAAATCCAGAACCCTGTCATATTAGACTGTTGCTTACTGATTACATCCACAGCCACAGGCTCTGTCTTCAAGGTAGCATATGAACGCTAGCTGTGTAGCTAATTTCCACTTTATAATTGCATGCCAAAACAGCTCTCTGCATTTCTTACAGTAACCCACACTGAGATGACCCCTCTTTGATGTGCAAATTCGAACAGAGCAATTAAAATTTCTATTGTTACCTTTCTAATATCATGTAGCACAAAGGCTTATATAGATGTTACTGTACGGGAAGAAATATTTACTGTAAAGCCATCCCTGGTGGATTTTTCTGAGTGCTCTTCTAAGCAGCTTACTTTCAACTTAGTTGCTCTTTTTTTTTATTTTATAATATTTATTGCGTTGACAGAAGCTTTCTTAGCTTGCCTCCTCCAGATAGCTGCAGCAATCCCTTTAAATACAGATCTAAGAAAGAGGCCAGGCTGTATTTAGTGCTTGGTGCTGTTCGATGTGTGAACAGTGGGCCTCTTGATACCGGTGTGCTTTCATCATGACAGGCCACATATGTTCTAGTAAGAACAGCTTAATAATAGAAGTGACAATTATCATCTACTAGAAGGAATCCTGTTGTTGTGCCTTTTTTCTCCTTATTTTCTTCCAAAAGAGAACATTTTTAATAAGAGCTAAAAAGTGCAGTTTTCATTAGAGGATATTCTTGGAAATAATTTTTAATGTGAGTGTCACATCTTTCTGTGCCAGCACCATATCTATGATTGCCACCTGGCTGGAATTATTCTGGCCTGGCCGGAAAAATGGGGCTTTTCATGTTGTTTTTTTTTTTTTAGGAATTTTCTACCATACGATAGTCACTGCACACTGTTCAGTGGAAATCTTCAGCAAAATTGCATCAATAAATTGGCATATAGTTGTGGAGGTACTTTCTTACACAGATTTGAAGGTTGTAATCCTACTCAGATTTGAAGATTGTGTTGATATGCACATTTGGAGGTTGTGCTCTTCGGCGGGTTTGGAAGTACGTGAGCTACGTAGATTTGGAGTTTGTGGGCCACGCAGATTGTGAACAGAAAAACAAACAAGGCGCCTCTAAGTGCAGAAATATAAAACTTTTAATATCCCCTAAAGGGGTTAAAAACACTTACAAGATGGTGGATGATGCAGGCATGTAGCAGGTAAGTGTGCCCAGAAGATGTTCCAGTGGCAGGGCAGTCCCAGTCTGATGATAAAGCTTTCAGGGAAGTCCACAAGATAACAGCCAATTTGTGCTGTGAGTGTTTAGGGAACACAATGGTGATGGAGCCTGGGGATGATGTCAGAGGAAGCGAGACAAAAACCAGCATGGAACACAAACAGGAAGAGGGCAGGAAGTGTGTCATAGAGGCGGGACGCCTTTCGGAACAGCTCATTGGTTCCTTCTTCAGCCAGTGACCTTTGCACATCTTCTGGAGCTTTGCACATCTTCTGGACACACTTACCTGCTACATGCCTGCTTCATCCACCATCTTGTAAGTGTTTTTAACCCCTTTAGGGGATATTAAAAGTTTTATATTTCTGCACTTAGAGGCGCCTTGTTTGTTTTTCTGTTCCCATTAGAGATTGCTCGTCTCCCTGAGTGCTGCCTAAAGTGTGTGAAGATCTGCTACCCTCTTTAACACAGACTTTATCTGTCAGGATTCAAATTCTTGGAGCGCCCTGGATATACACATTTTTCACACAAATTGTGAGGTTGTGGGCCACGCAGATTTGGAGGTTTGTGGGCCACGCAGATTTGGAGGTTTGTGGGCCACGCAGATTTGGAGGTTCGTGGGCCACGCAGATTTGGAGGTTTGTGGGCCACGCAGATTTGGAGATTGTGAGCCACGCAGATTTGGTGCTCTTGCGCAAATTTGGAGGTTGTGCTGCTATGTACTTTTAGGTAAGATCTATGTACTTTTTGGTGGGAAACCGGCTGTAAAGCCTAATGCCGCGTACACACAATCATTTTTCAGCATGAAAGAAAGTGTCTAAAAAACTATGTTTTCCCAACTTCACCATTAAAACGATGTTGCCTACACACCATCGTTTTTAAAAAATCATCTAGCAAAGCGTGGTTACGTACAACACGTACAACGGCACTTTAAAGGGGAAGTTCCATTCGCCTTTGGGCTGTTTTAGCTGATTCCGTGTTAGTAAAAGACGATTCGCGCTTTTTTGTCTGTTTACAACCTAAAAAACGACATTGTTTAAAATGATGTTAAAAAAATGCAGCATGTTGGATTTTTTTTTTTTTGTCGTTTTTCAGAACCTGAAAAATTATGTGAAGCCCACACACGATCATTTTTAAATGACGTTTTTGAAAAACTGCGTTTTTTTTTCATGCTGAAAAATGATCGTGTGTACGTGGCATAAAGGTTTCACTGCCATTTTTTCTTTAGTGAAGATGCCGATGCCTGCATCTGAAGCCAGTTGAAGAATCGGCTGGGGGCCGACATCGCTGGATCCCTGGACTATGTGTCCTTTTTTTAAAAGTCAGCGGCTTCAGTATTTGTAGCTGCTGACTTTAGATTGTTTTGCCCAGACTGGAGCTCCTCTTTAAGTAATACAGCCTCTTCTGATACCCCTAGAAATAATAAGCATTTACCGTAACCCTTGCAGTGTGAGAAAACCCTATGCATGGGATTTTTTTTTTTTTTTATGTTTTTTTAACATGTGAAAGATTTTGGTGGTTGGGTTTACTTGTACATATACTTGAAACATTCATTTTCTAAAAAACATAATATCCTTCTGCCTAGATCTGCAATATAGGCATATTGAGTAGGATACAGTCACTGTGATATGATGGTAAGCATCAGTTTTTTGTGTGTTTTGTATGGATTTTCTTACTTAAAGCCCAATACCAGCCAAAACTTTTTTTCTATATACTTTTGAACAGACTATGAAAGAGCTAATAATTCTGTAAAGGCTTTGCTGTGTGTTACCACGTTGAACAAATTCTCCTTTTCCTATCTCTATGACAGCAGGGAAAGAAATGAAGGGTTGTCATTGAGACAAAAAGGTTTGGACTTAACTAAAGTCTTACAAAATTAAGTGCTGAGTCCTAAGTGCAGTATTCCATAAAAAACTTTTCTCCTCTGACCATAAAAAACTGCAGTCTGTCTGCTTTAGATATTACACACACACTTCATATGGTTGTTGTTTAGATATTATACTGTGTAGAATGTACAGCTGCTGGAGCGCTTCCAAAAGTACACTTACAGTAATGTATGGCTCTGTACAGCAGCGCGATTGGCTCTGTCTGTCTTTTAGCGCAGCATTGCAGTGTGAATGGGACAATTGTTTTCATTCTGTTCTTGAGGTGACAGGCATTTTGCAATATGTGTGTGTGTGAATTCATCCTTGCACTAAATAAAATGAGTGCAGTACAGCAAGCACCATACGCTGCTTCTACCATGACACCTCTGGATGCCACCACAATCTTCTACCAGAATCTTTTAAAATTCAGTGCAATTACTGACTTTGCATGTCTCCTGACTCCCCACCAATTATAACAGCGCTTGTATATGGTATTGACTGCGTAATTATGGAGCACAGCATTGTGGGGGGCAGGGGGGGGGGTGTACAACTTACCTAGAATTGGGGTTTGTATTGGGGCTTAAGCATCAGATCCAGAAGGTTGCAACCAAGTTAAGAGCTGGCATCTTATTTTCTTTATTGTCCATTGAGGAACGCAGGAATTCTGAAACGGTCAGGTTATACTACTGCCTATAAAGGGTTTTGACCCTGGCAAACCGGGAAAAAAAACATTGAGCCAGCGCCCATAAAACCCCTACCTCTAATTATCATGCATCCATTTTTTTTAATGGTGTCCTATGAGGTCTGCTGAAAAAAGCCAAATTCTGGTTTAACTAGCCTTTTAATTTTTTCTTTAACCACTTCAGCCCTGGAAGGATTTACCCCCTTAGTGACCAAACCATTTTTTGCAATATGGCACTGCATTGTTTTAACTGACAATTGTGCGGCCGTGCGACGCTGTACCCAAACAAAATCGAGGTCCGTTATTTCCACAAATAGAGCTTTCTTTTGGTGCACTTGGTCTGGTGGTGCACTATAAACAAAAAAGACTGATGCCCCGTACACACGACCGGTTTTCCCGTTGGGAAAGAGCTTTTCGTTGGGAATCCCAACCGTGTGTATGCTCCGGATTTTTTCCCACAGAAAAACTGCCGAAAAAAAAAAGCGAGCTGGATCTCTTTTTTTTTTCCACAAATTTCTTCATCAGTTTACGCCAATATGTATTCTTCTACATAATTGTGGTAAAAAATTGCAATAAGCGTATATTGATTGGTTTGCGCAAAAGTTATAGCGTCTACAAAATAGGAGATATATTTATGGCATTTTTATTATAATTTTTTTTTTTTTTGCTAGTAATGACGGTAATAAGTGATTTTCAGTGGGACTGCAAAATTGCGGTGTACAGATCAGACCCTTTTGACCCTTTTTTTTTGGGACCAGTGACATTAGTGATCAAAGCTAAAAATAGCCACTGATCACTCTATAAATGATTCCCACTGGCAGGGAAGGGGTTAACACTAGGAGGCAATCAAGGTGTTAACTGTTCCCTAGGGAGGTGTTTCTAACTAAGGGGGGCGGGAGTGTACTAACTGGGAGTAGAGGGAGAGATTGCTCTCTACTCCCCTGACAGAATGGGCATCTGTTTGTTTACATTGACAGATCCTCGTTCTGGCTCCCTGTGGAGGGATCGCGGGTGGCCGGCAGACATCGCAGCCGCCGGCCTCGCGCATCAGCTCAGGCAATGCGATGTGGGCGCGTGCTCCTGCTATAGTGATTAAAGGGACTTCCAAACCGGTAAGGCGATTTGCGCAGCCGATCTATTCTGCCGCAGTATAACTGCAGTGGCTGATCGGCAAGCATTTAATGACTTCAGTCAATATCCTTGATACACTGCTGATAATGGGGCTTGGGGTTGCCGTCAACTCATGGGTCCTTGACCATCCCATCTGGGGTATTAGGCTAGATAGTACTTTATCTTGATTATCATACATAATTGGATAGCTGTCCTAAACATCTCTACTCTTTCATGGTGTCTTCCTTCCCTAATGCCTAGGGCCTGAGGTTAAATGCTTTGGCTTTCTGTCATCCTTTTATCAGCTGGTCTTGTCTTATGGACCTGTTGTCCTATTTTCTATTTGGAATCTGTTTTGAGCCTGGGAAACCCCCAGTGTTCCCTTTGTTTGGTCTTTTATCACCGTTCGAAAAATTGTATTGGTACACCTGTTGGTGGTTGCCTCGACTCACAGCTTCTGTTGTGGGGGCTCAGGGTCCCTTGAGGTAGTCATTCCCTTTGTCAATGATTCTTGTCTAGTGTAAGTATCAGGTTGATCCTCGGTGAGCTCCCCTGGGTTGTTAATGGTTCCCCTGTCCTGTAGGGCAAGGTTTCTCAACTCCAGTCCTCAACGGTTCATGTTTTCAGAATTTCCCTTATATGAAACAGCTGTGATAATTACTAAGGCAGTGAAAATGATCAAATCACCTGCGCAAAATAATTGGAAAGCCTGAAAACTTGACCTGGAGTTGAGAAACATTGCTGTAGGGAACTTCACCTTTTCTGGTTCAGATTGGTGTTGGTCCTTCTGGGTGTTTTTTTTACATCCGTCAGTGACTGTTGGCCATCCCTCAGTTGGACTGCTTTTGGACATCCGGAATTTCTGAATTCCTGTGTCAATCTGTGGAACAATAAAGAGATTACAAATGTTCTACTTACACTAATGTTTTTCTTTTTCTTAAAGTCAATTGAGGGACACAGGTCCTGTCCATCTCTGTTGTTGCCCATGTGCACTGATGGTTGCAGGCGGCGTTATACGGAGACTTGGTCACCATTTTTTTTCTGTTTGCCAGTGTCCCAACCTCCTATAGGAGGCGGCATTACGCAAAATGTTCTGTGTCTCTCTCTGTAGTTTGCTTATCTTCACTTTGACTTAGGTTTGTTGTATGTCTTCAAAACATTGGCGCATACTGGTAATGATGTTTACAATAGGCTGGCTCATATATATATTCTAAAAATCAAAAAACTTCCTATTAATGCACATTATTTCTTGTGTTGTGCAAGACCGCGAGCCTAAAAAAAATCTGTTGTCTCACTCTCTCTTTTCTTGCACATAAAATGATAACCTAGAATTTAATTTGCTGCCTTAACCCACACCATTGGAAAGTAGGTTGATGTATATCTGGCAGCCTCTATGAGGTTATCTGTGTCATTTTCTGCCTCTGTGTGCATGAGGAAATCGCTGGGCAGCAGCTGGAGCTTACAGGAGTGTTTAAGTACCTGATCTGTCTATTTGTATTGGGAGATTTTTCTCATAATGGGGGATGAGTTCCTATGAAAGATTTTCATAACACTCCAGGGTCATTGAATGAAAAGTTTGCTTTCATTGTGTAATCTTCTGCTTGAGTAGTCCTGGCCGTCACTGTTCTGCGGCCTTCACGATCTCTGTGAGATTCAGACGTCTGTAATACAAGCATGGGTTGTGGAGAAGTATGTTTTCAATTTCTTCCAATTCCCGCTAGGAGAGGACAATAACAAACATTACCCAATATAATACACTTAAGATATGTATTACCCTAGCAGCATTTTACAATTGGAAACATAAAAACAAGGGTTTTTATATCTGTCTACTTCTTCTTCTTACTTATCTAGAATAGCTTATCTGGGCTCAAGGCCATTATAAAGATGTAGGCCGTCTTCCTGTTAGGAATGTATATCACAATGGAAAGAGTGGGTCTTTTTCCATGGTGCAGACACTATCACTTTAACTATTACGCACCTCCACCATTTGTTCAGAAGAGCTTTCAGCTGCAAATGCACTGTGTGCCCCCCCCCACCCCCCCAAACAAAACTATTAAATTGGGGAGATTTCCCTTTATGTTCTATCCTGGAGGTACGAAAGGAAATTACAGAAACCCCACTCCCACCTTTTAATAGTTGTCAACAGAAGAGGTTTCCTGTTAAAAACATCCCCCTCACCTCTTGTCTGGTGAAAACTGGAGAAAATTCAATTTCCACTACTTTATATCCAAGGGGTAATGGTCATCGGCATTAGTAGCTTAGTGGTTAGCAGTACTGGGATCCTTGGTATGAGTTCTAGTCAGATAGGGACTTGAGCCGAGTACCCAGGACACTACCTGCATGAAGTTTGCATGCTCTCTGTGCTTGTGGGGGTTACTCTGAGGATTTCAATTTCCTACCACTCTTCAAAGACATGCTGGTAGGTTAAATAATAATAATAATAATTAATTGGTTGACCTTGAAATGCCATGTCCCTATTTTGAAAGTATAAAGAGAAGAAAAATGATTTTTGTTGGACCCCCTAGATTTGATGGGATTTTAATGGCACTAGTCCATATATAGTTTAAATATATAAAGTTTATTACAAAAATAAGTTTTCTAAAAAATAACACTTTCATTAAAACAGAACTTGTTTGTCAATCCATAGGTACTACACACAACAGCATACAGACTTCTGTCCAGTTGTGCGTTTTAGGCAGTATATGTTTTATATTGGATTCTCTGCAGAACTCAACACGTTTCTTGGACTTTGGTCCACTTCTTCAGGAGCTTACTTGTGGAACATGTGGACAGGACCAGGTGTGGAGAGAGTCAAATCAACACCCCACTAAACCAATAACAAGTGAGCACCCAGACTGGAGGGATGTAACAGGGGGATCCACACAGATATGTTATATATCAAAGAACTTTACAAAGTTTTTTTTGGTATATGGTCTATGCTTAAGGTAATATATGTTGCATCAAAGCATATGCCACAGAAAACATTTTAGCAATGGTCCACTAGCATATAAATAGGTGGCCTTTAACCATGGTGTTTAAACAGGCATATATTCTTAACATGTGAAATTTGATCTGTGTGGACTCCCCCAGCATGCCAGTGGGTTAATTGGCACCTGTCTAAATGTATATATGATATTCTACTGAGCATGCCCAAGATGGCTGCCTCAGAATCTTCCTCAATAACAGATGGTCCCCAGGGAGAAAAAAAGCGATATAAAAAAATTCTAAGTCCGGGTAAATAAGGATGTTTAATACCCCAATGGTCATACAGAAATACCTGGTTCTAATCCTTGGCTAAAGTTTATTACAAAAATAAGTTTTCTAAAAAAATAACACTTTCATTAAAATAGAACTTGTTCGTCAATCCATAGGTACTACACCAAACACTCCATTACAGCATACAGACTTATGTTCAGTTGTGCATTTTAAGTAGTATATATCTTATGAGATTCTTTGCAGAACTCAACGCGTTTCTTAGACTTTGGTCCACTTCTTCAGGAGCTTACTAGTGGAACATGTAATACTTCACTGGATGGATTTAGGTGTAGGGAGAGTCAAATCAATACCCCACTAAACCAATGTCAAGTGAGCACCCAGACTGGAGGGATAGGTTAATTGGCTGCTGTCTAAATTGATATGATATTCTACTGTGCATGACCAAGATGGCTGCCTCAGAATCTTCCGTAATAACAGATGGTCCCCAGGGAGAAAAGCGCTATAGAAATATTGATAAAATTATAAGTCAGGGTAAATAAGAAGGTTCAATACCCCAATGGCCATACAGAAATATAAACCTGGTTCTAATCCTTGTCTACGCTATACAAAACTACAAGAATTTTTGTTTTTTCTTCCTTTATTTTTGCAGTTCCACTTATATGCTAAAAGATTACAGAAGCTACTAACCACATGATCAGAGAATAAATGGTCATTGGCTGGTATATGCAACTATTAAAGGAGGGAAACCATGTTCAATTTTCTCTAGCCGTATATGAACAGAAGGCTCGTGTCTGTAGGTCCATCAGATGTCTGTCAGCCAACTGTTGTTTGGAGGAATAATTGATCAAATAGTTTAGAAAATCGCCTTGAGTTGATATTATTCTTCTGAGATGATCAGCTTCTCCAATTTCCCCTCTATAGGAATAAACATGAATGCTTCACCGAGCACTTATGTTTATGTGCATGCTAGCAGACTTACTAGCTTAATTGTACAGCACTGTGGAATGTGATGGAACATTATAAATAAAAGATAACAGTAAAAATAGCAAACGGGTCCTGCTTTCATTTTCATAACCACAATAGCTCTCTGATATCTGGCTGCTGTGGCAGACAGCACTTTATTGTATTTGTACTTTGTAAGTATTTCTAGGGAACTCCAATGTTCAGCGTGTTTTTAGTTTACAGGTTTTAGGAAGTGTGGATGTATGTATTCTTATTTCCACATTCTTTTTATTATAAAATGTTTTAGAACAAAATAATAATGCTTCTTGATTTATCCTTTAATAAATGCAAATGAATGCAGTTTGTATGTGTTGCCCAATTATGTATTGGTAACAGGCGCTGGGCAAAATAAATAAAACAAATTGCAGATTTTATACTGCATACCAAAATATTCCTAGTCTTTTATCCTATATTCTTCCCTTATGAGCCATTCACTCATGTGCATTGTGGCAATACATGCTAAAATGCAAGCCTTAGGCCCCTTTTACACGGGCATTGACGGATGAAAAACTGGCATCACTGCATCTCTATGGAAAAACAGATGTAAACAGATTATCATCGTTCCCTGTTTAAAGAAAAAACAAAACAGATTATCATCCTTTTACATCCGCCAACATCCGTTTTTTGAAACAGATCAAAGCCCTATTTGTGTTCCTTTACATCAGTTTTTCTTCCGCTCCAGTTTTTTAAACGGACAAACGGTCCATTCTAATCATCTGTTTTTGCATCGGTAGTGGATGTAAAAAAATGTATGTAAAAATTGATGTAAAAACGAATGAAATACTGAGAAAAGCAACCCTACTATATATATATATATATATATATATATATATATATATATATATATATATATATATATATATATATAATATATATAGTCATACTGGTAGAAATTAAGCCTAATGCCCCGTACACACGATCAGATTTTCCATCGGAAAAACCTTGGATGGTTTTTCCGATGGAATTTCGCTCAAGCTTGTCTTGCATACTCACGGTCACACAAAAGTTCTCTGAACTTTCATCCGTCAAGAGCGCGGTGACGTACAACACTACGACGAGCCGAGATAATGAAGTTCAATAATTCTGAGCATGCGTCAAATTGTTTCTGAGCATGCGTCTGAATTTTGCGCGTCGGAATTGCTACTGACGATCGATTTTCCAATAGGCATTTTTTCCGTCGGAAAATTTGAGAACCAGCTCTCAATATTTTGTTGGTGGAAATTCCAACAGCAAAAGTCAGAATTTCCGTTCAAAAGCTCACATTGGGCTTTTGATCGTGTGTATGGGACATTAGTCTACGTTTCCACTATTGTGACCCCAAAGTTGCATGATTGAGATTGCAGCTTTGATCCAACTTTACACGCTCTGGATCTAAGTCACATCAAAGCATCGCAGGTACCTTATTAAAGTCGTATAGATGGGAACGGGTGCCATTCAAATCAATGGGCTGTGACTTGTCATGCAACTTTGTGTCCAAAGTCGTTTCCGAGCCTATGATCAGCTCCTCCCATCCTCTATACACCCACTGGCTACACAGGAAGAGTGCACCTTCCTTGGAAGTGATGTCACTGGCTTTCAGTAACCACACCTACTGTCTGCTTTTAGGCTCAGATTGAAGTAGAATTTAAGTCATGTCACGGCACTGGCACTGTAAAATAAAGTTAGAAAAACTTTTTTTTTTTTTTTCATTTTGAGGCATAAAGCTGAACTTGGCTCACATTAATGATTTCAGGGGAGAATTTAAGTGTTAGGCTGGGTTCACACTGATACAGCACAAGAGTCGTACAACTTTTAGGCTGGGTTCACACTATACTACACGACAGTAGTACGACTTTCATCCTACTTTGCTCTGCGACATCGGTCCTACATTGGTCCTACATCCATCCGACTTTCATGAACCGGATACTACTTTGATTCGACTTTCTGATAGTCTGACCTGTTCTTTGACCAATCAAAACAATCCCAGAGTGAGATAAAGTCCTTTTTTACTGCTGCTGTAATCACATGTCGGATGTCAAAAGTCTTATGGTAAGGACAAGGATCCTACTTTGATCCGACTTCAGTGATATTCAATGGGCTGAAGTAGGATCAAAGTCGGACCAAAGTAGTACAGGGAGCATTTTTAAAGTCGGACCGACTTGTGTCAGACCAGTTAAGACAGGTCTCATAGGGAAACATTGATTTTCACACGTCATGTGACATGAGCTCCCAATGTCGGAGCGTTTGTCGGACCAGTGTGAACCCAGCCTCATCCTACTTTGCTCTGCGACATCAGTACTACATCGGTCCTACATTGGTCCTACATCCATGTGACTTTTGACATCCGACATGGTGATTACAGCAGCAGTAAAAGGAATTTATCTCACACTGGGATTGTTTTGATTGGTCAAAGGACAAGTCAGACTGTCACAAAGTCGGATCAAAGTAGTATCCTGTTCATGAAAGTCGGATGGATGTCGGACCAATGTAGGACCGATCTAGGACTGATGTCGCAGAGCAAAGTAGTATGAAAGTCGTATGACTGTCGTGTCGTATCAGTGTGAACCCAGCCTCAGGGTGGACTTCCAATTTAAGCTTTAACAATCAAACCTGGAACCTGATTGTTTCTATGCAGAGCTGCAACAGATTTTGCACTCTCCAGTTTTAGTAAATCAACCCCACAGTTTGCTGATTGGGAAATGAAGAAGAATAAGAAACAGCAAGCAAATTGGGTCATCACCCTTTTCTACCCTCCTGTCAGTATGTAACCTAAAAGGGTGCTTTTAGAAGCCTGTATGTTTTCAAGGCAGATCTCAATGAAAGCTCAGTGTAAGGACGGCCATACACAGTTCGAATCTTGGCCCAGTCAGCAGGAATTCAAACTGTTAATGAGCAGTCTGGATGTACCAAATTGATTGATCGATCATCTTGGGTACAACTAGCCTGCTGGATTCTCTTGCGATTATCGCTAGCGGCTGCTATAGCCACTAACGAAAATCATTGTCTTACCCAGCGAGGATGGCTTCCCCTTCCCTCACACCGGTAGAAGACCATGGCCCTGCAGGAGGGATTTCCACATCAACACTCTTTGTTGCATGTTTACAGGAAAGAAATTTGAGCCATGTATGGTCTTAAGCCTTGTACACTCGATCAGATTTTCCGATGGGAATTGTGTGTTGACAGCCTGTTGGTGGAAAATCCGACCGTTTGTACGCTCCATTGAACAATTGTCAGATTTTCTGTTGACAAATGATGGATGGTATGCTTTAAAATTTTCTGTGGACAGTGGTCTGTTGTCGGAATTTCCGATCGTGTCTACACAAGTCCATCGGACAAAAGTCCAAAGTACAAACATGCATGCTCAGAAGCAATGCTCACCAAACACAACATTAGCAGAACGGGCCCAAAGGGTGGCACTAAAGAGCTGAAAACCCACGTAGTACGTAACTACGTTTGTGTTTGTTGGCCGACAATTGTGTGCCGTTTTGTATGCAAGACAAGTTCCTGGCCAAAGTCCGAGGCTTTGTCTACGGAAAATCCGATTGTGTGTACAAGGCTTAAATCTATAGGCAAGCGGGTGTAAATGGACATGCATCTGATTACCTCCCACTTTTCAGTTTTTTTTTTTTCTGTGATGATAAAAGGATGTAAACTGGTGCATGTCCAAAGACTCAACCTAGATCCAGATTCATATTCTGCTCTGATGCACAGGGGATCTGCTGTTTGGAACGCTGCTTGTCTGAAGGGTCCCCTAAAACATATGCACTCTGTCACAGAGCACAGCAAGATCCTTGACCTCTACTGCAGTCAAACTTATGCCGTGTACACATGATCGGAATTTCCGACAAGAAATGTTCAATGTGAGCTTTTGGTCGGAAATGCTGACCGTGTGTAGACCCCATCGGAAATTTTCTGTCGGAATTTCCGAGCTGGTTCTCAATTTTTAAGACGGCAAATGTTCTTGTCGGAAATTCCGATCGTCCTGTATGCAATTCCGAAGTGCAAAAATCCTACGCATGCTCAGAATCAATTCTATGCATGCTCAGAATCGTTGAACTTCATTTTTCTTGGCTCGTCGTAGTGTTGTACGTCACTGCGTTCTTGGCGTTTGGAATTTCCGACAACATTTGTGTGACCGTGTGTATGCAACACAAATTTGAGCCAACATTCGACGGGAAAAAAATCCACGGTTTTCTTGTCGGAAATTCTGATCGTGTGTACGCGGCATAAGTCATGGACACATTTGAAAATAGACCCCAGCCTGCTCATTGGACAATGAAGGAGCAGCCCAGCACTAATGATGTCATCGCTCTGATCTCTTCTCCTTCCTGCCTGTTTACTGTCAGAGACCGACTGTCTCAGACTGCTGCTTTGCCCTCTCCTAATCAAAAGTGTTGCTGTACTAGGGGTACAGGCAGCTAATACCACAGCAAATGTAGATATGTATGCTAGCTGCAAATACAACTACATTTTAAATATTTTTAGGACTACATGATTATATTAAATTCTTATTATAATTATTTGGTGTTCAGCTTTAGCAATCTACTCGTACATCCTTTTAAAACTGGAAACTTAGGCTAAATTTAGTAACCATGTTTATTAAAGCCAAAGATGTCATTGCATGTTGTGGGTTTTTTAGTTGTAGAGGATCATGCAGCTGTTTCCTCTTTTCCACAGCTGTGGAATTCACACACCAGACTAGATCCTTAAGAACACGCAAAAAAATCTAAAAGATATCTTTGTGACTAATAACCATATTGAAGTATTTAGCGAATCCAATCAGAAATAAACATTTGGGCCAGCAGGACTGTGTACACTCTGCAAAAACAAGTACCGTATTTATCGGCGTATACCGCGCACTTTTTTGCCCTGAAAATCAGGGCAAAATCGTGGGTGCGCGGTATATGCCGATACCCGCTTTCCCGTGCCGAGTTTTGAATACTGCGCCGACATATACCGAGCGCAGTACACTCGGGTATAGTCGGGCAGTCTCAGCTCCTTCCGCGCTCACGTCCTGGACGTACAGGACGTCAGCGCGGGTAGCCGAGCATTGCCGACAATACACGAGTGCACTGCGCTCTGTATATGTCGGCGCAGTATTCAAACTCGGCGCGGGAAACGAGCGGGGAGGACGCCGGACCCGACGAAGAGGACACCCGAAGCCGCAGAAGGACGCCGGACCCGACGAAGAGGACACCCGAAACCGCAGAAGGATGCCGGACCCGACGAAGAGGACACCCGAAGCCGCAGACGAACGCCGGACCCGACGAGGCCGCCGTGCAAGACACCAAAACTGTAAGTACAAAAAAAACTTTTTTTTCCACAGGATTGGGGGCAACTTTAGGGGTGCGCGGTATACGCGGGAGCGCGTTATACCGCAATAAATACGGTACATACTTAATAATTAGGACCCAAGTCGTAATACCCTTGTATTGCATTACCTGCTTATTAATATTGTTTTCATTTGTCTGCAAAGTAGGATAATCATGAGGAAATGACACAGACTGTCTAAGCCAGCCAACATTTTTATTCTCCGTATTGACTGGCTGTGTAATTGGCCTGTCTGTTTATATCGGCTGCATTTTGGAACATAGAACTCATCCAGGGAACCAAGGGAGAACTGTGTATTAAAGCAATCCATACAAATGAAAGTACAAATGTTGGGAAATAAGTTTTCCCTGGAGATGAAGCACACAGGAAGAAAGAGTAATGGGGAAAGCATTAGGCTTGCAAATTCCTATTGGTCTGAGGATGCTGGCATCAATTAGTTGCAGAAGAGAAATGGTGTTTTCTGATGGGACTAAAACCGCTTAATAGCCCGAAAATTCTAGAACTGCAAAAGACATCACAGTGGGAGAACTCAATCGGCTTAAATAATCTCTTTAAGATTACTTTGAAAATAATGTGCGTTTTATCACCTGTGATCGGTGGTCTCTGTCACTTGGGAGCTACAGCCGTAACACCCCGCGTTGCTGCGCTGGGGCTTGGAGCTCAGGGGAAAAAAAACACATCTCTAAAGGACCTCGCAGTGTGACTGCACATTGATTTATTCCAGCAGCAATTGGATTCAGCAGCTATCGAGGATGAAAGGGATGTTTATATAGGGCAGGCATCAGTGTCAGGTTGATAAAGATGTAATTAGTACACTGCGGTATGGGGCGATATAAAATCTCTGGAACAGATCTAGGTGGTTGGATGTAACTTTGATGGAGTAGAGATAAGGATTGAATAAGGAAGAAACCCCATGCAGTTTTCCGTTGCATAACCCAGTATCACGTTGTGCAATTAGGCTTTTTATTTTCATATAAAAGCAGAAAATAAAGCAATCCCTTGCATTGCATTATATTCGGAGACTACATTGGAATGAACCTGTGCCAGTCTTTGCACATTGAAGTATTTACATATTTCAGGCAAGCAATAAAAGCTCTTTAAAATATGCTGCAACTGACTTCTGTAGCTGTAGGCATTATAAAGAAATAATGCCGCGTACACACGGTCGTTTTTCGACATGAAAAAAAAACAACGTTTTTCAGCATGTCCAAAAAACAACGTTTTTCCAACTTCATCATTAAAAACGATGTTGCCCACACACCATCGTTTTTGAAAAATGATGAACAAAGCGCGGTGACGTACAACACGTACGACGGAACTCTGAAGGGGAAGTTCTATTCGCCTTTGGGCTGCTTTTAGCTGATTCCTTGTTAGTAAAAGACGATTCACGCTTTTTTGTATGTTACAGCGTGATGAATGTGCTTACTCCATTATGAACGGTAGCTTTACCAGAACAAGCGCTCCCGTCTCATAACTCGCTCAAAACGTCGTTTTAGCCCACACACGATCATTTTTTACAACCCGAAAAACTACATTCTAAAAAACAACGTTAAAAAATGCAGCATGTTCGAATTTTTTTTTTTTTTGTCGCTTTTCAGAAGCCGAAAAACGATGTGAAGCCCACACACGATCATTTTAAATGACGTTTAAAAAAAAAAATGACCGTGTGTACGCGGCATCAGTCTTCAAAGATCACAGAGGCAATCATACCAACTTTTGAATTTGATAAAGAGTGCTGATTATTGGGTGAGGATCAAAGGAGTATGGTTACATAGACTGTAAGTCTACACACTATATACCGTACACTTCTAGATTTAAAAAAAGACACAATTTATTTCTTACAAAAATTAATTAAAACATCTAAAAATCATCTCTGCAGGGCCCTGTATTCATCTCTGTTGTTGTGCAAAAAAGTTGAAATCGCCATAGATATTTGAAATTAATATAAATCTGAAAATTTGTGCTTTGAGCAACATTCAAGGAATACAAGTTGATTTACTGAAGACAAATTTACTAATTTTCCCCATAGATTATGGTGAATGTGGTAAAATTATGATGATTTCCATCATCTAATCCTGTGCAAGCAAAAATGCAGTTTATTTTATTTTATCTTGCGCCTGACTGGGTATTCTTTTACAAAGTGTAGCTTCACTTCCTCCACTAAGCTCTGGGGAACATGAGCGCAACTGCCCTTTTGAGGCAGGGGTAATTTTGTTGCTCCTTTAAAGTTGTTGCTTCTTTAAAACCCTTCCTGCAAGGAGAATGATTTAATTTCCTACTGACAGGATCATATAAATACATGGGGTGGAGCCTAACAAGGTAGTCAAACCTGGGAAGTGGTAAGTTAGAAACCAGGAGAAAGGAACTTTTATTTTCCAACAACATTCCTTGGATGTACACCCTTATGCTGCGTACACACGATCGGAAATTCCGCCAAGATTTTTTTCAGTCGGAATTTTGGCTCAAACTTGTCTTGCATACACAAAATTCTGACCGTCACGAACGCGGTGACGTACAACACTACAACGAGCCAAGAAAAATCAAGTTCAATGCTTCCGAGCATGCGTCGACTTGATTCAGAGCATGCGTAGGATTTTTGGCCGTCGGAAAATTTGAGAACCAGCTCTCAAAATTTTCTTGCCTGAAATTCCGACAGAGCCTACATACGGTCGGAATGTGACTTTTCTTTTGTCGGAATTTTCGATTGTGTGTACGGGGCATTACAGTACTATTAGGTATATTGAGGTACACCACCATTTGAAACGTAACTGTTGAATAATTGATTGAAAAGATAAGATTTAAAGGACTTGTGAAGGAACCTGTTTAAATAAATCAAGAGGAACTGAGCCTATGGCTGCTTGTTGTGTCTGAAGTGGATTCTTAGTAACCTTACTGCTGTACAGGGAGATAGTATCTTGTTAAGCTTATGCTAGGCTGTACATTTGATATCTCTGACATACCCACCTGGAGTAAGATCCCAGTATAACCAACTGCGTGCAAATCTAGTGGTGGTGGATGGGGAAGTTAGAGCCTGTCCTATAACCACATGCAAGACATCGGGCCTAGCACAAGAGGTATCCCCAGTCAGAGTGGTACTGTTACCAAGATTGAATATGGTGAGTGTGTGCATTGGGCACACCTTGTCTTTGACATACTGTATGTGCAAGTGTGTGAGAGGAATGGAGTATTCGAGGGCTGTGGACTGAGACCAGTGCTAGGCCTGAGCAAGCCCGGGTGCAGGTAGTCCCTGTGAGTGATTTAGTCACATTTTTAGGGACCTACCAACACAGGGCCAGATTATCGTAGTTCGGCGTATGTTTGCGCGGGCGCAACGTATCCGATTTACGTTACGCCTCCGCAACTTAGACGGGCAAGTGCTGTATTCTCAAAGCACTTGCTCTGTAAGTTGCGGCGGCGTAGCTTAAATCGGCCGGCGTAAGCCCTAATCCAAATTTGGAACAGGGGGGCGTGTTTTATGTAAATAACTTGTGACCCGACGTGAAATATCCCAGTGTGCATTTCTCAAAAGTACGCCGCAAGGACGTATTGGTTTCGACGTGAACGTAAATGACGTCCAGCTCCATTCACGGACGACTTGCGCAAATTACGTAAAATATTAAAAATTCGACGCGGGAACAATGTCCATACTTAACATTGGTACGCCGCATGTACGCCACCATATAGCAGGGGTAACTTTACGCCGGGAAAAGCCTAACGTAAATGGCGTAACTGTACTGCGTCGGCTGGGCGTACGTTCGTGAATTCGCGTATCTAGCTGATTTACATATTTCTAGGCGTAAATCAGCGTACACGCCCCTAGCGGCCAGCGTAAATATGCAGTTAAGATCCAACGGCGTAACAGACTTATACGGATCTAATAGAAATCTATGCGTAACTGATTCTAAGAATCAGGTGCATAGATACGACCGCCCTGACTCAGAGATACGACGGCGTATCTCTTTTGAGAATCTGGCCCACAGTCTATTTGCCTTTAGTAAATCAACCTCATAGATTGCAGAACCTCCATACACTGGGTTTGAAGAATTCAAAGTTGTTGATATCAGTGCATCCCAGTGTAGAGTTTCACCCTCGATAAATCCTACAGCTATATGTATTGTATTGAAGATTCCAGTGCTAATAGTTTTAGCTGCTCTCCTCCACATTCTGCCTGTATATGACTCTGAATATTGCCTGGATAAATGCTATATGTGCTAGAAACAACAAAGTACAGCTGCTCTTTCTCTCCTCCTGCTGCTGCAGGGACTACACAGGCCTTGTCAGCTATGGGATCACTCAGCCTCCATCTGCATACAGCGGTGACTCTCAACCTTCCTAGTGCCGTGATCCTTTGATAAAATTTCCCAAGTTGTGGGACCCCCTAACAGTAAAATGATTTTGTATTTTCAGCACCCAAGGCAAGACAAGTAATTTGCGCCCCTAAACCATGGACATTTAGTGTCCCTTCCATTCGCCCCTTCCCCTTATGGTACATTTTAGGATTTACCACTCTTTCTCTTTGTTCTCCTTTTTATCTCTCTCTCTCCTAATTTCTTGTTTTTCCCCCATCCCTCTCTCTAGCAATCTTTCTTTCTCTCCCCTTTTCTTTGTTTTTGTTCCTCCCCCTCTTTTCCTCTCCCTTCCATGTATTCTCTATTTTTGTTCCTTCTATTACTCCTTGGTGGGGTTGGGGTAATGGGATGAGTGGCAGTGCTGGTGAAAGACTGGGAGAGCAGCGCAGGCTTCAGGAACAGCCCATGATTCGGTGACCCCTGGAAAATCGTCATTCGACCACCAGGTTGAGAACCACTGGCATAGAGGAGCAAGAGTTTTGGCAGCCAGCTCCATGACACAGCCCATATTCATGGGACACTGGGATTGTTTTAAAATTCTGAAACATTCTATTCTATTTCCCAAAGACAACCTCTGGATATGACGCTGAGCAAGTGCACTCACCTTCTTTGGTCAACCATGGCGAGGCCTGTTGTGTGCAACCTGCGCTGTTAAACCGCTATATGGTCTTTGTCACCGTGCTGCAGCTCAGTTTCAGGGTCTCAATAATCTTCTTATAACCTAGGCCATCTTTTTGTAGAACAACTTCTTCTTCTTTTTTTTTTCTTTTTTTTTTTTTTAAGATCCTCAGAGTTCTTTGCCATTAGGGTGCCATGTTGAACTTCCAGTGACCAGTATGAGAGAGTGAGAGGGATAACACCAAATTTAACACACCTGCTCCCCATTCACATCTGAGACCTTGTAACAATAATGAGTCACATGACACTGGGAAGGGAAAATGGCCCAATTTTGACATTTTCACTTAGAGGTGTACTCACTTTTGTTGCCAGCGGTTTAGACATTAATGGCTGTGTGTTGAGTTTTTTTGAGGGGACAGCAAAGTTACCCTGTTATGCAATCTGTACACTCACTACTTTACATTGTAGCAAAGTGTAATTTCTTCAGTGTTGTCACAGGAAAAGAGATAATAAAATATTTACAAAAATGTGAGGGGTGTACTCACTTTTGTGAAATACTGTAACTGTTCACTTATGTGCTTTGTAAACTGAATGGAAAACGTAATAAATACTACGTGGTTAAACAAAAATGAAAACCAGCAACTCTCAGACCTTTTGTGGTGTAATCACAGAAATATTTATATATATATAACTAGAAAGAATTATGGTCCTTTTCTTTGAATCACAATCTGCCAATGCACCAACATGTCAAATAAGCTCAGCAGAGCGTAAATAGACAGTATTAACATCCAAGTAATTTTCTAGCAAAAAATATTTATGTTAACTTAAACAAGTGTCAGAAAAAGATTTGGACTTTAAGACCCCATTCACACCTGCGAGTTTTGTAGCTTGAAGCCTCAAGCTACAAAACGCTGGAGGGGAAAAAATCTATTATTCTCTATCACATCTCCACTCCAAAACGTGCACACACCAGAAGCTCCAAAACGCCTGAAGCTCAAACAAGTTCTGGGACTTTTTTTAGGCAGATTTGTGCGTTTTTCTGCTTTTTACATTGGTGACCCTTTGACCTGTACAACATCGCGGCAAATAAACGCAGTAAATTTGCGCGACTTTCTGCCTGAAAATGCTATGCTCAGGTATGAATGGGGCCTAAGTGGTTTAAACTTCCTGCATTTACACACAGATTTGCTCTAAGAAGGAAGCGTTCGTTACAATGTTTCATGTTGTTACAAACTTGGCAGTCCGCCCGATTTTTTTCTTTACACAAAGAAGTTTATCCCTTTGATCTAAGAAGGAAGCATTAGTTACAATGTTTCCTGTTAAGAACTTGGCAGAATGCCCAGATATTTTCTTTTGACAGCTGTTAGCAGATAAAGTCTCCACTATATGAAAGAATTGGCAAACTCTGCATTGGAGATCGTTGGGGGGTCAAATCGAGATCTTTTTTAACGATTAATTGGGCCCTTTACAAAGTTTTGGATGGCGTATTCAAGAATTGGAACCCGTGTCATGTTTTTACAGTGTTTATGTCTGAAATGGGGTTCATTGCCAATCGCTCCCTGGTGTGCCCTTTCCAGGTGACTCCTTTTTTTCTTCTTCAGCAAATGTGAGGAAGTCAAGGGAAAGTTTCTCAATGGAAACTAAGCAGCAGTAACATCCTGACAGGGGTTCCAACTCTTCCACACTACATAACTAAAAATAAAAAAAGTTTTGGCTGGATTTGGGTTTGAACCAGTAGCTAACATTTTTCATTGTGCCAGGACGTTTGTGATTTTGCACACTTAAATTTTGTCTACGCTGCCCGATTTTTCTCATCAGTTTTGTTCTGTATAGCTGGAAAAGAGGAGTGTAATTGCAGAACCCAATGAGGTCCAGGTCAACTTTTTTCTAGTCCAATTTAGAGAACGCTATCCAACCAAGACAAAAAAAATGCTTATCCACATCATAACATCACAATAACGATGCCTTCCATAGTGGATCGCTTGGCCTAACCCAGATAACAAGGATAATTTGCTGCAAATTTGTGGCAGTGTTGAATTGTAAGTTTATTAACTTGCTGCACATTTTTACCAGCAAGTTGTACACTTGCAGAGCACTTGAATCACAAGTTCTAGTTGACACTTTTCCAATTTGTAGCAAATCTGGTCTTTAGCAAGAGTAAAGTTGCAGTGGTGAGTCTACAGCAAGAGCTCTGCAAGTTTACAGCATGAAAATTCAGCCACAGTGACCCCTGTGGTGGGATGACTTGCACAACATAATTGAACCTGAAATTGCAGAATGTTTGCAAAGAAAGTTGATCTGGAGTCATGCAATGCAGACTTGCTGCAATTGTATAACAAAATGGTGACGCCTGGCAAGTCTAGCAATAGCTTAGCAAGTCATTTTTACACTTGCAGCTCAATTGCTTGCTATCTGGGAAGTAGGTATAGTAAAATGTATCTTTGTGAATGCAGTGCATATAAACAAAGTGTCATCTATCACAACACAACCTATAAATAACAATATTTCCATAATATATAATAGCCAACGGGGCTAAAAATATACCGCTGTCTAAAGAAAGCAGCAGCTTATGAAGGGACCTCCCAGAGTGGGATTATACAAATATCACCAAAATATTCACAAACCATGCAGTGCTTATCCCTTCTCTAAATACCTTGGGCTCCTGTTTCACTGCAGATCAGCATTCTGCATTAGCAGCAGAAGATTAGCAATTTAACACGTCACCCATATTAAATGCCAACTACAACAAACAACCTTGAGATGCCTCACTTAGTGAAAGCCCATGGGTAGTGAGGATGAGTGCAGATTAATATTCAGATACAGTGTACATTTTTTCTTTGTGCCAGAATGGCCTCTGGCATGGCGACGACAAATACGTTTTCCCATTCTGATAACATAAAAAAAAAAAAAATGCGCCATTGTCTACATGCACGTCTAAAAATTATCCTGAATGCTAATTCTGCATCTTTTTATTTCATTTACATGTATGTATTTATGTATGTTTAATGTTTAAATGGTGGCGCAGAATGTCATCTTCCGGGGCTTAAGTATATGCGTACCCTCACCTTGTAAAACAACCTATTAAGTTTAAAATAGAAATTAAATGCTAAACATTTGTGTAAAGATATAAAGAAAAATTATAAGCACACCCCTTTTATAAGTGATTATATTCTTTGCTTTCAGCTACATAAAGAACTCAGAGAGCTGAGGGAGAAGAAACAGCCGTACAGTAGTCTTCCCAGTGAAGGGCTGTGAGGGGGGCATGTCAGCAACAGTCTGATCATTGGAGTAGAGCACGCTGAGTTCCCAGCACAGCTAGAAAACTGATTACGCAGTGCTCTGCTGCTTAGTGTGGCTAGTTTTTAATAGAAAAGCAGAGGGACTGGCACCCAGATAGCAAGAAATTGTGCTACAAGTTTGAAAATGACTTGCTAAGCTATTGCTAGATCTGCCAGGCTTCACAAGTTTGTTGCACAAGTCCACATTGCATGACTCCAGATCAACTTTCTTTGCAAACATTCTGCAAGTCTGCTGTAAGTTCTGGTTGTGCAATAGTCATCCCACCACAGGGGTCACTGTGGCTGAATTTTAATGCTGTAGCTCTTGCTGTAGACTCACCAATGCAACTTTGCTCTTGCTAAAAACTTGCTACACAGATTTGCTACAAATTGGAAAAGTATCAACTAGAACTTGTGATTCAAGTGCTCTGCATGTGTACAATTTGCCAGTGAAAATATGCAGAAAATTAACAGACTTGCAATTCAACACTGCCACAAATGTGTGGCAAGTTATCCTTGCTATCTGGGCAGGCACACCAGGGATTTCACCCAAAGGAAGCAATACAAATAGAACAGGAGACTTTTTCATACAAGTTCTAGTTGATACTTTTCCAATTTGTAGCAAATCTGTGTAGCAAGTTTCTAGCAAGAGCAAAGTTGCATTGGTGAGTCTACAGCAAGAGCTACAGCATTAAAATTCAGCCACAGTGACCCCTGTGATGGTACAGCAGGCACATAACAAGAATATGAAATGTTGGGTTTACATATTCTTTAAAGGAAACTGTTAATGATTAATAGATGAAGAAAATGCGGTTTAAACTTTTGTACTATTACATTTGTTTCAGATTAAATATGAATTCCAGGTATAAATAGTTTATATTTTATTGATCCAGCTTGGACCAATGTAACTATGCACATACCATACCTGGCCAATGCCCCTGGAAGCTGGAAATCACTGTAGTAGACGCCGCTATTTCAGTGATCTTGACTTTTTTGGGGGGTCTTGTGCTAGGCAGCTAGCCTACTGCATTGTAAACACAGGGGGGGGGGGGGGCTTCTCAACACTAATGCCATTCAGAAATTCATTTTCGTATTGAATGCAAAGAGTTCTCTGATTTCAACCGTGTCCCATTGGGTAGATTTCCCTAAGTGAGGGAATTCCTGATTGTTACTGGAACTAGTGACCCCATTGGAATATTTTCCCTGTATTACTTTTATGGGGACAATCCAAAATTTGGGCTTTTACTCTTGATGATGATGATAAACATGGCCAACAGAAAGGGTGAATCTTCTTAATGGGGCAAAGACAGCAATAAGAACCTAACAGGTGTTTTAATCCCTCTCCACTCTATCCAAAACTTGCCTTTAGTTATACTTTAAAGTGGTTCTAAAGGCTCAAGGTGTTGATTTTTTTTATGCATTAAGGTAAAAAGCCTCCTCTCTGCAGCAGTCTCCCAGCCCTCCAATACTTACCTGAGCCCCATCTTGATCCAGCAGTGTGCACGGGAGCCTAGGCTCCCACTGACTTTCCCTCTTTGGCTGAGCTATTGTCAATCACAGCCAGTGAGCAAATGAGGAGAGAGAGGGGGTGGAGCCAAACTGTGGTTCTGTGTCTGAATGGACATTAACGAGCCTGCTAGGGTGCCTCCATATCAAGCTGCTTGCTGTGGGGGCATTTGGCAGGAAGGAGGGCCTACAGGGAGTGCAGAATTATTAGGCAAGTTGTATTTTTGAGGATTAATTTTATTATTGAACAACAACCATGTTCTCAATGAACCCAAAAAACTCATTAATATCAAAGCTGAATATTTTTGGAAGTAGTTTTTAGTTTGTTTTTAGTTTTAGCTATTTTAGGGGGATATCTGTGTGTGCAGGTGACTATTACTGTGCATAATTATTAGGCAACTTAACAAAAAAAAAATATATACCCATTTCAATTATTTATTTTTACCAGTGAAACCAATATAACATCTCAACATTCACAAATATACATTTCTGACATTCAAAAACAAAACAAAAACAAATCAGTGACCAATATAGCCACCTTTCTTTGCAAGGACACTCAAAAGCCTGCCATCCATGGATTCTGTCAGTGTTTTGATCTGTTCACCATCAACATTGCGTGCAGCAGCAACCACAGCCTCCCAGACACTGTTCAGAGAGGTGTACTGTTTTCCCTCCTTGTAAATCTCACATTTGATGATGGACCACAGGTTCTCAATGGGGTTCAGATCAGGTGAACAAGGAGGCCATGTCATTAGTTTTTCTTCTTTTATACCCTTTCTTGCCAGCCACGCTGTGGAGTACTTGGACGCGTGTGATGGAGCATTGTCCTGCATGAAAATCATGTTTTTCTTGAAGGATGCAGACTTCTTCCTGTACCACTGCTTGAAGAAGGTCTCTTCCATAATCTGGCAGTAGGACTGGGAGTTGAGCTTGACTCCATCCTCAACCCGGAAAGGCCCCACAAGCTCATCTTTGATGATACCAGCCCAAACCAGTACTCCACCTCCACTTTGCTGGCGTCTGAGTCGGACTGGAGCTCTCTGCCCTTTACCAATCCAGCCACGGGCCCATCCATCTGGCCCATCAAGACTCACTCTCATTTCATCAGTCCATAAAACCTTAGAAAAATCAGTCTTGAGATATTTCTTGGCCCAGTCTTGACGTTTCAGCTTGTGTGTCTTGTTCAGTGGTGGTCGTCTTTCAGCCTTTCTTACCTTGGCCATGTCTCTGAGTATTGCACACCTTGTGCTTTTGGGCACTCCAGTGATGTTGCAGCTCTGAAATATGGCCAAACTGGTGGCAAGTGGCATCTTGGCAGCTGCACGCTTAACTTTTCTCAGTTCATGGGCAGTTATTTTGCGCCTTGGTTTTTCCACACGCTTCTTGCGACCCTGTTGACTATTTTGAATGAAACGCTTGATTGTTCGATGATCACGCTTCAGAAGCTTTGCAATTTTAAGAGTGCTGCATCCCTCTGCAAGATATCTCACTATTTTTGACTTTTCTGAGCCTGTCAAGTCCTTCTTTTGACCCATTTTGCCAAAGGAAAGGAAGTTGACTAATAATTATGCACACCTGATATAGAGTGGTGATGTCATTAGACCACACACCTTCTCATTACAGAGATGCACATCACCTAATATGCTTAATTGGTAGTAGGCTTTCGAGCCTATACAGCTTGGAGTAAGACAACATGCATAAAGAGGATGATGTGGTCAAAATACTCATTTGCCTAATAATTCTGCACTCCCTGTAGAGCGCCGGTGAGGGACCTGAGAAGAGGAGGTTTAGGGCTGTTCTGTGCAAAACCACTGCACAAAGCAGGTAAGTATATCCTGATTTTTATTTATTTTTAATAAGAGAGCCTTTAATATTACTTTAAAACTAAAATCCAGGAATTGAGAGACACATGAGTTAAGTCCAAAGAGCTGCATGACATCTTTTGGACTTGTCTCTAATATTTACATTTGACAGGTTTATCACTCTGCTGAGTGTCTCTGGCTGTAAAGCTGTTCCCCTTGGGCGAGATGGCGGCGGCAGCAGCACCCGAGATTTAAATTAAAAATCGGCTCGGGTGAAGACACTGCTGGATTCGTGGACAGGTAGATGTCCTAATATTAAAAGGCAGCAGCTACAGGATTTGTAGCTGCTGACTTTAAATTATATTAAAGTGAAGCTCCAGGCTCCTTTAGAAAAAATAAAACACAAAAGCTTCCATGAAAGTCAAAAAATCTGAAATGAGCATTTGATTTGCTACACTATGTGCGTTTCTTCAGTTCCGGTTTACAAACCTTGTTCACTGGCGTAATATGATTAGCAGTTAAGATCTGGAGATGCTGAATCTGTTCAGGAAATCAACAGTTAAGTTGGATGTTACAAATGCACAAGACGGTATCGCTGCAGGCATACATGACCCCTAAACTGCGGCTGAGAGACCATGGCTGTAATTGTGTTAAATAATGATTTCTATATATAGCTAAATATAAATGGACCATGATTCATGTGCTGTCTAAAGATAGAGCTTTGCCCTGATGCAAGAATTCACTTAAAATAATGAAAGTTGAGCAAATGCCCACTATTCAGATTGATAAACATAAACCCAATTGAAGTGCTTCTATTTATTTATTTCACAGATCCATTTATGTTTGTAGCCAATGATGAATGTTCAATACGTCCCTCTCTTGTTTTCTATTTCCTTTCATTGGCATTCCAACTTGGGTGTGCCTGATTTTTACATTATTTTTATACTTTTGCTCTCAAGGCTTAGTATGGTCCCTCGAATGCTTAAAGTGTTTCTAAACCCACAACAGTAAAATCAGTCTGTATATGCAGTAAAGCATGCTTGTTATACTCACTGTGAAACCTAAGGGGTTGATCCTCAGCATTGTGTAAAAAGGTTGTTGGATCCTGTCTTCTCTGATCCTCCTCTTCTTCCACTGTCCCCAATCCATCTGCTGATAGTACAGAGCCTTGAGGGTACTCTGCACATGCTGGGCCAGATTCACAGAGGAGATACGACGGCGTATCTCCTGATACACCGTCGTATCTCCTGTTCTATCTATGCGGCTGATTCATAGAATCATTTCAGCATAGATAGCCCTAAGATCCGACAGGTGTAATTGACTTACACTGTCGGATCTTAGGATGCAATACTTCGGCCGCCGCTGGGGAGAGTTCGCGTCGTATTCCAGCGTCGGGTATGCAAATGAGGATTTACGGCGATCCACAAAGGTTTTTCCCGTCTTTACGTCGTCGCTAGTAATTTTTTCCCGTCGCAAATTTACACCTGCTTTAACATGGCTTAACTTTAGTCGAGCCATGTTAAAGTATGGCCGTCGTCCCCGGGTCGAATTTAATTTTTTTTTTTGTTTTCGCGTAAGACGTCCGGAATACGAATGGACGCTACGCACGTCGCCGTTCTAAAAAAATTACGTCACATCGCGCAAAGCACGGCGGGAATTTCAAAACTGAGCATGCGCAGTACGTCCGGCGCGGGAGCGCACCTAATTTAAATGGTACCCGCCCCATTTGAATTGGGCGGGCTTGCGCCGGACATGTTTACGATACACCGCCGCAAGTTTAAAGGTAAGAGCTTTGTGGATCGGTCACTTACACTGAAAACTTGCGGCGGTTTAGCAAAAATGGGTTACGTTACACGGCCGAAATTCTACGTGAATCTGGCCCGCTGTTTGGTGTTTATTTGCTAGAGAGTTTTTTTTAATCTTGAGAGGGTGCATGTGATTGGCACAGGGCCAATCAGCACTGTCCAGACAGAGGGTCAGGGGCCCTGCATTCTCGCAGGACAGTCAGAGGAAAATGAAAACTGCTGATGAGAAAAAGCGGTTTATATTTACTAAAATAATTGCATTTCCATGTTCTGTGTACTGTGGGAGACCAGATGTAGTGATGGCAGGCTCCTGGGTTTATTAACACTTTAACCACTTGCCGACCAGCCACTGTATATATACAGGAGCAGGTCAGCTCGATACTGCAAACCACCGTATTTATATATTTTTGGGGGATATATTATAGCAGAAAGTAAAAAAAAATATTTTTTTCAAAATTGTCTGTTTTTTTGTTTATAGTGCTAAAAAAACACAGCGATTTCACCAAAAGTAAGCTCTATTTGTGGGGGAAATAAAAGACATCAATTTAGTTTAGGTACAATGTTGCACGACCGCACAATTGTCAGTTAAAGCAAAGCTGTGATGTATCAGAAAAATGTCCTGGTCGGTAAGAGGTAAAATCTTCCGGGGGTGAAGTGGTTAAAGACTACATTCACCTTTGTCTTTTTCTTTTTTCTAAATTACAGCTCCCCCTATGTACCAATATAGCATTATTGTACTTCCTTTGCAAAAATAAAACAGCTTTCCATTTATTCTACACATACTTGCCACTTGCCTCACTGTCTTCATGGCTGCTCCATTACTTCTGCCTTATTTCCTGGACATACTTTAGGTCATGACACAGGAAGGAATTGACCAGCTGATCTCATTAGCACACACTCTGCATCATCTACCCTCAGCTGGTCAACTCCTTCCTGTGTCATGACCTCATGTCTGTTCAGGAAGTAAGGCAGAAGTATTGGATACGTTTTCAAACAGCCATGAAGACAGTAAGGTAAGCGTGGGTAGAATTAAATTGAAAAGCTGTTTTGTTTTTGCAAAATAAGTACAATAATGCTATATTGGTACATAGGGAGCTGGAACTTAGAAGAAAAAAAAGTGAGCAAAGGTTTAAGGAGTCCTTAATCTGTTAGAAAGTTTCAATTTATCTTGCCTAGCACAGTAGAATGTTACTACTTCTAAACCTTAGAGCTTCATAGTGTGTCCTGCAGCTATGCCATTTAACACAATGTACTGTACCAATAAAATCTCTTTTTTTTCCCTTCAGCTAATGGCAGTGTCCTGCAGTGCAGTAATTGTAGAGGTGCCAATGCTGTCCAACAATTCTTCAGGGATACATTGTTTCTGGGCAGGCTAAATTTACTAACCTACTATACTAAATGCACTGAAGTCACAGAATGAGACCAAATTAACATCCACCATGTTTGTTTTTTACTTTCTAATATTTATCAAATGTTCTTGAATCTGATAGACTGCCAATACCACAACTTTCTCTTGGATTTTATTTGTTATAGAATATCAGCGTAAAATGCTTACGCTTTAACTACTTTCCCACCGGGCCAATTCTCGCACGTCTCTCCCCCTTACATTATATATATTTTTTCAGCATGAATAAAATGGTGGGTGTTTTACTTTAATTAATTTTAATGCAATTTAAATTCTAAAAGATGATGCTATACTGAGAAAATGGATACCTAACACGTCGCACTTTAAAATTGTGCGCGCTTGGGGAATGGCACCAAACTACAGTCCTTAAACATAATCTCAATTGGTGACGCTTTAACCACTTAAGCCCCGGACCAATATGCTGCCTAAAGACCCAAGGTGTTTTACAGTTCGGGACTGCGTCGCTTTAACAGACAATTGCGCGGTCGTGCGACGTGGCTCCCAAACAAAATTGGCGTCCTTTTTTCCCCCACAAATAGAGATTTCTTTTGGCGGTATTTGATCACCTCTGCTGTTTTTATTTTTTGGGCTATAAACAAAAATAGAACGACAATTTTAAAAAAAAATGCAATATTTTTTACTTTTTGCTATAATAAATATCCCCCAAAAACATATATAAATTTTTTTTTTCCTCAGTTTAGGCCGATACGTATTCTTCTACCTATTTTTGGTAAAAAAAAATCGCAATAAGCGTTTATCGATTGGTTTGCGCAAAATTTATAGCGTTTACAAAATAGGGGATAGTTTTATTGCATTTTTATTAATTTTTTTTTTTTTTTTACTACTAATGGCGGCGATCAGCGATTTTTTCCGTGACTGCGACATTATGGCGGACACTTCGGACAATTTTGACACATTTTTGGGACCATTGTCATTTTCACAGCAAAAAATGCATTTAAATTGCATTCTTTATTGTGAAAATGACAGTTGCAGTTTGGGAGTTAACCACAGGTGGCGCTGTAGGATTTAGTGTACACTTAGTGTGTTTACAACTGTAGGGGGGTGTGGCTGTAGGAATGACGTCATCGATCGAGTCTCCCCTATAAAGGGGATCACTCGATCGATGCAGCGCCACAGTGAAGCACGGGGAAGCCGTGTTTACATACGGCTCTCCCCGTTCTTCAGCTCCGGGGAGCGATCGCGGCGGAGCGGCTATAAACAAATAGCCGCGCCATCGTCCCGGATCGCTCCCCGAGGGAACCCGACCGCCGCGTGTAGCGGGGGGGGGGTCCCGATCGGACCCCCGACCCACGTCTAGGCAGGCACGTACAGGTACGTTGATGTGCCTGTCCGTGCCATTCTGCCGACGTATATCTACATGCGGCGGTCGGGAAGTGGTTAAACATTTTAACAGGTTACCAGTTTAGAGTTACAGAGGAGATCTGGTGCTAGAATTATTGCTCTTGCTATGGTGTTTGCGGTGATACATCACATGTGTGATGCGAACAACCTTTACATATGCATTCGCTTTGCTTATTCCTATCACAAAAAATGTACACATCCTTTGTGATAGAAATAGGGCATGACAGGTCCTCTTTAAGGAGACATCTGGGGTCTATAATCTATAAGACATCAAATCTCACCTCTACCCTGGAAAGCAGGAGATCAAAAAACAAACTAAAACATTGATCTCTGCTTTCCAGAGAAAAAAAAATAAATGCCAGTGTTTATTATAATATCTCTGTTTGACACGCTGTATACATACCTTTGTTTTTTATATATGGGGATGTGTATGTTATTCCTTTATTTTTGATGTTGTATGTCCTTTTATGTGTTTCTCTATCTTTCAATAAATTATGAAATATTAATATGTTATCTGTCTGGAGGAGATCATTTAATGCCCAAATACAATACATATCCCCTTTCCTTACCGTTTATAATATCTCCACCTGGTCCAGGCGCCGGATTGCATACATGGTTACTCGACCACGGGAGAGCCTGAAAGGTGACCGTGGGCGGTAGGAGGGGGGACATCCCCTCCCTCTGCCTGTAAACTTAATCCAATGGCTAATCAGCCGCTAGGATGGCTTTTACAAAAAACAGAATCACTGGCTGAACTAAAAGGTATTGGGATGATGCCTGTAGCTGTATGTGAGGTGTAGTTTAGAGCAGAGTTGTGGATGGCTCATAGGTACGGTCGATGTACTTGAGTTACACAGGTATCAATATATTGTAGTGTTTACCACTTTCCAGAATGCAATTTTGGAACCACAACCTCTTTTGTGTGTGTATGTATGTGTGTGTGTATATATATATATATATATATATATCCTATCTATCTATCTATCCATCCATCCATCCATCCATCCATCCATCCATCCATCCATCCATCCATCCATCCATCTATATATATATATATATATATATATATATATATATATATATATATATATATAAAACTCAACGTGTGTGTATGTATGTATGTATGTATGTTCCAGCATCACGTCCAAACGGCTAAAGATATTAACATGAAACTTGGCACACATGTTACTTATATGTCAGCAACAAACATAGGATAGGTGGTTTAACCCTTACCCACCCCCATTTGCCATGGTCGGGGTTTTTCTTTAAAGTCCCATTCAACTCTATGGGAAATACATGTTACTTCATAACTTCCAAACGGCTGTAGATATTCGATAACACTTGGTCACATGTTACTTATATGTCCACTTAAACTATAGGATAGTTCATTTATCCCTTAACTACCCCCATTTGTGAGGGTCGGGGTATTTGTTTCTAATCCCATGCAAATCAATGGGAAATGTATGTTCCCACATAACTTCTGTACGCCTGGAGATATTTCAATAATACCTGGTACACATATTACTTATATGCCAAATAAAAATATATGACAGTTAAATTAACCCTTACCTACACCCTTATATAAAAGATAGGTATATTTATATTACTATGATTTTCCTCCCCAAAAGGTTAAGATAGGAAGAACGGGCAACGCCGGGTATTCAGCTAGTGTGTATATGTGTATATGTGTGTATATATATATATATATATATATATATATATATATATATATATATATATATATATATATATATATATATATATATATATATATATATATTATAGTAATAGTTTGGGTCTGTCTTACCTGAATGATGGCGGGTTTTCGCCATATTTTGGGAGAGACAAACACAAGTTAATTGGTCAGCTGTGGTTTGGGCTTTTTAAGGCTGGTCTAAACAGCATTCAGGGCCCCACCCTACAGACAGGAGGTCTGTTCCTGGGAGCCAGGAGAGCTCCCATCTCTCTGAGAGAAGAGAGCGGCTGCATGGGTTGCAGCTAGACGCTGTGTGTGAATTAGAAGCCATGTGCGTCAAGAGGACAAGTCGCTGTGTGCGAATCAAATGCTGTGTGCAGATAAGTCGCTGTGTGCGACTGTTGATTTTCTTTGCAAGATACAGAAATGATGAAACCCCCTGCGAGGGCTGCTTTTGTTTCTTGTGAACTTTGAACTTTTCTTTTAAATAAAAGTGGGCTACCAGGCCCTTAAAACTCAGCTCCGGATTGGCGTCTCACTGAAAAACGCATCTACCATTGGAGTATGATCCCCCAATCTTAATATATATATATATATATATATATATATATATATATATATATATATATATATATATATACATACACATACACATACACATACACATACACATACACACACACACACACACACACACACTCTAGTACCAAAAGTACACCTGCCTGTACACATGAACTTTAATAGCATCCCAGTCTTAAACCAGTGGGTTCAATACTGAGTTGGCCCACACTGCAGCTTCAACTCTTCTAGGAAAGGCTGTCCACAAGGTTTCAGAAGCGCATTTGTGAGGTAAGGCACTGATGTTGGACAAGGCCTGACTCGCAGTCTCCGCTCCAATTCATCCCAAAGGTGTTCTATTGGGTTGAGATTAGGACTTTGTTTACCCCAAACTCTGCCATTTAAGTTTATGTGCGTGTAAAGGCAAGTGACCCAATACTTTTGGTAATATAGTGTGTATGTATGAATATGTGTGTGTGTGTGTGTAGGTATGTATGTATGTATATATAATGCATTTCATTCTGATGTGTATGCAGGGCTATAGACTCGACACTGTGTATAGAGGATGGATTGTGAGAGTGTGTGGAAATTGTAGTGATTAGCCATTGCCGACAAGCATGCTAGACAATTGTTATGAACTTCTTCGGACAGATTATGTCTAGATAAAAATAAAAAATGACTTCCACATATTTTGTTTTTCTTTTTAATATATAGCTTACGCTTCATGGCATAGTGATGTATTGAAAAGACAACAGAGATTCAAAAGTACAGGTTGGGGTTGTGAATCATAAATCCAGCAAAGGGACCAAAATAAATTGTTAAAGTTGCAGTCTACAGCAGCAAGTGCAGAGGCTACAGTAGGTGTTTGTGATATTGTGCTTTTAGCAGGACAGCGTCGCGCTGATACTCGGCGACAGGGTGCCGAGATCTCGCCGACATCTCACACTCACTGGAATAGTGACAGCACATCCCAGCAAGTGCGTCATAGAAGCGACGGGAGATCCGACTTGGATTCCCGCCAATTCTACACGTGTGCGGCGTTTGTTATGAATCCTGAGGGGGAAGTCCCCGCCGGATTTTAAATAAAAATCCGGCATGGGTCCCCCCCTCAGGAGCATACCGGGCCCTTAGGTCTGTTATGGGTTGTAAGGAGAGCCCCCCTACGCCGAAAAAAACGGCGTAGGGGGTCCCCCTACAATCCATACCAGACCCGTATCCAAAGCACGCTACCCGGCCAGCCAGGAAGGGAGTGGGGACGAGCGAGCGCCCCCCCCCTCCTGAGCCGTACCAGGCTGCATGCCCTCAACATGGGGGGGTTGGGTGCTCTGGGGCAGGGGGGCGCACTGCGGCCCCCCACCTCAGAGCACCCTGTCCCCATGTTGATGAGGACAGGGCCCCTTCCCGACAACCCTGGCCGTTGGTTGTCGGGGTATGCGGGCGGGAGGCTTATCGGAATCTGGGAGCCCCCTTTAATAAGGGGGCCCCCAGATACCGGCCCCCCCACCCTAAGTGAATGAGTATGGGGTACATCGTACCCCTACCCATTCACCTGCAAGAAAAGTGGTAAAAACACAAATAAACCACACAGTGTATTAAAATATTTTATTTTTCTGCTCCGGAGGCCGCCCCCTGTCTTCTTTATTAGCTCTTTTACCAGGGGGGGCTTCTTCTTTGACGTCTTCGGGTGGGTGGGGGCCGCCGTCTGGTTCTCTTCCACCGCCGGGGGGGGGTGGCTTTTAAAAAAGCCCCCACCCCCCCGGCGGGTTTCCTCCGGCGTCTTCGGCGGGGCTCTTCTTCTTCCGCTATCCCGACGGGTCTTCTCCGCTATCCGGGGGGTCTCGCCGCTCTCCGCTGTTGCCTCGTCGCACCCCGGTTCTTCGTCTCGCAGTCCGGTCCCTTCTTCCGTGCTGTACGTCTTCTTCCGCGCTGTGACGTCATGTTCTTCACTTCTCTTCTTCTCCCGATGTTGACTCGCCGGTCCTCCTCGCTGAAATGACGGATGCGCGCCTTGCATCGGACCTATATAGGCCTCACAGTCCCATCATGCTCTGTACCTACCCATGTGATACCTACCACAAAGAGAAAATCGTATCATATGTGGCCTACTTAAAGGAGAAGTCCAACCAAAGCTTGTTTGGCTGTACTTCTCCTATGGATCACAGGAGTGTAATTCGTTTTGCACTCCTGTGACTTGTTTTTAGCAGAGAGCGGACTGAAATCTGCTCTCTGCTGACGTCACAAATGTCAGTCCATGCTGGAGCGTGATCCTGACTGCGGAGTATGGATCTGCCAGGTCTCTGAACTGACACCTCTCAGCGAGCCATTGAGAGCCTGAGAGGGCCGCTCTGCCCCCTCTACAGCTCAGCGCTCCAGTGAGCGAGGAGGGGGCATAGCAGAGAGCTGTGACTAACTGTCTACAGCTCTCTGCTCATGGAGCCCTGAAAAACGAACAATCGGGAGTTCGATCACTCAGTTCTGGCGCCGGGAGACAGGTGTAGCATCGGTCTGATGCTGCATCCACCTAGGTAAGTTTGACTGGGGAAAAAAAAAATCCTTTACTTCTCTTTGAAGCCCCAGTTCAAGTCATGATGCTCCCCGATGAAGCCACATGCTGAAGAGCGTGAAAAGTTACACCTGAAAAGGATTTAAGCTCGGTTCACATGTGAGCCACATACGGCTCACAGCAGGGGTCTGGTGCGTGCTGGTTCACTGTTTCAGGTCTGATTTCAGCCCCAATTTTGGGCTGAATTCGGAACTAAAACGGACCAAGAGACGCAAAATGCACCGGAACAGCTGCGGAGATATGTGAACTGGCTCCAAGCAATCAAAATCTCCTGCTATTGTGAATTGAATACGGAGAACCTGCATCCAATTCACAATGGTGTGAACCCAGCCTTAAAGCCCGCCATAGATAATTTGAAGCTCGACCAGTCCCTGCTGAACCAGTTTGAATCTCGACCAGTCCCTGCTGAACCCTGCTGAATTTTGAGCCTGAATTTTTGGCTGAATTCGGACCTAAAACGGACCAAAAGACACACAGCGTTTTTGTGCAAAATGCACCAGACCAGCCGTAGGCCGGACAAAGGCATAATGAGCATACTAGCTCATTATGAATTACTCACCTTACATCGAAGCCCCCACTGTGGTACGCGTAGCCCCTCCGGCCAGTGTCATCTCTCCCGGAGTGACTTCCGGGTATCGCTGTGATTGGCCGGAGCCGCTGGTAACAGCACACTGACTGAAGCAACGGCACATACAGTTTGCTTTAGTGCGCATGTGCTGATGACATTGGCACATGCAGGGGACAGGGGATGTCTCCTAAACCGTGCAGGTTTAGGAGATATCCTGGGTAGCTACAGGTAACCCTTATTATAGGCTTACCTGTAGCATAAAGTGGTTGTAAAGGATTTACAACCACTTTAAAGCCATCCATAGATAATTTTAATCTAGACCAGTCCCTGCCGAACCAGCCAAGATTCAAACCATCTATGGGCAGGCTGATTGTACCCAAGTTGACCCGTGGTTGCGGGAAAGAAAATTACATCATCTATGGCCTGCCTAACTATGAAGAGACCATAAACGAGATTTATTTTTCCATAGTAGGAAGGTAACTAAAAAAGTGGAGGTCTTGTCCATGAGAAGTGGATGGTCAAGCGATATCAGTGCACATAATTTGGAAAGGGGCTGTAGCACCGTTTGCATACTAAACACCCAAAAACTCATAGTGATAACATACTCATTATTGTGCTTGGAAAACTGTAACTAATCAAACGACAGGAGGTGAAAGAGGGCATTAATGTGTTTTTTGGTAATGCGAAGATGTCCAGTATTCTTCAACCAAATTTTCTGAAAATGTGGGAGCCCTGGCTTACTCAACCCCTTTATCCTTAAACCCTCCTAGCTTTAGATATGTAGGGGGTGTTGGCTGGATGGGGAAGGATTGCTTAGATCTGTTCTCCACTTTTTCTGCATTTTGCCTCCCTTTGCCATCCTCTTTCATCTGCCCTTATGTCGAAGGCCCATGAACTACTCCCTCAAGCAGTGCAACCAGTGACTTTTCATATTGGGCAGACACACTAGACCACACTTTGTTGCCATTAGCATCTTCAGTGTTTAATGCTCCTTTTCCCCTGCTACACAGCTGTCAAACCTTTTAAAACCAATAAAACTACGTATTGTGATCAGGATATACTGTATGTTGCGCAGTTTGATTTGTTTGTTAGTATATTGATCATATTTTGTCTGTTTTGAAACAAAGGGGTTACGTATGTTTTCTGGTATTGATTGGAGTGTATGATTATTTGCGCAGCTTGTGATATTATTTTTAGATTGGTTTTAATTCAAAATGCATAGATTTTCTAAGTCTGAGATTAAGTCTGAGATTAGCAGGAACATCTGAGAAATGTACCGTATTTATGTTGCTGTGAGTATTGCATTTGAAAGTTGACTAGCAAGTTCATTTCTAATATAGATCCTTTCATAGGATACAATTACAGAGCCTGGCTTTTCACTCTCAGTGCCCCTTCCAAATGCTTAGTCGTTCCACAAAGAAGGCAGTAGCATTTTTTTCCCAAGGTGCTCATTACCTATAACTGTTTTTTTTTTTCCTTTTGGGAAATTGAAGGCTAAATGTGGTAGTTTAGCATTCAGTCCTACTGACTCCATTCTTCACGTGTGGTCCATTTTGCGTTGCAGTTTGAATAAGATTTATTTTTAGATTCTATTTATTTTCACTTTAAACGTTGATCAAATGCCAACGTGAACTCAAATTGCAGTAGCTGTAGGTCATTTTTGAATAAAGTACAGGATTTCTTTAAGACTAAAATTGACTTTTTGACTATATTTTGGAATGGTGCAACTGTATACGAAGCATTTAGTAGAAAGGACAAGCTATTTACATATTAAAGTGCTGTAACTTATAACCATCAAAGAAATTTCATTTGGGTACTTGTAATGTGTGAGGACAAGTGGAAATCGCATTCAAAATAGTAAAAAAATAAAACAAGGACAATGGTGCAGATTGATTACAGCAGTAATTCCCGGATCACACTGCTGCCCTAAAAACACAATCCTCTGGCTCTCTGCCCCCCTCCCCTTGGATCACACTGCTGCCTTATACACACACGGGCTCTCTGCCCTCCTTCCTGAATCACACTGCTGCCTTATACACACAATGCTACAGCTCTCTGCCCCCCCCCCTTGGATCACTGCCTTATACTAACAATGCTTTGGCTCTATGCCCCCCTTCCTGGATCACACTTTTGCATTATACACTCAATGCTCCAGTTCTTTGCCCCCTCCACTTGGATCACACTGCTGCCTTATACACACAATGCTCCAACTCTCTGCCCCTCTTCTGGATCACACTGCTGCCTTAAAAACACAATGCTCTGGCTCTCTGCCTGCCTCCCCGTGGATCACACTGCTGCCTTAAACACGCAATGCTCTGGCTCTCTGCTCCCTGCTTCCTGGATCACACTGCTGCCTTATACACACAATGATCCAGCTCTCTGCCTGCCTCCCCGTGGATCACACTGCTGCCTTATACACACAATGCTCTGGCTCTCTGCCCCCCCCCCCAGCACAACATTCTGCATTATTCCTGCCTTACACAGACTCATCATTGGATCTCCCCTCCTTATCCTGCCATGTGCTCGAGTTCTGCACTCCCTCCCACAGACTATGATCAGCGCTGTCATTGGAAGTCCCCTCCTTCACCTCCCACTCGCTGCACTATTCCCAGCACCTCCCTTTGAGTTCATAGGAGCCGGAACTACAGAGTAGGCATCGGGTATTAATGTGTGCTGACAGTATTGACTGTCAACGCGCATTACGAACAACACTGGAAGCAACATTAGGCGCTATACATCCACCACAATGTTAATGTTTTGCGGCAGGATCCCTGGGGACCACCAACATTTTCTTGTGGCCCACAAGAATTTCAACTATGTCACTGGGTAGGTATTTGAACATGAAGTCTTACCTATTGTATTTCAGAAATGATCAGGCAAGCCATGTGGTGTTGTGGGATGTAAGGGGTTACTTCACATGGTTTACAGACCACAAAGGAAAACCCATTATGGACAGTAAAAAAAAAAGCAGTAACCACTTCCTCCAATTATATGCAGTCCGTAGCCTTTTCATTGTTGGTCAGTGGCACCCCCACAACCCCCGTCCATAAACCAGTGGTGGTGAATGGTATCAAAACACACCATAACTGGTGGTCACTGGCAATAGATTCTCCCTTCCCTGATAATTATTGATCAGGGGAAGTAAGACACCCCACCTTTCCCTGTTATCGGTGGCTAGTGGCAGTAAAACCTGAAGACTGGTTTGGTTTACTGCCACATCAACATCGGCATGGGACACAGATGTGTAGTCAGGTAAAAGTTCACTGAGTACAAACACGATCACTGCCACTGTACTATAACTGGGGGATTTATTTTTAGCCCACCCGTGAGTGGAGATGCTTTTATCCTAGGGCTGGGCTTTACATATTGCGCAGGAACATGAGAAATGCTGGATGACCCCTTATGTATGCCACGGCAGTCTTCTATAAGTTAGATTTTCCATAGCAGCCAATTGACATTAAACTGGTGACAGTTGGTCAGGCTAGTAATACTACCCATTTATTAGCCAATTCACTTTTTTTGAATGTAAAGAGATGAATGCAAAGTGTTCTCTGATTGGACAAGGTAGACATTGTGATGTCACTGCCCTACCTCTCCTCCTTGTCCAATGTAAGAATGTTTTGCATTTATTGAGAAAATGTTCCACGAATGGTGTCCATACTTGGTGAGTGACCTTCTGTATTCACAATGCAGCAGGGCAGCCTCTCAGCACAGAACTTGGAAGCTGTTGGAGATCCTTGTTATACCGGTGCCTACTACAGGGATTTCCAACTTCCAAAGGGATCCCACTGGTATGGCACATACATATACGTACAACACTCCAAGTGGGATCAATTTAATGTAAAAATCACCATACAGTACCTAAACTTCAGCTTTAAACTTTGCATAATTAAAAAATATAGAGTGCTGTACTACAGAAACAAATGTAAAAAAATATGTATGTTAAAAAATATTCTAGGATTAAAACAAAAATAATTAGTTGGATGTTTTCTAAAGCTGCAATGTTGGAAGTTCTTTGCTAAATTACTGCTTGCTCAAACCCTACAATTCTTTAATCACCATTATAGGTTGCTAGGCTGACAGCATTGTTCTTACACGGTGGGATGAGAAGTTGGTGAAACGGCAGTAAGGAGCAGTGGGAAATGAGTCGCTGGGAAGGATAAGGATTAAGGTAGTATAGTGGTTGGCAGACAGCTTGCAGTATTCTGAGGACACAATATGAAGTGGGGGTAGTGTATTTGGCATACTCTGTGTAGAAATCTGTGATGCTAATTAAATCATAAAATACAAGATCTCTCCCTCTGTAATTTATGAAAGGCATGACAGGTCTGAGATTAAATTAGAATACACTCAAATAAACGACAAGTGTTGCTGTAACATATATTTATTAGGGGATGAATTTCATTTTGCAATAATTCCAAACCATAAACACAAGGAAAAAAAACACAGAAAATGTTATTCAGAGATACAATAATAAATCGGTGTACTGTTATTAAATAAGCCTGACGACACATAAGAGGATATTTTATAATGGTAAAGTACAGTACCCATAGCAACCAATTAGAATTCAACTTATGCTGGTCTGAATTCAGCAGCTTGACTTTTGATTAGTTGCAATAGGTTATTGTGCTTAAGCCTGCGTATCTCTTGGAATTCCTGTTTTACGCATTTGTGCTGCCATTAAACCTTAATAGGCTGCTAAACCTTGTGCACATGGGCATATTATTCTGGATGTATTTCTGCACCCAGTATAGACAGCTGCCTAAAGTAATGAATTACTGTACGCTAGCTATGCACATGTCTATGTCTTGCTTGCATAAACTTGCGCACAGGCATAAATCGTGGAACACGCCTTTTGCGTAGTCAGGGATTTATGCATTGCATATACTAGTGTACAGCTGGCGTACAGCCATTTATTTGGGCAGCTGTACACTGTAGCTGTCTCTCCCAGGCGTATAAATATGCCTGCAGTTTATGGCAGATGCCTAAAACCACCTGTTTGCATGAGGCCTGAAACATTTTTATCTACTCACCTACTAGAAAACAGTCTCTGCTGCAGGATGAAATGAACACTATAAAGGTTAAGGACCAACTGTCTCCATGTTGATTTTTATTAAGACTCACATATGCGAAGATCTAAATCTAATCCCCTTGCAATGGCTCTCCATGCTCTAGACGGGTTAAATGCTTGTTAAGTCTATGGGGTAGAGGACTAAGGTGGGACAGACCGCCTAGCACTCCGCTGGGGTGCTTCTGCCAAGATACAGCTTCCTCCCCTTTGGAACCAGGAACCAGGTATTATAGCTGAGAATGTCACCCAAGAACTAGACAACACTAGCTTAGGTGCAAACTGGAATTGACTTCATTGTAAATTCACACAGTGTATATATACTACACAAAATCAGGTAGGAGATTGATCACATTACTCTAAAAAATGAAAACTGTAAACAGTAATATAAGTACATTTAATGAACAGCTACCATAAACGGTAATCTAATTACATAAGCATATAAACATCCCACAATAGTTGGGTAACAAGGTAAAGTGAACACAATGCTAGTCACATCTCCAAGAGGAATACCAGACAGACAGAAGCAATAGGTGACTCAATTATTAATGAGCACAGGTTTGTTTTTTAGAGCTGATTATATTAACATCTATTCTGAGTCTAGGAGGGGGGGGGGGTGAAACAATCCTTGCTGGTTTGGGCACAGAGGCCCCAAATCTATATCCAGGTCTTAGGTTCCCAGAGTCTGTGTGTTTTTGGTAGACATGGACCTGAATCTGAAGCAAAACCACTCCAAAGGTCCCCCAGGCACACACTTTCCAAAGAATAGAGCCCCCTCGATAGATTTGCAACAGTGACTGCTTAAAACTGATAAAAGTGATATCTATGGTATCCACGTGCCCTGCAGAGAAGCTCACCTTGTAAAATGTAATACTATTTCTGGCAGAGCCATTTACATTTTCATCGTAAAATGATGTAGTGGTTATCCATTTTCAGTACAGATTGGTGTAGAATAACAGATGATTGGCAAATACACATCGTAAGAGTTTTTCTCTGGAACATCCTGAAATTTCAGCATTACAATACTGAAACAATTTAGAACTATTAGACTTGCAATTGCAAGCTCAGTTTAAAGGCACACTGAATTATACAGGTGATAAAATATATCAGATTTACTGAATGGCAAAAAACTTCCGCTGCATACACACAGGCCTTTGTCTGCACCCCCCCCCCCCCTTCCCTTTCCTAAATTCTCAGTTGACAATCAGTGCTTTTCTAGCTATAGTGTTCTAAAAGTAAAATGTAATAGCTTGCAGTATGGAAAATTGGGGATGTTCTGTTTGCTGTTTAGGTAAGCGGGGAGGCAAGTTAGATGCAGTTCCTGCAATTGGAGTGTCATTTTTGCCATGTTAAGTCTTTTCAGAGCTAAAGAAATACAGATGATACCCTTCTTTATATTACAGTAGAGATATCACTAAAGTAAGCAGTTGTTTAAAAAAAGGGCATGGTTACACAAGTCTCAGTTTCTTTAGAACATAGATATAGAATAGAAATAGATTCTGTAATAAACGTTTCTAAAATCCATTTAGGCCCATTCACAGTTAGTGAGGAACTTTATCTATAAAAGTTTGATGATGAGTAATGTTGTTTAACAAAAGAACATACATTTACAATAATAATTACACTACCAAAATTTGAGTAAGTTGCCTCCAGCATTGCTCCTTTTTCCTTCTTGCTGGATGCCGCCATTTTGTTGGAGCCCAAAGCAGCCACTGATTGGAAACTCTACTCCTCTCCCTGGTTTTAAAAACTATATACCACTTTGTCAAGGCAGAAAGGGGAGAATATTAGGGAGATAAGACACTCTTTGTACGATTTAACTCTTTTATGTCTCCCTGGCAATAGACTGTGTTCTGTCACTTCTACTGCTTCTCTTGTCTTCCTTCCTAATCTGTGTTCCATCAGCACAGTCTGTCATCTCTGATGCTTCCCCCTCACAAGCAGTAAATCTTTAGGCTGTCAGCAATTTGGACTTTAGTGACTCACTGATTATCGGCACAATGTTGAGAATAGAGAGCAACCGAGCATGTGCAGGGTGAGACAGATCCTTACTGGATTTTGCACAGTATAGGCACTTATTTTTTTGTCAAGTAACTTTTTATTGAAAATAAGAAAGAGAAGGAGTACATTTCTTACAGAATACAGAGCCACATGTCGCAGCATGAGGAGACACAAGTAGACAAGGCACAGGTCAACTTTCCTTTGGTTTCCTACTGCTTCAGTGCAGATAATAACAAGTATGGCACTTATTTTTTATGTTTTACATTACCTGCTATACCTGCAAAAGGGGCTATCATGAAGTAATCTATCAGGATTCAATTTAATGACTAAAGTTCCACTTTAAGCAATCCGTTAACGGTCACACATGAACATGCTTTGCTTTAAGGCAGTCTGTTTATGATGCTTTGGCTGCCAATGCACCATAACAGATAAAATACACGTATAGTCCTTTTTTAATAACACAGGGCATCATACGCAGTATATGCGTGGGTTGTCATGCATTGTGCTTTTCACAGTCAATGGTACCACAGTGCATGGCACATAGAGCAGGTACATAGCCATGCATTGTGGCAATTTGTAGTACATGTGTGAATGTTCCCTTAGTTTATATAGATTATCTAGAGGGGATTTCTCTCTTATTTTTCTCAACAAAAAACTTGAGTTTCACTTCAATAAAGGGTTTCTTTTACTTCTTCGGGCAAGCTAGAGAACCACAAAAACAAAATGGCCTGAAAGTTAAAACATTTGTAAATTCGGTTTGCACTATATTTTAAAATTATTTTTCATCTCTGCTTTCTCCGAGGCCACGACTAAATTAAATAAAAAAATTAAGGACAACAGACCAATGGGCCATACACACGGTCGGTTTGGACCGATGAATCTGAACTTTGGTCCATTCTCATCGGTTTGGAACGACCGTGTGTACGCGGCCTCAGTGTTCCTTTAAGGGTTTATTTCATAAACCTACTATGATCCCTGTCTATCATTCCTATAGTACCTATAGTTCACAGTGGCCTCTCTGCCCATCACCTGCATCTCTACTTGAACATCTGTTGTCTAGCAGTCTGTGGTAATCTATTTTTTAAAGCATTAAATTAGACTTTTAGGACTACCTGGATGGAGACTTTTGGGGATTCTAAATCTAAAATCTGTACACTTAAGTCATCTTGTCTACATATTGTTGCTTGGGTTGTAAAAAAGGCCTCACTTAAGTACAGTATATTGAAATTTGTATTTGTTTTATTTATGAATAAATGGATGCCTTGCCTACACACGATCGTTAAAAAAAAACGCTCTAGCAAAGTGTGGTGACGTACAACACATACGACGGCACTATAAAGGGGAAGTTCCATTCCAGTCTCTGAGTCATTTTTGACACCTACATGACAATGGATGCACAAATAGGGTCAGTAGTCAGCGGATCCCACCATCTGCTGCGCCTACTACGTTGTCTCACCCCCTTTATCCCGAAAGAGGACATTGCAGTCGTGGTGGGAACTATTATCAATTCCAGACTTGACTACGCTAATTCCCTCTATCTAGGACTCCCCAAATATCAAATCACTTGTCTGCAAGTCGTTCAAAATACGGCCGCCCGATTAGTGACTGGAAAAAAACCATGGGAATCAATCTCACCTTCACTGAGATCCCTTCATTGGTTGCCAGTAAAAGACAGAATCACTTTCAAGGCACTCTGCCTTACGCATAAGTGTATTCAAGGAAACGCCCCCCACTATGCGAAAAAATAAAAGCCCATAACAACAATCGCATTCTGCGATCCACAAATCAAAACCTACTTCAAATACCCAAAACCAGATACAAGTCCAAAGGAGATCGAAGATTTGCAGTCCAGGGACCTCGCCTGTGGAATGCACTACCAACTAACATCCGGCTGGAGTCGGACCACTTGGCCTTCAGAAGATAGATTAAAACCCATCTCTTCTGAGGTCAAGGGGTTTCCTTGCCCATGAAAATGGAAACAGCGCCCAGAGGCGATTCAGTTCGCATGTGTTGCACTTTACAAGTTTCTCACTCACTCATTCAGATGACGTCACCCTTTGGGCTGCTTTAGCTGATTTTGTGTTAGTAAAAGACGATTCGCGCTTTTCTGTCTGTTACAGCGTGATGAATGTGGATCGCATTCTGCGATCCACAAATCAAAACCTACTTCAAATACCCAAAACCAGATACAAGTCCAAAGGAGATCGAAGATTTGCAGTCCAGGGACCTCGCCTGTGGAATGCACTACCAACTAACATCCGGCTGGAGTCGGACCACTTGGCCTTCAGAAGATAGATTAAAACCCATCTCTTCTGAGGTCAAGGGGTTTCCTTGCCCATGAAAATGGAAACAGCGCCCAGAGGCGATTCAGTTCGCATGTGTTGCACTTTACAAGTTTCTCACTCACTCATTCAGATGACGTCACCCTTTGGGCTGCTTTAGCTGATTTTGTGTTAGTAAAAGACGATTCGCGCTTTTCTGTCTGTTACAGCGTGATGAATGTGCTTACTCCATTACGGTAGTTTTACCAGAACGAGTGCTTCTGTCTCATAACTTGCTTCTGAGCATGCGTGGTTTTTCACTTCGTTAAAGCCCACACACGATCATTTTTTACAACCCGAAAAACGACAACGTTTAAAACGCCGAGAAAAAATAGAGCATGTTCGAAAAAAAATGTGCCTGTTTTTCAGAACCCGAAAAATGCTCTGAAGCCTACACACAATCGTTTTAAATGACATTTTTAAAAAACATAATTTTTTACAACCTGAAAAATGATTGTGTGTACGCGGCATGAAGCTTCCAAGAAATATATGAAGACAGCAGTAGACATAGCCCACTAGACTCGGAATATAACTAAAAGTGCTTTCGGATGGACTGACCGATTAGAGGATCTATAAAGAAAAAAATTGCATATATATATATATATATATATATATATATATATATATATATATATAATTATGCGAAATATGTCCTTACAGTAGATGACAACTTTAGCTTTGAACAATACAAAATAAGTAGCCAGCCCTTAAAGCGGAGGTTCACCCTAAATATAAATAGAGATCATCCATAACATCATCTTATGTAGATCGACATTTCGCTTTCCATTTTTTTTTTAAATCATTTAACTACCTTTTAATGTCTTTTAGATACAGGCACTTCCGGATCTGTCTCCCGCGGGAGTGGGCGTGTCGCATCTCTGTTTGCTCAGAGTCTTTCGCTATGTCTCCTGGGACTACAGCGTCATGCTTTCCAGGAGACTAGTAATTGCCCATAATGACAAACTCTTGCGGGATTTTAAACGTCACATGACTCTTGAAGCAGGTCACGTGACGAGGACGAGGCTATCAGCTTCACGATTCCCGGAAGTATTTGCTTGTGGGCTTCACAATGCCCACAAGCAAGATGGAACCTTGCTGCAGAAAATTTTATAAATCAATATTCTTGTCCGAATGTAATTGCGAATTAGTACACTCCTAACAATCATAAAAGCAGTAGATGGACATGTTAAAAAAAAAAAAAAAGATTTCCCGCAAAACCCCCGCTTTAAGTAAATAGTAAGATCAAAGTATAGCCTGGTAAGATTGTAGCATAGCCTGAAAAAATATCTTGCTACATATGAATATTTTCATACTGCTTTCCTTCAGCACACTTTAAATATGATAGTTTATAGCACTCTGGAGGGTACTATATGTCAAAACTGTGCATCCTTGATTGGTTATATCGGTGCTGTCTGAAACCCCCTATCTGTAAAACTGTAAATCTATGAAGTGATAATGAATGACACCACAAGACACTCAGTCACCTATATGTTGAATTTGATTCACCCCTATAATTTCCTCATCATGTTTCTTCTCCATTCATCTAGCAGAAGACAATCCTTGCTCTCATTATTGTGTGGCTGATTGTTGTCAGTGAAATGTTTTCGCTGCAGTTTATTTCTGACTACATAGATTAAAGTTTAGCATATTTTCACACTTCTACATCTGGTCCATTACCACCTTTTTTCCAGTCTTTCAGCTGCTCCCCTATTGACCTTCGCTTTTAGGATTTTATTCTGCGTTTCATGAGATTGCTGTATTTATGTGTATATATATATATTTATATGTGCAGTTAAATTGCCATTCGCTTTTACTACATTTATTTTAATTATCCTTCTATTGTAGATGTTCTTATCCCCTTCATATGTATGTATGACATTCAGTCAATTTTCACATTTTGTAATGATGCTTAAAGAGTTTTCTCAGTGCTAATATAATCCTTTCCTTATGGCACTGTTGCTTGACACATCTTCCTTTTTCTTTCTTTCCATGTAATGCAAAAAAAGGGTTAACTTGGCTATTTTAAGTGTGTTGTTGACCATATATGAAAGTGCCCTACATATGGCTGCCCTTCAGGAAAGAAAATCCCAAGATTCCCCATCAACATTAACTGAATCTCTCCCATGGAGCTATTGTGCTCTCCCTGTGTGTGTGTGTGTGTGTGTGTGGTGGTGGGGGGCATGTGGAGCCCTCCTTGCCGAGCGAACACAGTGATTATTGCTAGTGGCTATAGCCGCTGGCAATAATCACATGCTAGAAATCCGACATGCTGGTTGTATCCCAGTTGATTGATGAAACAACTTGGGCACATTCAGCCTGCCCATAGATGGTTCGAATCTCGACTGGTCCCTGCTGAACCAAATGAGATTTGAACCATCTATGACCGGCTTAAAGCTGGCTATACACAGCTTGAGTTTTGGCTGACTCCTGCCAAAGCAGGTCAAATATGGATTTGAGTGTCCCTACAGATACCACTTTGCTCAAGAAACTCAATTTAAAAATTGTCCGAGTCTATTAGATGCATGAACACTATGTTCACCCTTTTTTCCCCCCTGTAGCCATTCTTGTACAGTAGCCTATGTATTTTAATGGGCTTCTGTACCTTCAGGAAATGCAAGGAAAAGATCCCTCTTTCTAAAACTGCAGCCGCACAGAAACCACATGGTGCTATTCATTTCCATCTACGGAAAAATGCACCACATTTTCCAATGCATAGAATCATCTGCTGTATAGCAGCATGTTTTTGCTGCTGGTGAGGGAACACTTGCGATTTACACACCTTCCTTTGCCCACAATAGTGTGAACCTAAGCAAAGTGTTTGGGTATTCAGGCAGCCACTGCCTAATTACAATAACCATCAGTAGAGACTCCTACATTTGCGTTGTTTAGCATGGATGAGTGAGTAAATTGTATAGCGCTACAAATGCGAACTAAATCACCTCAAGGCGCTTAGTGTCCAATGTCGTCCAGATCCTTCAGAAAAGGTAGGTCTTAAGTTTTTTCCTCAAGGCCAGATGTTTTCTTCCATGCGGATGTTCGTGGGTAGAGCGTTCCATAGCCGCGATCCTTGAACTGCGAATTTTCGTTCTCCTTTAGATTTGTAGCGGGACTTGAGGATGTGGAGGAGGTTTTGGTTAGTTGATCGGCGGGCGCGATTAGGGGTGTAGTGTTTTATTTTCTCGCATAAGTATTGAGGCGCGTTTCCTTGTGTGCATTTGTGGGTGAGGCAAAGGGTCTTGAATGTAACCTGATCCTTTACGGCTAGCCAATGAAGAGTCCTCAGGGACGGGGTGATTGATTCCCATTTTTTTTTTCCCATTACCATTATCTGGCTGCTGTGTTCTGGACGACTTGTAGATGAGAAATCTGATATTTGGGTAGTCCTAGGTAGAGGGAGTTTGTGTAGTCGAGTCGGGAATTGATGATTGTTCCAACTACTACTGCTGTGTCCTCTTCCGGGATGAAGGGGATGAGTCTACACAGCAAGCGGAGAGGATAGTGAGATCCGCTGACTACTGATCCTATTTGTGCGTCCATAGACATGTCTGAGTCAAAGATGACTCTGAGGATTTTGACTTTGGGGCTTAAGTTGATGGTTTGTCCAAGGATGGTGGGTGGTGTCCATGTCGTCCTATAGTTTGTCTTTCGGTTTGCGTGGAGAATGGGGGATGGGGGACACCAATAGATTTTTTTTCTTGGTCTCATTGATGGTTTGGAACATAAGTAATCTTTGCTGTCATCCTGGTAGCTGCACCACCAACTATGCTTTACTTGTTCACCCAATTCTTGCAACATTTAAATCCAGACACAACTGAAATGAATAGATTACTGAGCAAAGGAGATAATGAACAACAACCATACATATGTTCCCAGCATGGTGGAAAATGTCTGAGAACAATAACAAGTCCCGCAAACGTTTGCATAAAATAATTAATGCTCAAAAGGCAGCTTGCATTGTTTTCAGTGATGACTCGCAAAGCTTGAATCAACTGCTTCAAATCAGAATGTTGGCACAAGCTCAGGTTGGTAACACAGTGGCAGCTCTTGCATCTACTTTGAACAAAAAGTAAAGTAGAGATTTAGGTATACAACTTGACAATGTTTTCTTTCAGCTCCCTCATTTGAATCCTTTAACATATGCCTTTTTTGTAATATATATACTATATATATATATATATATATACTATATATATATATATATATATATATATATATATATATATATATATATATATATATATATATATATATATATATATATATATATATATATATATATATATATACTTTTTTTTTTTTTTTTTAAACGTGCTGTGTTACATTTGAGTACTAGTTATAATTCACGTCAAATCCTTATTACCCATTTTATGTTTGGGGGTTGTATAGGCAGAAGGTCAAGGACGTTCTGATACTTACAGAGACCACAGGACCTCGAATGGCAAGACTTTTCTTTGTAGCCAGCACAACTCCAGAAATGGGTGTAGCTTGTAATTATTAAAATTTGAACTACAAAGTAATATTAAGAATACTTGCTTGTGAACTTTCCTACCTGTCAAAAGAGATGTTATTCATTTTAGTGAGTGTCCATGTTCTGCTCAGAAAAAATCCCTCTGGATAATTTTCTTTTTTTTTGTACATTGCAACTAGGGATGAGATCAAGCATGTTTTGGATCCTTGTCTGAACCCATCTGAGTATGCCAGGAAGCTGTCACTTTACTGAGCTGTTTATAAGTGGCCAAGGCATTCTCAGCCCTGCCACAGCATGTATGCACACCCATTGTATTTGTGCAGCCGTGGGGCAAGCCCCAGATGATTGGCCCAGTACAGGTCCGCATCTGCAACAAAAAGGATTATTCTCTTGGACTAGAGAAAGCCCTTACTTTAATAGATAACTGGATGACGAACAGTTATCTTAAACTCAACGGTTCGAAAACAGAACTTCTCCTGTTTCGTGCTAACCGGAAAAGTCACCCCGCGTCAACCTGGACTCCCCCACCCATTCTGGGCAAAACTATCTCCCCTAGCACCAAAGTCAAAAGTTTCGGGGTCATTTTTGACACCTACATGACAATGGATGCACAAATAGGGTCAGTAGTCAGCGGATCTCATCACCTGCTGCGCCTACTACGCCGACTCGCCCCCTTTATCCCGAAAGAGGACATGGCAATCGTGGTTGGAACAATCATCAATTCCAGACTTGACTACGCAAATGCCCTCTACTTGGGTCTCCCCAAATACCAAATCACTCGTCTGCAAGTCGTTCAAAATACGGCCGTGCGATTAGTGACTGGCAAAAAAACATGGGAATCAATCTCACCTTCACTGAGATCCCTTCATTGGTTGCCAGTAAAAGACAGAATCACTTTCACGGCATTCTGCCTAATGCATAAGTGTATTCAAGGAAACGCCCCCCAATATCTATGCAAAAAAATAAAAGCACACAACTCGAATCAAAACCTTGTGGAGATACCCAAAGCCAGATACAAGTCCAAAGGAGACCGAAGATTTACAGTCCAAGGACCTCGACTGTGGAATGCGCTACCAACTACCATCCGACTGGAGACGGACCACTTGGCCTTCAGGAGAAAGATTAAACCCATCTCTTCTGAGGTCAAGGGGTTTTCCTTACCCATGAAATGACTACAGCGCCCAGAGGCGATTCAGTTTGCATGTGTTTCCCTTTACAAGTTTCTCACTCACTCACTCACTCAGGTTACAACTTCCTGGAGGGCTCGCTCATGTAGTTCCGAACTAGGATCCAAACACACCTGAGCTCATTACTAATTGCAAGGATTTTACCAAGCTTTGTTGCAGATTCCTCTTTTCGTTTTGTTTGGAAGAAATAGCTGTTTGTTTCACAATTCCCTTTCCAGACTGATTTCTAAATGGGAGGTTATGCTATTACCTAAATAAATTATAATCACCTAAACAAATCTCAGTGGGGAACATTTATTAGTGAAAATGCATCTCTGCAAATGCATCAAAAACTATAATTTGTGTTGCAGGGGGTGCCTACATTTTTTCTTGTATCTTCGACCCCTTTCACACTGGGGCTTTTTTCAGGCGCTTTAGCGTTAAAAAAACGCCTGTAAAGCGCCTGAAAGAAGCCTCATCTGCAATCCCAATGTGAAAGCCTGAGTGATTTCACACTGAGGCGCTGCTCTGGCTGGGCGGTCAAAAAAAGTCCTGCAAGCAGCTTCTTTGCAGTGCTTTAGGAGCGGTGAATACATCGCTCCTAAAGCGCCCCTTCCCATCGAGACACTTTTTTTTAACACCACGGTGCCTGAAAAGCCCCAGTGTGAAAGTGGTCTTAGCGGAGCTTTACCAGCGTTTTTTGGGCACTGGCAGTGTGAAAAGGCTCTGAAAGCACTCAGGCTTTCACATTGGGTGCAATGAGGCTTTTTTCAGGCGCTTTACAGGCGCTTTTTTTTAACGCCAAAGTGCCTGAAAAACGCCCCAGTGTGAAAGGGGTCTTGGCGCAGATTTTAAGAAAACCAGTGAGCCAATTCGAAAATTCAGTTAGTTACATTTCTGGACATTCTGTACAACAACAGAATACAGAACACTCAGAGATTACCATAGTGCATTCAATGTGTTGATTTTTTAATTAATTTCATTTTAAATGTAAGCTGCTGCAGATTGAAATGGGAAGATAATTTTTAATCACATTAAATTACAAAATGGCTTGTGTAGTAATTGTATATGCCAGTCTACGTTGATAGCACTCTGCAGTACAATAGAGACATGTTAATTCATAGTATTGACCCTCTCATTTTGAGTCCTGCTGCGTTTTTTTTTTCCTTACTGATTAAATGGTCTCAAATCTTTTAGTTTTACAGCTGCCATTTACAGTGTCTTGCAAAAGTATTCACCCCCTTGGCTTTCTACCTATTTTGTTACATTACAGCCTTTAGCTCAGTGTTTTTTTTAATCTGACTTATATGTGATGGATCAGAACACAATAGTCTAAGTTGGTGAAGTAAAATTAGAAAAATATATACATAAAACAATTTTTTCAGAAAAAAAAAATTATAATTGTCATGTGCGTATTCACCCCTTTGTTATGAAGACCATAAAAAGCTCTGGTGCAACCAATAACCTTCAGAAGTCACATAATTATTGAAAATGATGTCCACCTGTGTGCAATCTAAGTGTCGCATGATCTGTCATTACATATACACACCTTTTTAAATGGCCCCAGAGGCTGCAACACCTAAGCAAAAGGCACCACTTACCAAACACTGCCACGAAGACCAAGGAACTCTCCAAACAAGTAAGGGACAATGATGTCGAGAAGTACAAGTCAGGGTTAGGTTATAAAAAAATATCCAAATCTTTGATCCCTTAGAGCAGTGGTCCCCAACCTTTTTGGCACCGGGGACCGGCTGCATGGAAGAAAATTTTCCAAGGCCCGGTTGGGGGGAGGTTGGGGATGGCATGCGGGGGGTAAGCGATTTTTCGCGGGCAATTTGTCAGCGCATTATTTCCATTTATTACATTGTAGTAAAAAATAAAGTTAAACCCACCATAATGCAGAATCAGTGGGAGCTTTGAGTATGTCACTTGCCATGCTGCCTGCCACCAGATGCGGATTGTCACTTACCATGCTGCCTGCCACCAGATGCAGATTGTCACTTGCCACGCTGCCTGCCACCAGATGCGGATTGTCACTTGCCATGCTGCCTGCCACCAGATGTGGATTGTCACTTGCCACGCTGCCTGCCACCAGATGCGGATTGTCACTTGCCATGCTGCCTGCCACCAGATGTGGTAAGGCACCAACAGATGAAGCTAGTTCCCCCACTAGGCCCTGCTCACACTCACCCTGTCACTGGTAGTGTTGTCATACTCTGGGCTCCCCCATTAACAGTACTGTCATCTGCCCCTATTTATATCATAACCCCACATTACAGTCCTCAGTCCCCCCCACACATTACAGTCCTCAGCCTACCCCCCCCCCCACACATTACAGTCCTCAGCCTTCCCCCACACATTACAGTCCTCAGCCTCCCCCCCCACACATTACAGTCCTCAGCCTCCCCCACACACACATTACAGTCCTCAGCCTTCCCCCCCACACATTACAGTCCTCAGCCTCCACCCCCACACATTACAGTCCTTCTCAGCCTTCCCCCCCACACACATTACAGTCCTCAGCCTTCCCCCCCACACATTGCAGTCCTCAGCCTTCCCCCCCCACACATTACAGTCCTCAGCCTCCCCCCCCACACATTACAGTCCTCGGTTCCGTCCCCCACACATTACAGTCCTCGGTTCGGTCCCCCACACATTACAGTCCTTGGTTCCGTCCCCCACACATTACAGTCCTTGGTTCCGTCCCCCACACATTACAGTCCTCGGTTCCGTCCCCCACACATTACAGTCCTCGGTTCCGTCCCCCACACATTACAGTCCTCGGTTCCGTCCCCCACACATTACAGTCCTCGGTTCCGTCCCCCACACATTACAGTCCTCGGTTCCATCCCCCACACATTACAGTCCTCGGTTCCATCCCCCACACTTAGGGACAGATCGTAACAAACAGGTGATTGGCTGCTAGGATGAAGGACAGTCCTAGCAGCCAATCGCCTGTTTGATAACCTCGGGCAGCTCCGCCCTCCACCCAGAATTGTTCCACCTCCCGCTGTCGGCTCTATGAGCGACGCAGGAGGAAGAAAAGTCTCCTTGCGTTCCGAATGGCAGAGTGCCGCGGTCCGCATGTGGTCTCTCTCATGCCGCCTGCTCGTGGCCCGGCTGCAGAAGTGCCGCGGCCCAGTAGTGGGCCGCAGACCGGGGGTTGGGGAACACTGCCTTAGAGCACCATCAAATCTATCATAACCAAATGGAAAAAAACATGGCACAACAGAAAACCTGCCAAGAGACAGCCACAGACCAAAACTCACGGACCGGGCAAGGAGGGCATTAATCAGAGAGGCAGCATAGAGACCTAAGGTAACCCTGGAAGAGCTGCAGAGTTCCACAGCAGAGACTGAAGTATCTGTACATAGGATGACAATAAGCCGTACGCTCCACAGAGTTGGGCTTTATGGCAGAGTGGCCAGAAGAAATCCATTACTTTCCGTGAAAAACAAAATGCCACTTTTTGAGTTTTCAAAAAGGCATGTGGGAGACTCCCAAAATGTATGGAGGAAGGTGCTCTGGTCTGATGAGATTATATTGAACTTTTTGACCATCAAAGAAAACGCTGTCTGGCGCAAACCCAGCACATCACATCACCCAAAGAACACCACATCAGCAGTCAGGACTGGGAAACTGGTCAGAGTTGAGGGAAAGATGGATGGTGCTAAATACAGGGATATTCTTGAGCAAAATGTATCCCACTCTGTGTGATCTGAGGCTAGGACAGAGGTTTACCTTCCAGCATGACAATGACGCCAACACACACTGCTAAAGCAACACTTGAGTGGTTTAAGGGGAGACATGTAAATGTGTTGGAATGGCCTAGTCAAAGCCCAGACCTCAATCCAATAGAAAATCTGTGGTCAGACTTAAAAATTGCTGGTCACAAGCACAAACCATCCAACTTGAAGGGGCTGGAGCAAGTTTTGCAAGGAGCAATGGGCAAAAATCCCAGTGGTAAGATGTGGCAAGCTCATAGAGACGTATCCTAAGCGACTTGGAGATGTGATAGCCGCAAAAGGTGTCTCTACAAAGTATTGCCTTTATGGGGGTGAATAGTTATGCACATTACCTTTTTGTGTTATTTTGTCCTATTTGTTGTTTGCTTCACAATAATAAAAAAAACATCTTCAAAGTGGTGGGCATGTTCTGTAAATTAAATGATGCAAATCCTCAAACAATCCATGGTAATTCCAGGTTGTGAGGCAACAAAACACGAAAAATGTTTCAGCTGATATCACCACTATAACCTAAGCAATTGTCCAAATTGATTACATATACTCTACCCTTATTAAATCATTTTGAGATTACTGCAGGCTGTATGATTTACCTAGAATCATAATAAATGATTGATTATTGTGCCATTGCATGATAGCAATCAGTCACAGAATGTTCACGTTTAGAGAATCACTGATTTTTTTACATCTCGGCAGGAACCCGATTTGAGCAACTGATCATGACAAACTGCAATTTTAAATGATTTTTAGTTGTGTTAATTATGCAAAGCGAAATTCTTGAACAAATTTTCCATTTTCGTTTTGGATTTATGTGTCCTTGAATTGATTTAAACATTTCCTGTAAGCAGGGAATTTGGGGTCAGTTTAAGGTTTTAATGAATTATTTCTTTTCACCAAATCCATTTGTCAAGGGGACCTATTATATATTCCCACAACACTTTCATTGAGCAAACCATTAGTATATTGCCTGACGAACGACTTGGCAACCAATTATAAAAATCTATTGATTCCATATCTATTATAACTGATGATCTCGATGGCATTCGGCTCAGAAGAGTGCCGTTTTAATCCATAATGAAAGTAAAGAGAGAGAAATCATTTGGAAGTGTAATTAATGAAACTTGATTTATCAATGCACAGGGATGTATTTTGCTAAGGAAATAAAGTGTCCATTTACTGTCTACGGGCAATTTTTCTGCTGGATTCAAAATCATGAATGTTTTGATGCAGGGCTGAATAAACAGTGAAATTTTAATCAGCCTTGGTGCTTTTATTAAAGAAGTAATTTTTAAACATCCACTTCTTTTTTTCACAGTTATCCCTTAAGGCACAATCATTTGTAGCACAAATAATAAAACTAGGACTGTGGGCTGACTCGCACTTCATATATACACTGGGTCAACTAAAAGCACTCGTAAATCTTTGCAGCAGAAATAGTGTTTCCTTGTTAAAATGGGTACATTAGAGTTGATGTTGTTTATTTTTTGATTGTATTTTCATTGCTTTACTACTTTCATTTAATGGCCTGTGTTCCTCCCGGTGTTTTTTTTTTTTTCTTTTCTTTTTTTTTTCTTTTCTTTTCTTTTTATTCCCCCTCCTTCCACAATGCACTTCGGATTTACAGGTCAAAAAATCTTGTTGTCAAAGCGAGAGAGATGTTTGTAATTAGCAGACCTTGCCTGACAGCAATCAGGATATCAAGCCTGCAGTGCAGTGTTTACAATTTGGAAAAGCTGACGCAGCTTGAATAAAGATCGATATGTTGTTTGCAACACAAGGTCAATATTTCTTGCAGCATTTATTTGTGTGGCAGCGAAGGAAGAGAGCTGATCTATTTGCTTTATTTACAAGTATATATAGAGCTCAATCCAATTTACGGGTCTTTTGTAAGGCCAGAGAATTCCTCTGGTGCGGGCACAGAGAGTTTTAGTTTGGAGTTACGCCATCCTCGTTTTTTAGAAATCCAATATTTTTATTAAAGTTTTTAACGTAGGCCTATGAGGAATTGTCTGAATAATTAAATTTATATCGAACTGAGCAAAAACAATGAAAGGCGCAAGCAGGTGATAGAATAGCATACTATGCAGTCAACAATTTATGACGTTTTAGGTTGGCATGGTACATATGGGGTTGTGCTCCATAATATTATTTAAAGAAAAAAAAAGGAATAGCTTTTATATGGGCTTGAATGTGTAGGCAGCTCCTAGACTAAATGTGGTTATTTGGGTTAATACAGTGGGATTGAAATATCTTGGTCCAATTGACAATAGAATGATGGCACGCCAAAGAATGATGCAAATTATTTAATTTCCTAAAACGGGATACAGCCAAGTGGGTATGATCTCTAACACATTCCACTCGTAGTACACACTCAGACTTTCCGCAAGAAAAGGATGCCACTTTCCATATAAAAGCTTCAGTTCAGTTTATTTAGAGTGTCACTAAACCCACATGATAAACTATCAGTATATGCTGTATCTCACTATGAGATTTGTTTTCTGTATTATGCAAAAAACCTGGTTGATCCTGCTGCTCTCTATCTCCCCCTGTTCATGTCCCTAATTCAGCTAGGGATTTTGCAGCTGTAGTGAAAACTCTGCACATGCTCAGTTTTCAGTGCCGAACATTTCCTCCCTATCACATCTGAGCAGCTCATTTGATTATAGAGTCACACATGTGGGCGTATACACAGTGGTAAGTGACAGCCCACGCCCATCTCCTCCTCCATGCTCACTAACCAGCTAAAGACAACGGGGGTGGGATATTACATGTAGATTGATGGAAGCTTCACCTCCCTCTTATTCTAAGACTCAGGCTGGAGGGGCGTGACACAGCCTGTGACTGGCACCCACACCATGTTATTTCCACAAAATAATAAATATTTGATTTCATGTGGAAAGTCTTGAGTGTGGTGTTTGAAAAGTGGCCAGTGACCATCAGGATCCTGCTCTCGAAGTCAGGGGATCTGGAGGAGTGGTGATTGCAGTGGACCTTGTCTCACATTTAACTCGTAGCTGCACATAATGCTTGTGAAACGCGTTGGGTTTCGTACTTGCTATAACCTGTTTTAAGTAATTAAATAATTACTAATTTTCAAGCCAGTCTATTGTAGATTGTAGTAAAATGTTTCAGTGATAAGCTGGATGTGCACTGAGGAAAACTGCAGGTAAGAGTGGACCAGTTTTGGAGCAGTAATGTTTATATATAATACAATGGGGATTGGGTGAAGAAAATTGAAGCAGTCTGTCTGTTGGTTTTACTTCTGCTCTTTGTATCAGTTTTCATAGGAAAAGCCTATGTGATAGGAAATGTACCGGTGTGTTTATTGTATACATGTATTTATTTTATTTTATACAGTATATATATATATATATTACCATGGAGACACCTCCATCTGCTGTATACGGTCATTTCATGAACTACTTGAAGTTCCTTGTTGTTTAAACTTATGTCATAGCAACACACATTGAACCTTTTGCCTGGAGTGGGCAAAGACACGGGGCTGTATTTCTTATACATGCAATTGTCAGTCACAGAAAGCAATTTAGAAGCATGCACATACAGCAGGCTTGCATGCTTCCCAATTAATCAAGTTATCATCGTGTCTCTTCATTTGCCATATTTTAATGAATAAAAGAAGGCCATAAATTCTTGTGAATTCTTTAACCACTTGCTTACTGGGCACCCCCTTCCTGCCCAGGTCTGTTTTCAGCTTTCAGCGTTGTCACTCTTTGAATGGCAATTGCACGGTCATGCTACACTGTACCCAACTGATGTTTTTATCATATTTTTTTTCCACACAGATAGAGCTTTCTTTTGGTGGTATTTTTGGTGGCATTTAATCACTGCTGTGTTTTTATTTTTTTGCTAAAAAAAACGAACAATGACCGAAAATATTGAAAAAAAAAAAAACAGTTTTAGAATTTGTTCAAAAATTTTGCAAACAGGTATTTTTTCTCCTTCGTTGATGTGTGCTGATGAGGCTGCCCTGATGGACACTGGTGGGCACTGATAGGGGGCACTAATGGGCGGTACTAAAGGGCATTGATAGGTGTAACTGAAGAGCACTGATAGGTGGCACCGATGGACACTGGTAGGCAGCACTTATAGATGGCATTGATGATGAGGCACTGATGGGCACTAATTGGCAGCCCTGATGGTCATTTATAGGTGGGACTGGTGGGCATTCATAGGTGGCACTGGTGGCCATTGTCAGGGGACATGGATGGGCACTGGCAGGCATCACAGATGATGTAGCTATTTCTTTCCCTGTTCAGGACCGATGCTGTCAGCGTGAGGAGAAAAAATAGATGATTACCGATCTTCTGTTTACATCACGTAATCAGCTGTCATTGGCTGACAGCTGATCACGTGATAAGGGGCTGCGCAGGGATGCGCAGGCAGCTCATGCACAGGAGGACATCTATTGATGCCCTCCCAGCAATTATGGCCCGTGCTGTAGCTGTCATTCGGCTATAGCATGGGAACTGGTGACAGGCATTGTTATGATTGGTCGCACATTTTTCCCTTTGCACAGTTAAAGTGTTACTAAACCCAGGACTCTGCATTGACTACTTCTGGTCTCCCACAGTACACCGAACATGGAAATGCAATTATTTAGTAAATCCAAACTGCTAATCATCCTTTTTCATCAGCAGTTAGAGCAGTCTTGTGACTTCTATGAGTGTCTGGTAAGAGTTTTCTGCCTTCCATGATTGTCATATGAAAATGCAGGACCCCTGACCCTCTGTCTGAACAGTGCTGATTGGTCCTGTGCTGATCACATGCACTCTCCCAAGAAAAAAAAAAACTCTCTAGCAATACACACCAAACTGAGCATGTGCAGCCTATCCCCTGGCTCTGTAAATATCAGGAAATATATTGGGAGTGTGTGTAGTGGTAGGTTCCACAGTGAGTGTAACAAGTATGCGTTACTGCATATACAGACTGATTTTACTGTTGTGGGCTTGGTAACACTTTCACCGTTTCCCGACCGGCTCACGTCTTTTTTACGGGGCAGAATGGCACGCCGCTCGAAACCCCATATATATACGGTATTCCCTATAAGAGCCGCCAGAGGGTGCGTGCGCTCCACCAGAGGCACGCATGCTCACCGTCTACACGGCGGGGGACTCGATACGTGTGGCTGGCGGTCGCAATTGCCGCCAGCCACACGTGATCGCGTGCATGAGAGCCAGCATGTGGATATGTGTGTGTAAACGCACAAATCCCTGTGCTGTCAGGGGAGAGGAGACATATCGTTTGTACCTAGTAGTAAGTAGGAACAACGATATATCTCCTCCACTAGTCAGTCCTATCCCCATACAGTTAGGACACACCATATTTATAGCACCGATCGCTGTATAAATGTCAATGGTCCCAAAAATGTGTCAAAAGTGTCTGGTCAGTCTGTCGCAATGTAGCAATACCGCTAAAAATCACAAATCACTGCCATAACTAGTTTAAAAATAAATCTTTCCCATAGTTTGTAGACGCAATTACTTTTGCCCAAACCAATCAAAATATGCTTATTGCGTTTTTTTTGCCAAAAATATGTAGAAGAATATATATTGGCCTAAACTGATGAAGAAAAAAAAAAAAAATTGAAAGGGAGCTGCGGTGGCTCAACGCGATTGGCACTGCACTGACAAGCCATTCACCTCTGCAGCTAGGGGTTCGGATCCCGGTCTCGGCTTCATGTGAATTGAGTTTGGTGGTCTCAGCCCGGCTCCCGGTGGGTGTGCTATGCAAGGTAAGCCTGTGCTTAGTACACCCACCCCCCTCCCACAAAAACCACCACACCTACACACGCACTCTAAATTGGGTTAACACACACACTTTGACCACGCGGTCTCTAAAAGAGAGGCGAAGGACTAATGGGGCTGGTTGAGCGGGCTAATCCTCTCACTCCCTTATAGGGAGTCCCTCTGCCCCGTTGGGCTTCAAAGCGGAGCAGGTAGGGCGGGCTGTGTGGGAGGACCCCCTCACACACCCGCCATTGCCACCCGGGGCATGGAGAAAGGTGGCAGATTTCCTCTGGGGGAGGCCTGCCTACTCCCAACTCCTGCAGTCCGGCTCCTCTCTCGAGTACATGCACAAAATACACTTTAAAAAAAAAAAAAAAAAATTGGGGGATATTTATTATAGCAAAAAGTAAAAAATATTGTTTTGTTTTTTTCAAAATTATCGCTCTCATTTAGTTTAAAGAGCAACAAATAAAAACCACAGAGGTGATCAAATAGCACCAAAAGGAAGTTATATTTGTGGGGGGAAAAAAGGACGCAAATTGACCGCACAATTACCAGTTAAAGCAGGGCAGTGCCAAATTGTACAAAGTGCTCTGGTCAGGAAGAGGGTGAAACCTTCTGGGGTTGAAGTGGTTAAGAAATAGACACCATGAAAGCTTTTCTTGTGCTTGTTGAGATTTCCAACTCAACAATATTCTCTTCATGGTGGACATAGCATATCCAATATTTGGAATAAAAAGATATGGATTTTACTGTTTGGAGCATGCCAGTAGTACAGGTGCGTGTTCTTAGACCGCAATGGCTGGTTCCACCAGTTTCTTTATGAATACTTGTGTGCTCTGTACATGATTCATCTTTCCAAGTGCTCATTAAACTGTCCATACTAGGCAGTGAGCATGGCTCAGAAGGAACACATCATGGTCACTTCAGTGACCTACGCTATCCTTCAGCACAGCATGAGTTATTGCTAATGTGTATATAAATCTAAAATGTTCTAAAATTATCTCTCCCACTTAAATTATTTACAGGATTCATTTATTATACTAAATTAAACTAAACTGACTGCTCAGCCAAAAAGTCATGGCTGATGTTTTTAAGTTCTATGATTTATTTTCAGTAAATGTAAGGCTGAACTCCAGACCAGCAGCTAAACACACGGATTAAATACATATATAAGAGCTGTTTTAACTTGCCAGGAGATTTGTACAGGGGCAGACTGACAACCCATGGGACCCCCCGGGCAATAGGAGATTATGGGGAGTGCCCGAGTGCCCGAATGGTCAGTCCGCCCCTGGATTTGTATTGTGGTCGTCCCAGTTCTGAGATTTAAATGGCTCTGCCATACCATATTGACTGGCATAATAGGGGCCCTGATATTTCTCTGCTGCAGTTTCATTTTTACCTATAAGTCCCCAACCCTACCCTGTGACTGGACCGTAAAAGGAGAAGCAGCCTCATCTCTCAGTCACTCTGCTCTCCTCTCCTATCAGTATAACCTCTTGCACTGCTGTACATCCCACACTGGGGAGATTTTCTAAAGCTGGTGCACACAGAATGGGACGTTTCGACATGCAATTTGATATGTCAAATCGCCGCCTATTGCCGGCAACGGCACCATCAAAAACACTGATTCCCAAAAGTAGTCCCTGCACTACTTTTGGCGACATTCGTGGGCTATTTCAATTGACATCTGCGCAGGGACCGGCACAGATGACTCTGAAATTTCTCCCAAAGTCAGACTGAAATGCAGGTTTGAAATTTGTGCGCATTCAGCTGAACGATTTCAAACCCGCCTTCAGCCTGAACCAATCCTTGTCTAAGCTCAATTGAGCAAGCTGAAGTTAGAAGCTGATTGGTTGCTACGCACAGCTACACCAAATTCTGCGTGCTCCAATTTCAGTAAATCTCCCCCACTGAGTCAGTTTTAGGTACTTATACTTCTTGCAATTAAAAAAAATATATATATTATTACAGAGCTGCATTAATGTGCACCTTTTATATCTGCATGCGATTTCCATATGACCTCAGCCAGCTGACTTGTTTAAGTTGTTAATCACTTGTATTCTGGATTCTGGACAATAGTTAGCTGTTTATTTCTTGTGTTTGTATAGTAATGACTATATACTGGCATGTTATTCAATGCTCTGCAGAGTACACAATCCCTATTCCCACATAAATGACCAAAGTGATTCTTGGGATGATGGCCATACAAGATTCATGAGGGAAATAGTAGAAATCAAACCCGAGACAGCTGTGTATTTTTACATAGTTACAAAAGTCTATCCAATGCAACCAACAGAAAATCAAACAAAGCACAAATCGAAAAACCTACATATACTTAACACTATCCTTTATCATTTAACAGTTGAACCAGAGAAAGGCACAAACCCCAATAAAGCATGATCCAAATTGCTCCAGCGGGGGAAGAAATTTCTTAATTCCTGAGGCAAATATTCCCTAGATCAACTTTACCTAAAAAATGTAGTATCCAGTTATATTATGCAAATTTAGGAAGGAAGCCAGCATTTTTTTATTTATTTTTTGTAATTAACACATTTTTCCAAAAGCAATTAACAAACTGTGGACATTACACAGGGCTTACATCAGACATATTATGAAAAAACAAAAACCGAAATGTCTTGAACTTAACAGTGAATCAATGCCAACAGACATGGGTCTAGAACATGGGACATCCCAACTATAAAAACAGTATATGATATAACTGCAAATAGCTGCCAGTAAGAATGACAAGAAGACATCAATTGTTTTGGAGATGAGACCATCTAATTGCAGATAGCCCCAGAAAACATCCAAAAACAAACATAGAAAGGAAAGGGACAAAAGGATAAAAAAAAATAAAACAGCAGAGACAACAAAAGAGGAAGTCAGATAAGAAAAGAGAAGGATCCTGGGTTCTCCAGCCTCAGGGACAGACAATGCTGGTCAAGTGACTGGAGGGGAAAGAGGAACCATCAAGGAGGGTCCCAGGCCTTTTTTAAAGCAATCTACTGAGCTGGCCAGAACACAGCTCTAAGGCCCTGTACACACGACCGGTTTTCCTGCCAGGAAAACTGCCAAGAGAGCTTTTGGCCGGGAAAACCGTCCGTGTGTATGCTTCCTCGCAGTTTTCCCAACGGGAAAACTGATGAAAATCACGGCTGGAAAATAGAGAACCTGCTCTCTATTTTTCCGCCGGGATTCCCGGCGGTTTTAAATGCAGCAGTTTTCCTATGGGGAAACACTACGAGGAAGCATACACACGGCCGGGAATTCCCGGCCAAAGCTCTCACCGCAGTTTTCCCGACGGGAAAACCTCTTGTGTGTACACAGGGAAAGTTACCGAGACGGTTCTCGGTTTTCCCGTCGGGATTCCCGACAGACTTTATACCGCCGGGATTCCCAACGGACTTTATACCGCCGGGAATCCCGGTTGTGTGTACAGGGCTTTAATGTCAAGAAGCCTTTCCGTATATGGAGATTAAATCTTTTCCTCAAGAATTAAAGAGTGCCTCCTTGTCCTCTGTGATGACATTAAGGTGAATAACTTAACACCGAGTTCACCATATAGACCCCTTATTTATTTGTACATGTTGAACATCTCTCATCATACGAACCATTAGGACATCATGATGTTCATGCCAATATGAGGAAGTGCCCCTAACAATGAGTTCCTATACAGGATATCAGTAGAGATAGGAACTTGTACTATACTTCTTAGTATACTGTATCATACTTTGAACATCAGCAGTCTTGCTATGAAATACAGTATGAATTAGGGTTTACTTTCTATTAGAAGTGTAATATTCCTTTATATTTGGACCTTTACTATCTATTAAATAAACAATTATATAAATTATCTTGTTCTGCATTGGCTGTTCATTTAAAGTATATTAAATTCCAATCATTAAAATCTCATATAAGACTTAACGTGTTGTCATTTCAAACTAATTTGTTTCTTTTTTTTTATATATATTTTTTTTTTATAAAAAGGGGCAAAGTAAAGGGTAAAAAAAAGATTTTATTTAAAAAATGGCAATTGTTTGTTTTAAACTGTAGTTCAGCAAAGTATATGCCATTTAGTAAGGGTTTATACATACTTTGATTATAAATGTCAGGTATATCATTAATTAATTGATTGATCCTTGGTAGCACTCATCACAGGCTTTCCTGTATGTAAAGGGGAAAATTTAAAGTATTATCTGCATGAATGTTCACCTAAAAGCATGGCAGGGAATGCGCCTCTTCCTTTTATATACATCCAATTAACAGCATAATTCTCAAGTATCTTCTTACGGTTTCTTATCTCTTGTCTGACTTTCTTCAGTCCTCTTGTCACAAAGTCAGCAGCCTTCCCTCTTATCTTCTGTCTGACCTTCATCTCTACATCATTGCCATCTTCATTTTATCAATCTTACCCACACACTTTAATCCAGAACACATTCATCTCCTTTGTTTGCCTTTATGTTTTTCTGTTCACCTTCACTTCAATGTGTTCTGAAAAAAAAAAAAAAAAATGGACAGTCCACTTGGTCATGTACTGCAATTCTGAAGGGCAACCCAACAATTTAGATATAGTTGGCAGTATGTTGTTATATCATGTATTGTGAACAATTTAAAGCGGAGGTTCACCCAAAAACACAACTTTGGACCATCCAAACTAGCATACTAGCATCAGCTAAAGTATGCCTTTTTTTTTATGCGCTGTACTTACGGTTTAATCCGTAAGTTTCGTTTCAGACACCCACAGGGAATGGGCGTTCCTATGAAGAGTGGAACATGATTGACGGCCGGCTATGGCGCGTCCCACGTTCTGAAAATAGTCGGAGTAGAACTCGGCTCTTCACGGCGCTATACGGCGCCTGCGCATCAGACTAGAAGCTGACTGCGCAGGCGCCGTATATGTCGGCGTCCTATTTCGGCTTTTTTTGGAAGGCATGACGCGCCATAGCTGGACGTCAATCAAGTACCCCTCTTCATAGGAACGCCCATTTCCCGGCCGGAGTCTGAAACGAAAGTTACGGATTAAACCGTAAGTACAGCTAAAAAAAAAAAAAAAAAAAAAGGCATACTGTAGCTGACACTAGTATGCTCGTTTGTATGGTAGATCAAGAATTTTTTTTTTTCAGGGTAAACCCCCGCTTTAAAATTGGTTGAAAAGCATGTTTTTTTTTAAATAAATAATAGCAAACATGCCTATGCTTACCTGCTCTGTGCAATGGTTTTGCACAGAGCAGCCCCGATCCTCTTCTTCTGGGGTCCCCTGCTGGGTCTCGGGGCCCCTCCTCTTCATCGGGTGCCCCCCAGCAAAAGCCATCCATTGACACAAACAGCGGGACTCTGCTCCACTACCTGCGTCCCCGGATTTGATTGACGGCAGCGGGAGCTCGTGCACATCGCTGGATAGGAAGGGCTCTGGTAAGGAAAAGGGGGGGGGGGGGGTCTGGGGGGCAGCTGCAGCAGAGAAGGTTGCATAGAATGCATTAAGGTGAAAAGTCTTAAAGCGGTGGTAATGGTTAAAAAAAAAAAAAAAAATGTCATACTTGCCTTCTCTATGCAAGGGTTTTGCATGGCGCAGCCCTGATCCACTTCTAGGGTCCCTCAGCGGCGCTCCTGGCTCCTCCTCTTCTCAAGTGCCCCCTTGGAGACCCGAATTCCATGGGAGAACTTGTGTGGGCGCGCTCCCGAGTCCTGCTGCTACACAGACAGCAGGACTCGGCCCTGCCCCCAGCTCCCATCTCGCTGGATTTGATTAACAGCAGCGGGAGCCAGTGGCTCCTGCTGCTATCAATCTATCCAATGAGGACCCGAGACAGTGGCTGGAGTTGCTGTGCTCATCCCTGTCGCTTGAACGATCGGCTTCAGGTAAGTAAAAGGGGGGCTCTGGGGGGCTGTTGCACTACAGAAGGTTTTTGTCATGTTACAACCAAAAATGTAAACGTATTTTATTGGGATTTTATGTGATAGACCAACACAAAGTGGCAAATAATTGTGAAGAGGAAGGAAAATGATAAATGGTTTTCAATTTTTTTTACATATCAATATGTGAAAAGTGTGATGTGCATTTGTATTCAGCCCTCCTGAGTCAATACTTTGTAGAACCGCCTTTCACTGCAACTGGAGCTGCAAGTCTTTTTGGGGATGTCTCTACCAGCTTTGCACATCTAGAGAGTGACATGTTTGCCCATTCTTCTTGGCAAAATAGCTCAAGCTCTGTCAGATTAGTGTAAATGTAGTCAGTTTAACCTATTTCTGACAAGTTAAAAATCTGTATTTTTTTGCTAGAAAATTACCAAACATTATATATATTTTATATCAGAGACCCTAGAGAATAAAATGGCAGATGTTGCAATATTTTATGTCACACTGTATTTGGGCAGCGGTCTTTCAAATGCAATTTTTTTGGAAAAAAATGATGTTTAATGTTAAAAACGATTAGAAAAATGCTGAGGTTCAAAGGAAAATTTATGATACAAATGTTAGATCGAAAACGTTTACATTTGTATACACATTTTCCTTTAGTTTTTCTATCCATGTATGGCCAGCTTTAACCTGGTATGTGATTGAACAGTAAAGGAGCAGCTAAATAATGGAGGTGCATCAGCACGCTGATAAAGTCATCACTGCTCTACGTTCCTATAAGCAAGTTCGCTAACACCATAATGCTGAAATAAAGTTTTGGTTGGCCTGCTGACCCTTCCTCTCCAGAGTGCTGATATCTGGTGACAGATGAAGGTAAAAATTGATGTTTCGTGAGACTGAGTTCACCTCCTTCGGGTTCACACCGGGGAAGGTGAGATGCATCTCACTGTAAGATTTTACAATAAAGTAGTCATCTCTTTTTTTGTTCTCATTGAAATATCATTTGAGTATCTCCTATCTATTGTTGAATTGAACACCCTGGTTCTTTGCCTATAATACTATAGATACGCTTAATTGCCTATATTCACCCATGTGTCAGCACTCCACCTTTAGAGAAAAAAAAGTGTATATTTTAGGCACAAAAAAAAACAAGCTCAAATTAAACTAAAATTATAAATTTTGTCATGGTAATTTGCACTTTGCAAATGTTCTCACTTTCATTACACTAGTTCTAGGTAGCAGTTATATACTTGAGAAACCAGCAGGTATGTGTTTGCCGCTTCAACTCACTCCCATCTGCTAGCACCTTATGTGCAGAAAAGAAGAGCATAAGGTTTAAATGTATGACTCCTTACATGATCTGTAATGCTAGGACACACAAAAGGTACCGGAATGAACCGTGTACGATATTAGTCAGTCTGATCCAATGGTTACCAGATAAATCTGATCACCTGTCAGATGATACTTTTCTGCATAAAGGCTTGGAGGGGCTTCCAAAACAGTCAATTGATTGCTAACCTGCTAATACACACCTTTGTCTTTATAGACTTATGCCCCTTACACACGATCGGAATCGGATTGACTGATCGTGTACAGGCCTGGATTTACTCCCTTTGCCGCCACAAGGCCGGGTCCTTCAATGCCGCCCTCGTCTATGCAGTAAAGGGGGGACATTATCCGCCGGGGGACTTTTTCGGCAGGATACTGAGATGCATTGAGAAGCGGAGGGGGGGTGGGGGACTGGGATTGGTACTGCCGAAAATGACACTGAGAACCTGGGGGGTGTTGCTGCCAAAAATGACATTGAGCATTGGGGGTGCTGCTGCCAAAAATGACAAAGTGACATTGAGAACCGGGAGGGGGGTTGCTGCTGCCGAGAACCATCTCACCTCCTCTTTCCTCTGTTTTCTCTCCTCTCACCATCCGCATGACAGGGGGAACTCCCGAAATGAAAGTGAAAGTGTCCTCTTCTCTCAGCCACAGTGCCGCCCCTGCACCCACTGCCGCCCCGAGGCCTGGCCTTGTTGGCCTTGTCTGGAATCTGGCCCTGATCGTGTGTAGCCCCATCTGAGTTTTTTCATCGGAAATTCAGATGAATTCCATCGGAGTTTAGATATCGAACATGTTCTATTTTTTTCCAATGGAATTCCGATGTGATTTGGCCGGGCTAAAGCCTGACATTTCAAACCGTAGGCAGTTCACCAACCCTATGTATATACAGAGATTTACATTTTACAGGTTGGATATTCTTTTTTCTTATTTTTATTGTTTGTTTGGTAATTTAATTCATTTGTATATTTGCAACAGTGTTCAGTACAGACCAGTGTTAAAGTAGTCTTAAACACAAAAGAAAACAGACGATCGGACATTCCGACAACAAAACCGTGGATTTTTTTCCGACGGATGTTAGCTCAAACTTGTCTTGCATACACACGGTCGCACAAATGTTGTCGGAAATTCCGATCGCCAAGAACGCAGTCACGTACAACAACACGTACGACGGCACTATTAAAGGGAAGTTCAATACCAGTCGTGTTAGTAGAAGTTTGGTGGGAGACGATTCGCGATTTTTAACCTCGTGCTTTTCAGTCCATTACAGCGTGACAAATGTGCTATCTCCATTACGAACGCTAGTTTTACCAGACTGAGCGCTTCCGTCTCGTACTTGATTCAGAGCATGCGTGGAATTTTGTGCTTCGGAATTGTCTACACACGATCGTAATTTACGAGAACGGATTTTGTTGTCGGAAAATTTGAGATACAGCTCTCAAATTTTTGTTGTCGGAAATTCCGACAGAAATTCTCCGATGGGGCCTACACGCGAACATTTGTTGGAAATTCAGAGCGTGATGGTTAGATGTGATGGTTGCATTCGTTTTCTTTTTAGGCTTTCTTTCCTTCAGTTTCATCTGAAGATCTAGTCTTTTTCAACAGAACAGGCTTTCCTGCAAATGTAGATGTTAAGCCTAGTATACACAGGTGGCATCAGCCAGTTCAATAGAAACCAGCCGTCATTCGGCCCATGTGTGTTGCAGCCGGTCTGACAGAAGCCAGTCGTTCGGCATAACCGGAAAAGGTCTGCCGATCAGCTCTCTCAGAACACAGTAGCACAGCGGGAGGAGATCGCTGTGCTAACATAGCATGGTTAGTACAGCGGCTGCTCCAGAGATATCAGTTTCTTTTTATTTCGTTTAGCCCTGCTGGGTTGAACGGGGTAAAAAATAAATACTAGTGTGCACTAGGCTTTAGACAAACCATTTACCACTGACAGGGGTGATTACAATGATTAGCTTTTTTTATTCATGAAAAGTAGGGCTGTCCCGATACCAATTTTTTAGGACCAAGTTCAAGTACCGATACTTTTTTCATGTACTCGCCGATATCAATTCTTTTTTTTCATGTGTCCCCAAATACAGCCATGTATCCCCAAATGCAGCCATATATCCCCAAATGCAGCCATATATCCCCAAATGCAGCCATATATCCCCAAATGCAGCCATGTGTCCCCAAATGCAGCCTTGTTCCCAAATGCAGCCTTGTTCCCAAATGCAGCCTTGTCCACAAATGCAGCCTTGTTCCCAAATGCAGTCTTGTTCCCAAATGCAGCCTTGTTCCCAAATGCAGCCTTGTTCCCAAATGCAGCCTTGTTCCCAAATGCAGCCTTGTTCCCAAATGCAGCCTTATCCACAAATGCAGCCTCATCCACAAATGTAGCCATGTCCCCAAATGCAGCCATGTCCCCAAATGCAGCCTTAACCACAAATGCAGCCTTGTCCCCAAAGAGAAAGCCAAGCCCTCCCCCTTGTCCGGGCACTTTGATAGACAGATCACATATCCAATCCTGGGATGGGTGATCTGTCTATCAAAGTGCCCGGACAAGGCGGAGGGTCTATATATGACGAGGTGCGGCAGGGAACACACAGCTGCTCAAATGAAAGCTGTAATGTTTCCTGCACTGATCAACTAGACGGCGGTGGGGGGGGGGGCTTGGCTTTCTCTTTGGGGACTAGACGGCGGCAGCGGCAGCAGCTCTCCTCCATCTGCTCCACTCTCCGCCCCCTCTCCACTCGCTCTCCGCCCCCTCTCCACCCGCTCTCTGAAAAAAAAGTATCGGTGAAGCATCGGGAGCATTTGCGTGAGTACAAGTACTCGCGCAAATGCTCAGTATAGGTACCGATACTAGTATTGGTATCGGGACAACCTTATTGAAAAGACCTTCATCCAAAAAAAAAACTGTTTGTGTAACTGTTTTTGTAACTGCAGTGTGAGCTAGAGTTTGGCTTCAATTTGTTAAGCTGGCCATTGATGGAGTGACTTTCTTTTTTGCAACCACAGGTTGCAGGAAAAAAAATTGCCTGATACTCCCATCAACACAGTCAGTGTTGACAGGCGAATCCCTCCCACAGAGCTATTGTGTTCTCCCGGGGCAAATGGGGGGGGGGGGATCCAGCCAAAACATGTCAGAGTGTGGCTTGTGAACTGGTGCAAGCCTGAGGCCATTTCTCACACATTTAACATCACAGACTGTATAGTATAAGTAAATTATTGCTAATGGCTATAGCTGCTTTCAATAATCACATGAGAAATTTGACACGCTGGTTGTAGCCAAGTTGATTCATCAATCAACTTGGGTACATTCAGCCTGCACATACATGGGTTGAATCTTGGCTGGTCCCTGCTGAACCGGCCAAGATTCAAACCAGCTATGGCCGGCTTTACTGTAACTAAATCTACTAGTACATCTAACACTCTCTTTTCCCCAGACTGACAATGCTGATGTCCAAAGGTGCCTCTGTGCCCCTTTATCTAGAATGGGGGCACAATAATACAGGAGGTATGTTATTGGCCAGATCACCAGGGGAAAACAGAGGGGGGGAGGGAATGAGAAAAGGAAAAGTAATGCAACCCCCCCATCTAAGAATTGGTAAGCTGCAATATAGTACATTTTTGGTTTTGGGTTTAATATCACTTAAAATAACAATTTACAGGCAACTATTATTGCATACTTTTGTGTTGTGTTTTTTAAAACATGGAATGCAGAGTTAAAACTATTTAAGATCCTTTTATGTAGCAGATCTGGTGTCCCCTATCTATATATCACATGGGAGGAGCAGCTGTATGTTGGATACGGGTTTTATCATTGTTTTTTTGATCTAGGGGAGGATTTGCTTAGTGGAAGGAGTTAATCTAAAGCAGGGATGAATGTTAGTATTGCTCTGTATCATAGAACTCCACAGAGTGCAGTTTCAGCATTCAGATGAATGCTCTTCTGAACTCATTTGACCTACCAGAATTGTTTTTGAATGAGTAGGAACATGGATAACATGGGGGTATCATCCACGTTCTATGAATACAGGATTCTGGTAAAATTTAGGTAAAATTTGTGCTCGCTTTGAAGTTGCGAAAATGTTGACAAGGATATAAATCGGCACATTAAGATGCCCTACGTGTTTGTTCATATAATTTGCAGACTGTCATGGACCTTGGAATGCAGAAGTGTTCCTCCTTGATAGCTGTTACACAGTCTTCTGCTCTGTCTTAAGGCCAGACGGCTCCATTGTTCTGTGTCTGGCTATTGTGTACATTGATTGCCTCCTGGGGCTTCCGTCTTATTACACATAACAGTCCCTCCATTCAAGCTATCGGACCAATCCCTGCTGACTCATTTTCAAGTCCTCATTTGCATGGCTAAAGAGGACCTGAAGGAGGACTACATGTACTTTACAATTGACCAATAGGAAAGTGATTGTTGGGGTCGAGATGTTCCAAATTCTGTTTAAAAGTGTTTAAAAGTGTGTTGTGTACTTCCAATAAAGGTCTTCTTGTTTGAACTTACATACAGCCTGCCTGGTGTTTGTTCTAATGGATTCTGAACGGCACATTGCTGTAATTCAGATCCCGGAGCCTTGGATGACCGAACCTACAGACGTTGCAATCTGCAAGCTGACTCAATAGTAGCAGAGGAGTGTCGGGAGAGCGGAAGCGAGCGAGCAAGGGTCTCGTTACACAGACCAACAAGTTTGTACTTGTGTTCAAGGGATGCTAACGCAGGATTTCTAATTGCAATGCTGCCATGCCACCCAAGTGGGATGCTCTAACGAAATGTCTCTGCAGAACTAAATTTTTAAAGCATACCGTTCAAGATCACTATATATGCAGTAGCATACAGTATATTTTACACATTGTATTATGAGATGGCAATCTTCAGGAAAGCTGACTGCATTGTCAGTCTTTTTCTTAAATCCTATTAAGTCATTACCTTTAGTTGGCTATAGATGGATCAAAGTTTGGCTGATTTTAGCAGGGACCTGCTAAATTTTGATCCATCTGTGGCCATTCCCATTCAATAGAAATTAATTTAAAGTGATATTAAAGGTTGTTTTTATTTTAAAACATGTTATACTTACCTGCTCTGTGAAATGGTTTTGTACAGAGCAGCCCCCGATTCGCTTCTTCTCGAAGCCCCCACCGGCACTTCTTGACCAGTGCCCCCAATAGAAAGCCACTTGCTGTGGGTGCACTTGTGCGTGCTTGCTTCTGAGCCCCACTCTGCATTCATACAACCCATAGAAACGTGGCTCAGCCCTGCCCCCTGCTCTTTCCTCATTGGCTCACAAGCTGTGAGTGTCTCATCCAATGAGGAGAGGGAGACCTGGGACAGCCAAGGCTCCCATGCACATTGTTGGATTGAAAGGGGTCTCAGGTGAGTTTTAGGGGGAAAAATAAAATAGAAAAAAGAGGGCGCACCAGCCTTGTGCATTATCCTTTGATATATTTATTAAAACAGAAAGTATTAAAAACTACTCGCAAGCATGGAAAGAAAACCACAATGTAACAGTCTTTGGGATATGACAATCCGTCTACTGATAGCAGTCTCCAGATATTCTATTTAAGCATTTGGAAGCCGATTAGACCCCACAGGCTTTAATCGGGAAGCCTATTGGAGCCCCTGGCTCTAATCAGACACTTCCAAAACACACCCACCGCTGTTATTCAGATGGTCAGTGCTAAACAGGGGGCTGGACACCTGAATAGTGGGTGGCAGCAGCGTCAATACATAGATTAATGCAATGCATGAATCTATGTATTGTTGATTGACAGGTGCAGGAGAGAGGGGGCGGCGCTCCTGCGCCAACTATGGATGCACCGCCACTGGCGCAAGGGTATTTGTTTTGCTGCTATTGAGTTTTAAGGGGAGGGGGGCTGTACACATAGAATACATGATGGTAAAAAATCTTTAGCCTTTATAAACATTTTAAGGATCAACTTCTATCAAACGGGACTGTTGGAAAACTTGCATTTGACCAGCCAATCAGCTGCAGCACTGACCGTTGTATTCTGACAGTGGGGGATTCCCCGCTGTCAGAATACAATGGTGCAGTGGTGAGGAATCCTCCACCCATTTCACTTGTGTGGATAAATCCTTTCATTTTTATTTATTTTTTAGCTAAGCCCACTGGCCAATCAAAAAAAAAAAGACCCAGCTATGCTCAGCCTTGGATCACCTGTGGTTGTTGGACAGGAAATCAGGAGAATTCTCCCAGGGGTGCGACACCAACAAAAACAAAAGCCTGAAAGAGGTTCAAACCTTCCTCCACTCTACCTAAATTGCTGATGTTGGGCGTTAATACAAATGCCTAAACATGGATATCTTGCCATAGACTGAGCTGCGAGTTGTATTACTGTTAGAACGTTTTCTCTTAGCTCATCCAAAATATGCTTTAGGAAGTATTACCTCGAGAATACTTAGATTTTCTAAATCAGTTTACATTAGTGCTTGTAAAGAATCAGAAATTTGATCAGAAATGATTTTTCTGTCTGAAATTCAACCTCTTTGCTAATGGCAAAAAATGTATAGATTTCACCATTTCAAGCAAAAAGGTCGAGTTTATGCAGTAGCACTTCTTCATGACAACATGGCTTGGATTCTAAGACAACAATAATTATATTTATTTGACTACGGCAGCAGATCTGGTGTAGTGATGTCAAGATGTAGAGATGCTCTGTTAAGCATGGAATAAAGATAATTCCAGGAAGTGGTATTTCACACCGGGAGCTGGAAGTGTTTGGAACAGCTTAGCCAAATCAATTGTTACACTTGTGATTGCATTTGAAATATGGTTGACTGATTTTCTTCTTTTTGGAATAAAACCACAAAAATACAATGCATTTAAGGAGCCAGCTAAAAATTCAGGAAATAATTTGCATGTAAATATTTTCATGCATGTTTATGGCTTGGTGTCCAACATACTTTGACAAGGTAGGAAAATGAATTGCATAATAAGACTAAGCTGAAAGTATTGGACTTACTGGCTGTGCTCTGAGCTGCCATGTTTAATGATCTGCATCTCTCTGCGGGCTGGCTGTCACTTCTTGTGATGTCATTTATGTGCCTGTAGGAGAAGGCCACAAATAGGATTTGTTTTTTTAAAGCCCCAACATAAGTAACCCTAGAATAAGCAACTATAGGTTAACGATAGGTTGCCTTATAATGTTTTCATAATGATCTTCCTTTTCTATTACACAAATTCTATGACCAATCCACTACAATAAAAAAGTTTTTACGAATTTGTATCTCATAAGAATAATAGGAGTTTAAGTTCTTTCATCTCAGTGGAAATCTTAGGCCTCGTACACACGATAGGTTAACCAGAGGACAACGGTCTGATGGACCGTTTTCATCGTCAAAACCGATCGTGTGTGGACCCCATGGGTTATTTAACCATAGGTTAAAAAAAAGCCAACTTGCTTTAAATTTAACCTATGGATTCCTAACCGATAGGTCAAAACCGATCGTTAGTAGGCACAACCATCGGTTAAAAATCCACGCATGCTCAGAATCAAGTCGACGCATGCTTGGAAGCATTGAACTTTGTTTTTTTCAGCACGTCGTGTTTTACGTCACCGCGTGACATGATCGGTTTTTTAACCGATGGTGTGTAGGCGCGACGGACCATCAGTCAGCTTCATGACAACGGTCCTTCAGACCGTTCTCATCGGATGGATTGATCGTGTGTACGAGGCTTTAGACAAATACTTCATATTTTCTCTTAGAAATTGTGGACTGTAATTGAATACCAGGTTTCTATGCAAATTCTGTGGGGCAGATCCTCAAAGAAATTACGCCGGCGTATCTCTTGCGTAATTTCAAATTTTGCGCGTCGTATCTTTGTTTTGGTATCCACAAAACAAGATACGACGGCATCTCGGCTAGATCCGACAGGCGTACGTCTTAGTACGTCGTCGGATCTAAGCTGCAATTTTTCGGTGGCCGCTAGGTGGCGTTCCTGTGGAAATCCGCGTTGAGTATGCAAATTAGCTAGTTACGGCGATCCACGAACCTACGTCGGCCCTGCGCATTTTTTTCCGTCGTTTGCGTTCGGCTTTTTGCGGCGTATAGTTAAAGCTGCTATTCTGAGGCGTACTCAATGTTAAGTATGGCCGTCGTTCCCGCGCACAATTTTGAAATTTTTACGTCGTTTGCGTAAGTCGTTCGCGAATAGAAATTTGCGTAGAATGACGTCACCTTCGTAAGCATTGGCTGGTTCAGGTTTAATTTTGAGCATGCGCAATGGGATACCCCAGGGAAGGCACATGAGCAGTTTAAAAAAACGTAGTTTACGTCGGGTCGCGACGTATTTACATAAAACACGCCCCCATTACATCCATTTGAATTCCGCGCCCTTACGCCGCGAGAGATGCACTACGCCGCCGTAACTTACGGCGCGAATTCTTTCAGGATTCGAAAAAAAAAAGATAAGTTACGGCGGATCTGCCCCTGTATCTTTAGCAGTTTCCACAATGATTGTCTAACGTGATAAGCAACACTTTTTTTTTCACGTTTATATTAGGATGTAGGTACTAGTATTCTGATAGTTCTATTAGAATAGTTTATATTAGTTTATGTTTTTAATGCATTCCATTTTTATAATATTTTATTTGTATATATTCATTAAGGTTTTAAGAATTAGAAAAGCACAGTACAGTAAAATAAAGATCAATCGGCAGTTCTCTTGTTAAAAAAAAAAAAAAGATCAATCGGCAGTCAAAAACAAAAAGGAGTACAAAAAAATAAAAAATAATAGTATATGCATGATGACCAGGTGAGTTATAGCAGTGTTTTTCAACTCCAGTCCTCAAGGCGCCCCAACAGGTCATGTTTTTAGGCTTTCCATTTTTTTGCACAGGTGATTTGATCACCGATGGACCGATGGACCGTTTTTATCGGACGAACCGATCGTGTGTGGGCCCCGTCGTTTTCTTTCCCATCGGTGAAAAAAAATAGAACCTGTTTTAAAATGTTCTGATGGTTAAAAAACCGATAGAAAAAAACGATCGTCTGTGGGGAAATCCATCTGTCAAAAATCCACGCATGCTCAGAATCAAGCAGACGCATGCTCGGAAGCATTGATTTTCATTTTTCTCTGCACGTCGTTGTGTTTTACGTCACCGCGTTGGATCGGATTTTTAACTGATGGTGTGTAGGCAAGACTGATGAAAGTCAGCTTCATCGGATATCTGATAAAAAAAATCAATCAGTCCGTTTTCATCGGATGAACCGATCGTGTGTACGTGGCATTAGTAATTACCACAGCCGTTTCATCTGAGGGAAATCCTGAAAACATGACCTGTTGGGGCACCTTAAGGACTGGAGTTGAGAAACCCTGCGTTTATAGTGCCACATGTGTAACAAGGTAGAATACAGCGCAACGTTTTTGACAAAATCACAGTAATACGTTTTCTTGCATGGAACATGGAGAGAAAACTAGTATAAATGGATAACTTGTCAAAAGAAAGTTGTGAGTCATAACATTTTTACACATATCTTGAGACTAGACCCTGGCATCTAAAGTGATATCAAATTAGGGGGGGAAGGGAGGTGAAAGAAAGAGGGGAATGTGGTTGGCCCTCCCTAGAAGTCCAGGCCCATAAAGTGAGAAGATTTGGCAGCTAGTTTAACAACCAAACAGATGAAATATTGGAAGTCAGATGAGCAGGGACTTTCAATTTTACCCAGGGAGTTGTTTAAGTTTGCTTTGAGGTACGACTCGTATATTAGAAAGACCACAATAAAGACTGGGTTTACACAGGGGTGAAAGTGCCTTTTGATGTAGGAAAAAAACGTTTTGTGGGGCCATAGTTCTGTAGTTTGGTGTCGAGTTTTTCTTGGTAAAGAAGTTTTGTGAGGTTCTTTTTAATTGCTGTAACTGTAGGTGGAAAGGAAGATGTCCACAATTGCAGTATGTTCTTGTGGGCTGCCAAGAGGCAGAGGTGTGTCCATTGGGAAACAAAAATATGTCATTCACCAAGACGTGTGCAGCCAGGAGCGTTCTAGCTAAACAATAGTAAGAGAGGTGTCCTGGGAAGCAGCTGCCCGGTTATGCCGTGGATAAACATGATAACTTCGTCCCAAAAGGTTGATATTGGAGAGCATAGCCTGAAGCCGTGAAACAGCAAGGGTTTAGAGGTCCCGCACTGCGCATTTATCATTGTTTTGAAGGAAAAGAAAGGTTGAATTTTCCTAACCCAAATTTGGCAGCATCAGCATGCATCAGTAAACTTGACAATAATTCTAACAATTTATGAGGCTCCGGATAAAAAATTCCGTAAACATTCACTGCAGGTGAATCCTCCCACTGCAGGTGTTTTATATCACTGGGGTCTGCGACCCAATTAGTAAAAATAAGGATGAGGATTAGGCCTTTGCACATTAACCACTTCCGCTCTGGAAGGTTTCCCCCCTTCACAAACCATTTTTTGCAATACGGCACTGCGTTCCTTTAACTGACAATTGCGCAGGGGGAGGGGGGGCAATTACAGAGGAGGGGGGGCAATTACAGAGGAGTGAAAACATAAGGGGGAGAGAGGCAACAGGTAGCTGCTGGTGCGGTAGTTTTTAATAAATAAATGTTTATAAACAATCCACTCATTCTCCATGTTAAAGCTGTAGGCATGTCAGTCTGTGAAGTTATCACTGAATTGCTGGAGAAAACAGAGAAAACTGCCGCGGAAAACTCATGTGAATGGTCAGCCATTGATGATGGAGGCATGGTTAAGCCTCCGTAACGCTCTGATTGGTCACAGCGTCCCAGGCTCACTGCAATTTTCCTGCAGCTCTGTATCTTTGGCTTCCTCCAGCGATTAAGTGAAACAGCAGCGTGGATCGGGAGAATGGGACAGCGGACTTCACAGACTGACATGCCTACAGCTTTGACATGGAGAGTGAGTGGATTGTTTTATAACAATAACCTTTTTTAAAAACTTCCGCACCAACTGTCGCCTCTCTCTCCCTTGTGTTTTGATTCCTCTGTAATTGTCCTATCTCCTACCGCTCCGATCCCCCTGCTGGGGCCCCTACAGGAGGCTCCATGGTATCCGAGCGGCACTGGTGTGTGGGTGTCAGGCAGAGGGAAACCCGGGCACAGATTTTAAACCCGTACTGTCTGGGTCAAAACTGGACAGGTGGCAACCCTAGTTTAACACCATTTTAAGCATATTTTGGTATGGGAGGTTTAGGAACATGTTATAGTGTCGCAGGTTTTATTCTTATTTCCCACTTTTAGAGTTGACAGCCTGGTGTCATCTGACTTTAGAGGGATTTCCTCTCACTTCTTTCTGTTTAGTCAATGTGACAGGAAGTGAAGGAAAATCTCCCCAAAGAAAGACTGATGGGGGGTTAAAACCCTCCCTAACTTTATGTAATATGATAGTTTTGCCTTTAGTTGTACTTGAATTTATGGTGGGACGTGTCCTGGACCTGCTTCTTCTAAATTACCTGGACCTTTAGGGGACATTCTAAGTCAAAGTAGCTGCATTTCAGTCATATTGGCGTACTTTTAATATATATTTTTTTTTTTACTGAGCTAATTGTATTATACTTATGCACACACGCGCGTAAAAAAGAGCTGTGCATTCTTCAGTAAATAAAAAAAGAAAAGAAAAATCTGCATTTTTGGTCAGTACGCAAATGTGCGGGGTTGCTTGCAAAACGTGTGCAAATGCCTATTTAGACATTGTGCATAATAACGTTTTTGTGAGTGAATTTGTGCGAATTGGAAAAAGTATATGTTAAAACAAGAGTATTGGCCCAGATTCTCGTAGAATGGCGTAACTTAGGGCGGGCGTAACGTATCTCATTTACGTTACGCCGCCGCAAGTTTTTCAGGCAAGTGCTTTATTCACAAAGAACTTGCCTGTAAAGTTGTGGCGGCATAGCGTAAATCATTTAAATTAAGCGCGTTCCCGCACCGAACGTACTGCGCATGCACCGTCCGTAAAATATCCCAGGGTGCATTGCTCCAAATGACGTTGCAAGGACGTCATTGGTTTCGACGTGAACGTAAATGGCGTCCAGCCCCATTCACGGACGTCTTACGCAAACGACGTAAATTTCAACGCGGGAACGACGGACATACTTAACATTGGTTGCCCCTCATATAGCAGGGGCAACTTTACGCCGGAAAAACCTAACGTAAACGTTGTAACTTTACTGCGTCGGCCGCGCGTACGTTCGGGAATTCGCGTATCTAGCTAATTTGCATACTCGACGGGGAAAACGACGGAAGCGCCACCTAGCGGGCCAAAAAAAAATGCAGTTAAGATCCGATGACGTAAGAGCCTTACGCCTGTCGGATCTAAGGGATATCTATGCGTAACTGATTCTAAGAATCAGTCGCATAGATACGACGGCCCAGATTAGGACTTACGACGGCGTACATGGCGTTGCGCCGTCGTAAACCCTTTGAGAATCTGGGCCATTGTGTGCAAGAGGCCAAATAGGTATACATTTAATCGTTTATAATAATCAGTATTTTTTTTTAGTTTATACTAATAGGTATATTTTGGGGGTTTTATGCTAATAGGTATTCTGTTTATAGTTTATACTAATGGGTATACTTTTTATAGTTTATATACTAATAGGTATACTTTTTGTTGTTTATATACTAATAGGTATACTTTTAATAGTTTATGCTAATAGGTATACCTTTTATAGTTTATATACTAATATATATACTTTTAATAGTTTATACTAAAAGGTATATTTTTTATAGTTTACCAATAGGTATATTTATTATAGTTTATATACTAATAGGTATACTGTCTTTTAATAGTTTACACTAATAGGTATTCTTTTTCGTAGTGTAATGTGTATAATGCATAGTGTTTGTATAGTACCTGTAAATACTGTACATTGCCTTGTGAACGGTCTGCAGATTTGGAAAGCCGGCGGCCATTTTTAAGTAGACCTCGGTGCGTGTATTGTAGCTGAATCTCAGGAAACATGTCTCCCCCTGCAGTGTCCAGGGCTCGTTGTGCGCTCGGCCTCTAGTGTTAGCAGGGCTGGCTGTACAGTTGCTGGAGCCGATGTCGCTTTCATTATCAGTCGGGCTTTCCGGGAATAGCTCGTATTAGGTGGACTGGGGCCGGCCGGGACTACAACTCCCATGAACACCGCGTGCTGGATTTATTTCAGCCAATCACAGCGCACCCTGTTTCCTTGGCCGCATGAAGGTATGTAAATAAAGAAAGAGTTGTGTGTGTGAATGGGGGCTGCGTGAGCAGGGTCCTGCTGACTCCGGGTGGGGGCAGTGTGTGCAGGAAGAGCACCTGTCATGTCTGCTCTGGGAAGTTAGTATAAGAAGTTGTAGGTAGAGAAGATGTGAGTGGCAGTGTGTGTGTCAGTCAGTCCATGCATGTCAATGATTATCACCCAGGAAGTGTCAGTCATCACTCCATTATCCTCCTGTGCTTTTCTATCCTTTGTGTGCACTTTTGGCTTAAATTGGAAAAATAAAGGATAATCATTTAGATGTGAAAGAGAAGCATCACCCTCATGCCAGGGAATTTTACTCTCCATATGTCTGTATGAGGGAAAGATACGCCAGCCAATCCTGAGGCTTCTCCCATCACACGTACAGTACTGTCATTTTTAATCTTTCATATATTTGGATGAGCTCAGGTGTGTTGGGATCCTAGTGTGAACCCACCTGAGCTATCCCACCAGGGAACTGGCACCTGTACTGGCCAATCATCTGTGGCTGGGGCATCCCCCACCTTGCAGCTGCACGTATACAAGGTGTGGGCTTCAGGAATGCCTTGGCTCCTTCTGATTGGCTCAGTACAGGTGACAGCTTCCTGGTGGGCTGGGTTCACACTAGGACCCCCAACACACCTGAGCTGGCTCTTCCTCATTTGTACAGCCCTGATGATGCCTCCTTCATTGGATGCATGGGCAGACGTGCCACAGGTCTAGAATGGCACTCCGGCTCTAAACAAGGCAAGTCTGCATCTCAGCCTCCTGGCAGCTGGGATGTGAATACCCCAGGAGTCTGCAGGCAGCCAATCATATGTCACCCCCACCTAGGCAGGAAATGGGGGCAACTAGGGCAAAAAACAAAAAGCAGATACTATTTACAATTGGGAGGGGGTGCGGAGCAGACAAGGAATTGAGTTCATGTGCAGAGGTCCACTTTAACCTGAGGAAGGCTAAAGGTGGCCATAGACTCTAATTCCAGCAGAAATTTGAGCCCTTGTTGGCACTGCAGGCAACACCCTTTTCAACAAAAACTGAAAATTGTATTAAATACTTATCATCATTTTCCATTCTTGGCACCAATCCATAGCAGCATACTACCACATGTATGCTGCCATGTTGGCGCCAGGAACGTCAATTTTTCTTATCAGCTAATGTCAGAGGAGCCATGTGCAAAAATTATCACATGCATTTAGAGGTCGACCGATATGGGTTTTTCTCTGGCAGGTTGCACTGAAAGATGGTACTAGCAGATGGCACTGATCGGCATGTGGCACTTATTGGCACTGGCAGGTGGCACTAATTGACACTGGCAAGTGGCACTGATTGGCAGATGGCACTGGCAGATGGTACGTGGCACTGGCAGGTGGCACTAACAGGTGAAACTGGCAAGTGGCACTGGTTGGCACTGACTGGCAGGTGGCAATAGTTAGCATTAGTTGGCACTGGCAGGTGGCACTGGATGGAAGGTGGCACTAATTGGCACTGGATTATGGCACTGGTATGTGGCATTGGCAGATGGCAATGGATGGAAGGTGGCACTAATTGGCACTGGATGGTGGCACTGGTATTGCCACTGGCAGATGGCACTGGATGGCAAGTGACACTAATTGGCACTGGCAGGTGGCACTGGTGCAAAGAAAATGGTGTCACCCCCCCTCAGTACAGACCCCCTCTCCCTCCAGTATAGACACCCCCCCCCCGCTACAGACACCAGAGAGTGCTGGGTGTACCAAGATGGCCGCGGCTCCGGAGCTAGGCCGAAGCCGTGGTCTTTCCTGATGCTGTGACCGCAGCGGCAATCCGCGGATTGCCGCCGCGGTCACAGCATCAGGAAAGGCCGTGGCTTCGCCCTAGCTCCGGATCCGTGGCACCGCTAGCGGCCATGTAAAATATCGGCCTAATTTGGATAAATATTGGCCGATGCCGATTTCTCTAAAACGGCCTGCCGATATATCGGCCTGCCGATATATCGGTCGACCTCTACATGCATTCCCTGTTCAGTTATAAGGGCAATTGAATGTACCATAGCTGCCCTAATACAATAACATGCAGTGGAAATGTATCCATCCATGCTGTTATGGTGGATGAGGGAATCCATAGATTTTCTCTCATTCAGCCCCAGTATGGCGGCCTTTAGATGCCTGGTCAGGTTTTTGTTGCAAGTCACCATCGGAGAGATTTTCCCTCGCGTCATGTCTTGGTGAGGTTTACTAGTAGCAGGGTCATGAAGACAGGACAATGTCCTGGGACTCTGCTGTTGGTAGAGCAAGTAAGGGTGCTGTCAAGAGGCTCACCACTAACCTAACTGCAGCCCAGCTAGAATTTGCAATATATACAAGGGTTCTTCAAAAAGTTCCTGCCCTTTTTTACACACTAGACCCCCCGTATATATGAGAATGAGCATTTCATACCCCTGCATTTTTATGCAAAGAACCTTCCAGCCTTTAAGCGCATAGTGTAGACCTAAACTCTCATAGCTCATGAAGCTCATTCTTTATGCAGAGCCACCGGCAGATGCATGTGCAACAACCTTGGAGCTGTGTGCAGGCAGCCCATAGAAGTGGATGAACCCACAGCGGCCCACATGTCAAAGTTTGACATGTGGGAAGAAACGGGTGTACAGCTTCTGCATGCTCCACTCACTATTCCATCCCCACTCAGCTCATAAGGGAGGGCAATTAACCCTGTGCAGGCTCTGCTTCTGTAGTGTAAGCACTGCACATGCAGAGAGAGGGATGTGAGCTCTACGACAAGGTGACACCTGGAGGGAAATCGGCGGTAGTTTTTCTAGCAAAGAAAAAAAAAAAAAGATTTTATCTTGTAAACAACAAGTTTGAAAAATAGGCCTGGTCCTTAAAGCAGGAGTTCACCCGAATTTTTTTTTTTTAAGATTAGATTGATGCTCATTTTGTCAAGGGGAATCGGGTAGTTTTTTTAAAATCGAAGCCGTACTTACCGTTTTAGAGTGATCTTCTCCTCCGATTCCGGGATTGGGCTGAGGGACTGGGCGTTCCTATTTGATTGACAGGCTTCCGACGGTCGCATACATCGCGTCACGAGTAGCCGAAAGAAGCCGAACGTCGGTGCGGCTCTATACGGCGCCTGTGCACCGACGTTCGGCTGCTTTCGGAAAATCGTGATGCGATGTATGCGACCATCGGAAGCCTGTCAATCAAATAGGAACGCCCAGTCCCTCAGCCCATACCCGGAAGCGGCGGAGATGATCGCTCTCTAAAACGGTAAGTACGGCTTCGATTTAAAAAAAAACTACCCGATTCCCCTTGACAAAACGAGCCTCAATCTAATCTTAAAAATTAACTTTTCGGGTGAACCTCCACTTTAAGTGGTTAAATTGTTTTTAAAAATGAATTATTTATTTATTTTTATTTTTACACTGCATCTGTAAAAAAAAATGTTTTATCACTTTTAGGCCTCATGCACCCTGGACGTTTTTGGACATTTTTACAGCAGCTGTTTTTGGCAGTAGACTTTTTTCTACAGTCAATAAACTCCATGTTATCCTATGTATCCATGCACACATAGGCTGTTATCAGCAGTTTTGGGCAGTGGCGTTTTTGAGCAGTAAAGAAAAAAAAACAAACTACTGGGTTCTGAGAGATGTTTTTCAGCTGTAAAAACGCTCTAACTCTGATAAACGCTCAAAAACGTCACTCACCAGCGTTTTTAAAGTTTTTGATACATTAAAGAAAAAACTAAAAAAACTAAAACTTAAAAATGCTAACGTGGAAAAATGCTAACAAACGCTATTGAAAAAACTTTGAAAAAAGTTGAAAAACTCACTGCAAAGCTACTGGCGTTTTTATAACGTTATTTTAGCGTCCAGTGTGCATGAGGCCTTATTGCTGTCAGAAGGAATGTAAACATCCCCTCTGACAGCAATAGGCATGTGACAGGTACTCTGTATGGAGAGAACTGGGGTCCCTCCTCTGCCCTGAAAGGCATTCAAAACGCCAAGATCTGTGTGATCAAATGCATTTATAAATAGTGGTGTTTACATTTGGGTAAACTGAAAGTGATGTCATTGCTTCTGAGTTACTATATCATAGAGCTGAACAAAGCCGATTTGGTTGATTGGGACTCCCAGTGGGACATGTGATCCTGGTGAAAGTTGCGGGAGGGGGGTCACTGCTTGTAAAAGCAATCCAGTGGCTAGATAGCTGCTAGAATTGCTTTTACCAGAGAGCTGACTGTCGGTTCTAAACAAAACAGTACAAGTGTGATGTCTGAAGCTGCAGGCATAATCTCAGTATAACACCTTGAACTGAATTTTTGCAATGTACTAGGTGCGTCTCTGGTTGGCAAGTTTTAATTAAAATAACAAACCTGTTATGCTTTCCTGCTGATTTTGCACGATGCAGAGTGTTTTCTGAATGGTGCCTGTGCCGAGCAAGTATTCTCCTATGTTCACTAAGCAGCAAGGCATCTTCTTAGCACTAGACCCAGAAGCTAGCAGCAATCACTGTAGTAGATGGCTTCCACAGGGATCTTCCAGGTATGCCAAACACATTTGGTCTCGTGGAAGATGAACTAATGTTACTATACAAAAGTATGCATACCTAAACTTGAGCTTTAAGTGTCCTTAGCTGCATCTTCATGGACATAGCATCTCATGGTGGGAAGACGATGACCGTCCAGAGAGACGAGCTTGGAGAGTCACTGTTTTCATAGAGCAGTGCTAATTTAATCAAATTCTATTTATACGTATGCATGCTTCTCTCTCTCTCTCTCTCTCTCTCTCCCTCTCCCTCTCCCTCTCCCTCTCCCTCTCCCTCTCCCTCTCCCTCTCCCTCTCCCTCTCCCTCTCCCTCTCCCTCTCCCTCTCCCTCTCTCTCTCTTCCCCTCTCTCTCTTCCCTCTCTCTCTCTCTCCCCCTCTCCCTCCCTCTCTCCCTCTCTCCCCTCAAGGAAGCTTAACCAGGAAAAAAAATGTTTTGTGGAAGATGACCTTTTTACAGAGGAGTGCTATGACTTTTTACTGTTTCATTTTGCCCCCACCTTCCTACCCAGTGATACCTGCCATGCCCATCCTGGGCCTGCAGCTTTCACAGTGGGAGGGTTTCAGTCAGTCCAGAAAACAGTGGCAGGAGTGGTGCTGATGGACAGGCTTGAAAATCAGCGGTGACAATGCTGGAATTCACATAACTCTTCCACACTTCATTACTAGATTGTTGGTAATGGTATTAAAATTTTAGCTTGCATCCTCTTTGTCCCGTGCCTCAGTTTTAGCTCCTAGTGCCTAAAAACATGCCACAAGGCATAAGGGCCTGGATTGAGCTCCTCCCACTCTATTGCTGTGTACACACAATCGGACATCCGACAACAAAACCGTGGAAGTTGGCTCAAACTTGTCTTGCATACACACGGTCATACAAATGTTGTCGAAATTCCAAACGTTAAGAACGCAGTGACGTTCAAGACGTACGTCGAGCTGAGAAAAATGAAGTTCAATAGGCAGTGCAGCTCTTCTGCTTGATTCCGAGCATGCGTGGAATTTTATGCGTCGGAATAGTGTACACACAAACGGAATTTAGGACAACAAAAACTTGAACCAGCTCTCAAATTTTTGTTGTCGAAAAATCCAACAGCTAATGTCCGATGGAGCATACACACGGTCGGAATTTCCGACAACAAGCTCACATCGAACATGTGTTGTCGGAAATTCCGATCGTGTGTACACGGATATTACTATACAGACACATTTGTGGGAATTCTAATAGTAGTATTAAAAAACGAATTTAATTGATAATTAAAAAAAATAATACATAATTAAACTTGGTTATGTATTCCATGTTTGTTTGGGTTTTAAACCCAAAAATAAAAATTTTATATATTACAGCTTACCATTTGTTAGATGCGGTGGCTGCATTCCTTTTCTTTTTAACCACTTGCTAACCGCAATTTGACACTTTGCAAGTGATTTTCCGCGATTATCAGCCAAAACCCCCGGTATTCTTTTCTTTTCAGCCGGAGGCTGGCTTTCTCATGGAATGCTTTCAGAAGTGGCGGGATGTCCCACCCGTTTTTTTTTTGTATTTTGCGTTAACAGCCCTGCTTAGATTTCCTAGTCATTATTTCTCTTCCAAGTACACATCTGCTAAATTGGAAATTGGGATTACAGCATGCTTCCGACTGAACACTGGGCCCTCTTATGCCTCGTACACATGGTCAGACTTTTGACCGTGCAAAAGTCCGCCGTGATTCTGTCGGAAGTCCGACAGAAAGAAAGAGAACAGATTCTCTATCTAAGGTTCGTCAGACTTCCGAGAAAAAAAGTTCGATAAAGGCTACACACGGCCGGACTTTCCAAGAAAAAAAGCCCGTCTGACTTTTTTTCTCAGAAGGTCTGCCTGTGTGTACGAGGCATAAAAAGGGTGTTAAAAAAAAAAAAAAAGCTTTGTCCGTAGCAACAAATGATGCCTTCTATACTTCCATAGACACATGACGTTGAGAAGTTATTCGGTTCTGTAGTCAACAAGGGCAATTGTACTTTAGCAGGCTTTTTCACCCACTAGTCCCCCTAAAATTAAATAGAGGAGGACACTTCAAATGAAATTCTTAGCTTAGTTCAGCTTCAAATGGCCTTTATTAAGTGCTGTTTTTTTTCCTTCCGAATAAGAAAACCTACATCCATTACATTGAAGTAGTATTCAATGTTCTAACTTTTTAAATAAATGAACTCAGATGAAGCAAGGGAACATTCCCCAGTAAATAGTTTACTGAATGTGTATGCCGACTCCAGACTGCTCTGCTTTACTTCCCAAACTTACAAGTAAGAGATTGCATGCACCAAGAAAATAAAGAACAAGTTCATAAGTCTCCATCTCCTGTTGCTATCATTGCGCTTGCTAAGTGGTTGGAAAAGCAAAGGAGTGACTTGGCATTTTAGGCTTTGGGATATCTGTTTATACACACTCAACTGTAGTCCTAGCTGGGAGCATGCATGCAAGGGTGGCTCCATAAGACCAAGTATGGAGCTAGAACTGATCGCCAAACTGTGGCCCTTTGCTTGCCTTTATCTGGTCCTTGGGGCACTATTCCTCTGACGGGTGCTCTTCCTCCCACTGACGCCAATGACGGGTGCTCTTCCTCCCACTGACGCCAATGACGGGTGCTCTTCCTCCCACTGACGCCAATGACGGGTGCTCTTCCTCTCACTGACGCCAATGACGGGTGCTCTTCCTCCCACTGACGCCAATGACGGGTGCTCTTCCTCCCACTGACGCCAATGACGGGTGCTCTTCCTCCCACTGACGCCAATGACGGGTGCTCTTCCTCCCACTGACGCCAATGACGGGTGCTCTTCCTCCCAGTGACGGGGCGCTCTTCCTCCCACTGAAGCCAGTGACGGGGCGCTCTTCCTCCCACTGAAGCCAGTGACGGGGCGCTCTTCCTCCCACTGACGCCAGTGACGGGGCGCTCGTCCTCCCAGTGACGGGGCGCTCGTCCTCCCACTGAAGCCAGTGACGGGGCGCTCTTCCTCCCACTGAAGCCAGTGACGGGGCGCTCTTCCTCCCACTGAAGCCAGTGACGGGGCGCTCTTCCTCCCACTGACGCCAGTGACGGGGCGCTCGTCCTCCCAGTGACGGGGCGCTCGTCCTCCCACTGACGCCAGTGACGGGGCGCTCTTCCTCCCACTGACGCCAGTGACGGGCGCTCTTCCTCCCACTGACGCCAGTGACGGGGCGCTCTTTCTCTCACTGACACCAACAACATTGCACTTGTTCTCTCGCTGACACCAATGATGGGGCACTCTTCCTCTCGCTGACGCCAATGATGGGGCGCTCTTCCTCTCGCTGACGCCAATGATGGGGCGCTCTTCCTCTCGCTGACGCCAATGATGGGGCGCTCTTCCTCTCGCTGATGCCGTTTGGGTGTTGTTACTGACACCATAAAATGTTCTGCTCCCACTGCCCATGGTCCGGCCCCTCTAAAATCTGAAGGATGGTAAACTGACCCTTTGGTTAGAAAGTTTGCAGACCCTTGCATTAGATAGATTTTAAGTGCTTTAAGCTCCCAAATATAGATTAGTGTTTTTCCTTTTTAATAGTAACGATTTGGACACAAAATGTAATTTTTTTTAATATAATAGCTATGATGTCCTATCTATATGCCAAAGAATTGATAGAGTTTTATAGACCAATCAGTTTCCATAATTGAACAGCATGCTAACCTTGAAGAACCTGTGTGCATGGATGTTCATTTATGTAAACTATTTCACCATCACATGGGTGAAAGCAGCTGACATTATTATTGATGTTCTGCTTATTGTACATAAAATGTAAGGCACCCCAAGCACCTTCGCACCCTCTTACCAATGATAAAAGGTAGATAAAGACATGGTTGTTTATAATAAATGCTGGAGGGGGTCACCTTGTGAATACATCTGCTCCATGGTGTGCTATTAAAATGCATTGATTTTCCCATTGACTGCCTGTCTTATAATAATTATTGCTTTTGATGTTGCTTCTGTCAGAGAAGTGATTTGTTTTACACACTGTGCACCATACACCTATTTTAAATTGCAGTAAATGATACAGGCCTGATATACATTACTAGTCTGATGAGATAGATTCCTTTACAATTCAAAGGATATGAGAGATGTTGCAGCATATTACATGAGTTGTTTCTGAAGAGTAGTAGTAATATAGCATTTAAGCACCGTTATTGCTCAGTGTACCACCCAGATACTTAATACAGATTCTGATTGCGTCTTAGATTTCTATTTTTATATGAAACCTGGTAAAAAGAAATATTGGTAGTGATACCTTTGAAGCAAACTTGTGCTTTGCCCATAGGTTGCCCAATAGGTTTGCTTTAATCCCCCATATACCCTCAGCATATACATACATTTTCTTTGCTCGCTTGCCACTTCATTCAATGGGGACAGAGAACAGCATGAGTAAAAACTTTAAACTTCCAATACTTATTATTATTATTATTATTATTATACAGGATTTATATAGCGCCAGCATTTTGCGCAGCGCTTTACAACTTCAGGGAAGACAGTACAATTACAATACAATACAGGAGGAATCGGAGGGCCCTGCTCCTTAGAGCTTACAATCTAGAAGGGAGGGTCAAGTGGAACAAAGGGTAGTAGCTGTGGGGGAAGATCAGATGGACAAGGAGAAAATACAGTTGTTAGGTGTGGGTAGGATAGGCTTCTCTGAAGAGAAGGGTTTTCAGGGATTGTTTAAAAGCTAATAGAGTAGGAGATAAGCGGACAGATTGGGGTAAGGCATTCCATAGGCTTGGAGAGGCTCTGGAAAAGTCCTGGAGACGAGCATGGGAGGAGGTGATGAGAGAGCTAGAGAGCAAGAGGTCTAGCGAAGAAAGAAGAGAATGATTAGGTTGGTATTTTGAGACTAAGTCAGTGAGTTGTGGATGGCTTTGTAGGTAGTCGTAATACCAATAATAGGATGTGCAGCCAATTGCCCACATATAAGGGGCTGCATCACCAGTTGGCTAGAAAAATCCAGCTCATTGGATCATTTATTGCCTCGACGGGAATGATCTGCTAAACTTGCAGAGGGTCTGCAGGCATTAAATGATTAGTCAACTGTAACTACCTATTTTTAGAAAAGTTTGCTGTACTATATCCACTTAAGCCCCGGACCAATATGCTGGCTAAAGACCCAAGGGGTTTTTACAGTTCGGGACTGCGTCGCTTTAACAGACAATTGCGCGGTCGTGCGACGTGGCTTCCAAACAAAATTGGCGTCCTTTTTTCCCCACAAATAGAGCTTTCTTTTGGTGGTATTTGATCACCTCTGCGGTTTTTATTTTTTGCGCTATAAACAAAAATAGAGCGACAATTTTAAAAAAAATGCAATATTTTTTACTTTTTGCTGTAATAAATATCCCCCAAAAACATATATAAAATTTTTTTTTCCTCAGTTTAGGCCGATACGTATTCTTCTACCTATTTTTGGTATTTTTTTTTTCGTGACTGCGACATTATGGCGGACACTTCGGACAATTTTGACACATTTTTGGGACCATTGTCATTTTCACAGCAAAAAATGCATTTAAATTGCATTCTTTATTGTGAAAATGACAGTTGCAGTTTGGGAGTTAAACACAGGGGGCGCTGTAACATTTAGGGATCACCTAGTGTGTGTTTACTAGTGTAGGGGGGTGTGGCTGTAGGACTGACACCATCGATCGAGTCTTCCCTATATAAGGGATCACTCGATCGATGCGCCGCCACAGTGAAGCACGGGGAAGCCGTGTTTACACACGGCTCTCCCCGTTCTTCAGCTCCGGGAGCGATCGCGACGGAGCGGCTAAAAACAAATAGCCGCGCCGTCGTCCCGGATCGCTCCCCGAGCGAACCCGACCTCCGCATGTACCGGGGGGGGTCCCGATCGGACCCCCCACCCACGTCTAGCAGAGGACGTACAGGTACGTGGATGTGCCTGTCCGTGCCATTCTGCTGACGTAAATGTACATGAGGAGGTCGGGAACTGGATATAAAGCTTAACTTTTTTTTTCTTTTTTTTACTTGAGAAGAATATGTACAATATGTAAATGTAATCACTTTAAAGAGGATCTTTGGTCTTGTTAAAAAAAAAAATATTCAGTCAGCAGCTACAAATGCTGACTATATACATTTAGTGACCTCTCCTACTTGTAATGAATGAAGCAAGCTCCAAATTGTGTAAGCAGCTGTAGGGAAACCCAGTTTACATCCTTCTGCTGAACTTCCAGTGCTGTGATTGTTCCAAGTCTTTGTGAAGCTGCAGTGAATAATGCCCCGACAGCGAACCTCCTCCCCCTCCCAAGGGTTTTGCACAGAGCAGCCCCAATCCTCTTCTGGGGTGCCCTGGCGATGCTCCTCCTCTTCATTGGGTGCCCCCATGGAGCGCCGGTTTCCCTGGGGGCACCCATGCAGGTGCGCTCCTGAGTCCATTGACAGATGGCAGGACTTGGCCCTGCCCCTCGCTCCCGTGTCACTGGATTTGATTGACAGTGCTATCAATCTATCCAATGAGGAGTCCCTGGGCTTGTGCACATTTCTGGAATGATCGGGTTCAGGTAAGAAAAAGGAGGGGCTCTAGGGGCAGCTACAGCACAGAAGGTTTTTCATCTTAATGCGTAGAATTCATTCAGGTGAAAAGCCTGGAGACTTTACAACCACTTTAAGTATTCATGCTGTTTAAGGTTGATGTCAAACGTGATATTTTTTAAAGACGTTGTGTTATCCTTTTTTTTAAAGAGGAAGTAAACCCTCTTGTAAAATAAGACAACCTGCAAGACAAAGGCAGAATGAGGTAGTATGCATAGCATACTAGCTCATTATGAAGTTCTTACCTGAGATCAAAGCTCCCGCAGTGGCCCTCGTTCACCTCCTCCGACGCCACCATGATACCCGGAATGACTTCCGGGTATTGCTGCTCCGGCGCTGTGACTGGCCGGAGCAGCGATGACGTCACTCCCGCACATGCACTCGGGAGCTGCCACTAATGGCATGATGCCGTTAGTAGTGGCACGCTCAGTGCGCCTGCGCTAGATGTCTACGGCGCATGCGGTGCCGCTATTCTTTGCAAATATCTCATAAACCTTTTAGGTTTGGGAGATATTTCTTGCACCTACAGGTAAGCTTTAATCTAGGCTTACCTGTAGGTTAAAGTGGTTGTAAAGCGTTTACAACCACTTTAAAGCAAAGATGATGTTGTACAACTATAATCTTGATCTGCAGAGATCCTTGTGACCCTATGCAAACCTACATCCACAGTTTCTCTGCTTGACTCAAGTGCATGCAAAGTTGGCCGTAAAGTAAAAAAGCAAGTGGAAACGTTAAACCTATCTTAGAGCTCATGTTGTGCTCACTTAAACCATAGACCAGTGGGTCCGTGGTTGCCCCTTACTTAGGGACAGTGTGACCCTAAATAAAGGTTAGATAGATTTCATATCTTCATTTATAGCAATGCCATAACTAGAATCTTGTTAAACACTTCCATTTTACAGCATGAAAGTGGTGGTATATAGGCTAAGGCTAAACAGACCTATAACCTGGGTGTACTCATATTTGAGAAAGAGCAGTGAAGGCATTGCTTGTAGAAATTATTGAGGGCCTTGGTTTCATTTTTAGTCCTACACCAGGAAAATCACAGATGTAACCTACTTGGTTGCAATATATATAAAGTGGAACCTCGGTTTAAGAGTAACTTGGTTTGACAGCGTTTTGATTTGCGAGCAACGTTTTTTTTTTTTTTTTTTAATTCTGACTCGGTTTGCGAGTGTTGACTCGCAAGACGAACAGAATTCAAGCTAAATAGGCCTGCAGTACCTAATTTGGCCTGAGGTACGGGGGCGCAGAAGCCAAGCAGAGGCGAAAATAGGCCTGCAATACCTAATTTGGCCTGAGGTACGGGTGCGCAGAAGCCAAGCAGAGGCGAAAATAGGCCTGCAGTACCTCATTTGACCTGAGGTACGGGGGCGCAGGAAACAAGCCGAAGTGTCCTTAGGGCTTTCCGGAAGTTTTTTGGTGCTCTCTGGCGCCCCCCCCACCTCTGGCCGCATTCGGTATCGCATCCCATTGAAGTCAATGTGGAATGAATTATTTTCATTTCCATTGACTTCAATAGGAAAACTCGCTTTAATATACTTTTTGGATTACGAGCATACTCCTGGAACGGATTATGCTCGTAATCCGAGGGTTCAACTGTACCGTTAAAATGTAGTTTTTCAGAAACAATTCATTTTCAGAAACAACCACTATTCTTTAGCTAATCCATTTCTTCATACATACATTTTTTTTGATTGTATAATAAAGTCACATGTAGCTCTGCTTAAAGGGTTACTAAACCCACAACTCTAAAATCAGTCTGTTTATGCAGTAAAGCAGGCTTGTTATACTCACTGTGTAACCTAAGGGGTTAATTCTGCTCATTGTGTAAAAAGGCTGTTTGATCCTGATCCTCCCTGTCTTCCACTGTCCCCCTTTTCTTTTTCAACTTGCTGATTGTGTATATCTAGCTTGGGTAAATATTTTGTCTGCATCTGGCTCCTGTAGCAACTATTGTCTTAAAAGGTTAATGAGGAATTTTACAACCTCTGATCGGTTTTCCCATTGGGCTCACTTCCTGGCCCAGAGATGGTGGTCAGCTTGGCAGGAATCCAAGACACAGATTTAAAATATGCAGAGGTTCTCTTCCTATGTTCGTTATTTAAAGACAAAGTTCTGGCTGGAACTCCTCCTCAAATCTATTTGTTTTTTTTTTACTACTTCATTGATTTTTTTTTGTGTCTTTTTATATGTGCCCCATTCTGAATGCATTAATGTTTTGTTTAACACTCTGAGATGTGTTCTTTCCTTACAGTCATAATAATCTGTTGTTGTTATCACCAGGTTTCCTGCTGTGTCCCAGATCTGTGCAGGAAGAAGCAGAACAACAGTTGTCTACTGCAATACAAGACATGCTTGAAAAGGTAAATTCTACTTCATAATGATGTAATACCCTTCTCTTCTGTAGTGTATTATTGATTTTGTCCTCAAAGTTTTGTTTGGTCACATTAGACTTTATACAGCATGTGTTCTCCACATTGCTTGAGAATATCTGCAGCATATCAGCTACTTCTCTGGCAGAATCCAGATGTTGTCATCCATCTCTTATGTATCTATAAGCATTATTAAACATTCATCAATTTGCAGATGCTTTGTTTGGAGTCCTGTCTCATGCCGGGCTTGTATACCGTAATAATATAGGGCCAGATTCACGTAGGGCAGCGGCGGGGTAATTCCCGGACGGCTTATGCAAACGACGTTAGTTTTTAAATTTCGACGTATCTACGTATCGTAGATACGTTACACCGCCGCAATTTTTCATCGCAAGTGCCTGATTCACCAAGCACTTGCGATGAAAACCTACGCCGGCGCAAGGCGGGCCAATTTAAATGGGCGTGTGCCATATAAATTAGGCGCGCTCCCACGCCGGACCTACCGCGCATGCTCCGTTTCCGAACTCCCGCCGTGCTTTGCGCGCCGTGACGTCATTTTTTCGAACGGCGACGCGCGTAGCGTAATATCCATATTCCCAGACGGCTTATGCAAACGACGTTATTTTTTAAATTTCGACGCGGGAACGACGGCCATACTTTATACAGCAATAGGATTGCTGTGTAAAGTTAAGGCACCAAAAAAAACGACTAACTTTGCAACGGGAAACTAGACTAGCGGCGACGTAGCGAACGCGAAAAACCGTCGGGAATCGCCGTAAACTCCTAATTTGCATACCCAACGCTGGTTTACGACGCAAACTCCCCCCAGCGGCGGCCGCGGTATTGCATCTTAAGATCCGACAGTGTAAAACAATTACACCTGTCGGATCTTATGGCTATCTATGCGTAACTGATTCTATGAATCAGTCGCATAGATAGAACAACAGATACGACGGCGTATCAGGAGATACGCCGTCGTATCTGCTCTGTGAATCTGGCCCTTAGGAACTGGAGGTTGTAAGAATATGAATCTCCACTCTTAAATTTTACTGGCCTTACCTCCCAAGAATAGCTGTATGTTATGCAATTTATAAGCACTTCATTTATATGAGCGTCAAAATAGGATTTTTTTTACAGATTTTTGCCAAAAAAAAAAAAGTGAATTTCTAAATTTTCTCCAGTGCTGCATTTGGGATTATCGCCATTTGCTGACAACACCTTGATGAAAAAAATCTATCAAGAAGAGGTGGATTGACACATTCTGTATCCACGGTTGTGTGCTGGGCTCACACAGCAGTATTGTGAAGTTTGTGAAATAGCAGTGAGAAATCAATCAATTTTAACTTTGAGAGGAACTGAAAGTGCAGCGTACCATATGCTAATACACACACACACACACACACACACATATATATATATATATATATATATATATATATATATATGTGTGTATATATATATATATATATATATATATATATATATATATATATATATATATATATATATATATATATATATATATATATATTGTGGTGGTGGGACTCTGTGCGACCTTAAAGTGGAGTTTCACCCAGGAAAAAAATTTTAGCCCAAAAATCCTAAAAGAAATTGAAGATTTTTTTTTTTTATACTTATCCGAAATACCTGTTGCTATGCGGAAGTCCGTCATCTGCCTCTTCCGTAGCCGCAGTCCGTCTTCTTCATCTTCTCCTAGTGAATGGGGGGCGCTGCTTTCTGGGAACTGTGTGTGTTCCCAAAGAGCAGCCGCCCATTTATAAGTCGGCGCGAAACTCGCGCATGCGCAGTAGGAAATGGGACAATTCAAACGTTGATTACCCACACAGAGGTGCAGTCTGGAGACTGTAGGAATTACTACCATTGGAAAAGTGGATTGATTGTGGTGGACACAAGGAGTGATCTGTTTATGAGTTTTATACTCATCCTTGAGGTGAGCAGGCATTTTAGAAGGTGGTGGTGTGCACTGAACATTGGATCCATTTAAATAGGATTTTACACAGCGGTGACAGCTTTGGAAACCTAAATATAAAAAAAATCATAAATTGTTTTATGGAATGTATAATTATTTGTTTTATATAAGATTTATAGATACGCAGTGCTGCACTATTTTCACAAAATTAATATTGCAATAGGTGTGGTATATCACTATAAGTGATCAGCAGCTGTGTAGACACTCAGGCCTCGTACACACGGGCAAGAATCTCGTCAGGAAAAAAAAACGTTGTTTTTCCCGACGAGATTCTTGGCAAGAATCTCTTGCCGCCAGAGTGTACACACTGACATTTCAAAAGAACCATGGTTCTCTTGAAAGGCAAAAACGCGGTGACGTCATTGCGTACGATGAGCATGCGCTCGTCACATTCGATGCCGTCGCCGCCATCTTGCTTCACCCTACCTATGCCGTGGAAGCTACTGCGCATGCGTCATAGTCATTTCGCACATGCGCAGGTTTCCACGGCGACAGGTAAGTATACACACTCTCAGGTTTCTCTTCAGGAAACAGGCCGAGAAGAATCTTGACGAGAAAAAAGAGCTCAGGTTCTCTTTTTTTTTTTTCTCGTCAAGATTCTGGCCAGATTTCCTAAAGAGAAACCTGAAAGCCTCGTGTGCACAAACGGTTTTCTCGGCAAGAAAGCTCTGCCAGCAGTTTTCTTGTTGGTTTTTGCAGAGAAAACCGGTCGTGTGTACGAGGCCTCAGAGGGGTATATTTGATTTTTTCTCACTATCTATCTATCTATCTATCTATCTATCTATCTATCTATCTATCTATATATATATATATATAAAATTTATTTATAGCTTCTTGTTTTATCTTTCTAGGATTTGTTTTGGTGTCATTTTCACATGAGAATTTCCCACGCCAAAGGTTTTGTGTTTTTTAAATAGAAAACTATATTTAGATAGATTTTTACTCCAAAAGCATTTTATTAAAATAAATTGGAAAACAAATCGATTTTAAATTAAAAAAAATCAGATTTTTTTTTTTGGGGATTTAAAAATAATTAAAAAATCATTGATTTATATCCACCCTGCTATGGAGGCCTTCTTCTGTTCTCTATGACATATATGCAAGGAGCTTTAATTACATGGAGTGGTGGAAGCTTTGCATGGTTTATTCCTGGGGGATACAAGAGCATCTTCACCCGCTTTTCTGTTTGAAAAGGGTCATGGAGGTCTGGTGAGTTTTCAGGTGTGGAGGTGAGGGATTACACTAAATACAGCATTTTGTGAAGCACAGAGTGTTGATAATAATGTCACTGGATAAAAAACAGAATTAATTGTATAGTGTTTGTTTTGGAAGAAGCACAGCTCTGAGCGCTCTAGATCAAGAGCACTGAACACTTTACATATAAGTACGGACACTTTTTTGATGAATCATTTGTTTATGAATAATAATTAAGACTTGTATGAATTGTTTTATTTATAAAATAGGGGGTAGCACTAGCAATGCTGTGTGTGTGTGCGTGCGCAAAAATATTTCGGACACTAGGGTGTTTTTGGTAGGGTTTTTGTAATTTTTTTTTTTTATCCCAGCACGTGTCAAAGAGAGTTCATCTAATTTATTAGATGGATAACTGAATATTCATTATCTTGGGGTATACTAACTATAGGCAAAACCTTTTTATTTTTATTTATTTATTATTTTTTTTAGCTTTGGATAGAGTTGAGAGGGATTTGAAGACCTGTCGGTTTAAATTGCTATCTGTGCCCCTGTTAAAGCCGAGTTCCACCCATATAAAATAAAAAAAACTTTTATTAATCGGACACTCACCTGTCCCAGGTTCCAGCGATGCGGGCGTACAAAGCCCCACTCGTCTCCCCCTCCTCTCTGCAGCACCGGCATCGTGAGTGTGGGCACCCAGCTGTGGCACGCACAAAACCGGTCGACGTGATTGGCCCGGGCAATCATCTGGGACCTGTGACGTGTCACAGATGATTGCCGAGAGAGAGGGGGAGAGGTGAACTTCCTTCCGCGCCGCGGTGCTCCAGGAGGAAGTGAGAGCTGAAACCCTTTAAATAGAGGGTTTTTCCGCTCCCCTCCCCAAACAATGACATGCCAAATGTGGCATGTCAGGGGGTCACCTTCCCTTAAAGCGGAAGTTCAATTTTTGGGTGAAACTCCGCTTTAAGGAGATTCCCCCTCTACTTTTGTCATGTTTACCATTATTGAACGTGAAAGTAAAAGAAAATCACAAATTTGGGGTTATCTTACAATGGGGACACTAGTTCTGGTGACCTGGGGGTCCCCAAGAAATTCCCTTTTTTTATTTGCGGGGATTTCCTGTCACTTCCTGTTTTTTCTATGGGACAGGAAGTGAACGGAAATCTTTGCAATGGGACACCGATGGCGAAAAAAAAAAATCGGACGGGTTATAAGCCTCCCTGGCTCTTTTCAAAATGGGGGAAAAAAAAAAGTTTTGCCTATAGTTCTACTTTAATACTACTGTCTGTTTTCTATTATAATTAATTAGCTACAAAAATCCACCAGTGGAAAAATCAAGTTGTATTTAGCTGAAAGTCATTACATATAAATCTATTTGACTAAAGTTTTTACTTTTGAGATGGTAGAAGGAGTGCTAAGAACTTTGGGAAAGTTGGGCACATTGGAAAGAAAGTAGAGCTGGCCATCTGTTATACTAGGATTTACAAGCACAAAAAGTATATTTTTATTCAGTTCAGGACAAGTGTACATGATTCGTTTTCCTTTTGAGTAAAATATTTAGTTGATAGTCAAGTTTTTACTAAAACTGAGAAAACCTCTTTGCAGAAAAATCATATGAATGGCCTGTGTCCCTGTAGCAGTCACCTTTAAACAGGCCTGTTTCCATGGAAACAGGATCCTAATTGCAATATGAACATTTGGACTATGGTGATGCTGAGAATTCATAACTTAGTAGGTATGAAAAGCCATCTTTATTGTACAATAGGATTATGTTTTGATGGATTTTAGTGCATTACCTAATGCCCTAAAAGTGGGCCACTTTGTCTTTTTGTCTCCTGGAGTTTATGTTGTTAGATGACTGTGAGACAAGGGTGTTTTTTAATTGGTCTTCAAAAAAAGCACAAGGTGTGAGTATCGACCCTCTTGTTTTTAGTACATTGAAAAAAAAAATATATAACTAGTTTTATATGTAGTGCTTTTAACAGCATTTTTCCATAAACTGTAACCTCATAATTTTACACCTGCCCAAAATACTTTTTCTCCATAGAGCAACAGACACAAAGTCATAACTATTAATAAAAATACATATACAGTAAAAGATTATTAGGCAATGTTCAAATACCATAGTATACATAGTTGGTCGGGTTAAAAAAAGTCCATCAAGTAAAAAAATAATAAAATACAATCCCATATACACAAACCTACACCCACAGTTGATCCAGAGGAAGGCAAAAACCCCCAGCAAAGCATGATCCAATTTGCTACAGCAGGGAAAAAAAATCCTTCCTGATCTCCTGAGAGAAAATCTGATATTCCCTGGATCAACTTTATAAATGTTAGTATCCAGTTATATTATGTACATTTAGGAAAGAATCCAGGCCTTTTTTAAAGCAATCGACTGACCTGGCTAGAACTACCTCTAGAGGGAGTCATTTTCACGCACCTTTCCGTATTTGGAGGTTAATCTTTTTTCCTTGTCCTCTGTGATAACCTTAAAGTGAATAACTCAACACCAAGTTCACAATAAGGACCATTTATGTATTTGTACATGTTGATCATATCCCCCTTTAACCCCTTAAGGACCGCCACATGACTATTTACTTCGGCAGAATGGCACGGCTGGGCATATGGACGTACAGGTACGTACCCTTTAAGATGCCCAGCCATGGGTCGCGAGTGCGATCGGGTCACAGAGAGGAAGAACGGGGAGAGGTAAGTGTAAACAAACCCCTCTCAGTGCTTCCTAGTGTGACTGTCACTGATCGTCTGTTCCCTGTATTAGGGAACAACGATCAGTGATGTCACACGCATAGCCACGAAACCCCCCCCCCCCCCACAGTAAGAACACTCCCTTAGGAGTAGGAGAATCTCCTATTATCAAGAGTGAATAGATTCAGTTCCTCTAATCTTTCCCCATAGCTGAGCTCCTCCATGCCTCTTATTAGTTTAGTTGCCCTTCTTCTCCAATTCCCCAATATCCTTTTTGTGAACTGGTGCCCAAAACTGCACTGCATATTCCAGATGAGGTCTTATTAATGATTTGTACAGGTGACAAATTATATGTCTGTGTCTCTGTCTCTGTGTCTCTGTGTGTGTCTCTCTCTCTCTCTCTCTCTCTCTCTCTCTCTCTCTCTCGTCCATACCTCTCTTAATACATGAAAGGACTTTGCTCGCTTTGGAAAACGCAGCTTGGCATTGCATCACAGTGAGAGCAGAGAGAACCAATATTTACTTTCTGTTGTTTACTATGTGATTGCTGTGAATGGATACAGCAATCATATGGTAAAACAGCTTCCTATCATCCAGACATAATGTGATCCGCTGTCCATGGGTAACATACTGAACGCCAGGCTCCCAGGTACGTGCACTGTGAGCCGCGCAGGAGCCACCAATGCGAGGTGACATATGGGTACATCAACCCACATCAATGTTCCTTCTTGTCCACCGTTTATAGGCAATGTGAAGCAGTTAAAGGGTATTTTCACTTTTGCAATCAAATTTAAGAACATCCCACCACACTTGCCTCTCAACTTCCTGGCAGCCCTTTTTCCTCCTGTATACTCCTTCACCTGGTTGCCGCTGTACACATGAGCTCGACACTTCACCTTACCCAACAACTTTCTACTGATAGCTGTTTTGGCTATTGCTGTTTTATATACACCCTAAGCATCTTAATCTGTATTCTTTGAATGAATGGGATTTAACTCACCTATCCTGATGTACGCGGTTTCTGCAACTTTTGGTATATTCTTTTATATACTGTTTTTCTTTTTTGGGTGTTTTTCTTTTGTATATTTTGCAAAAATGTATCAAAATTATATAACAAGAAAAAAAGGTTTAGAAGGGCTGCTTTAGATGTTTCTCAGGAGAAGTTGTCATAGCTGACTGCAAGGTTTTTTGAACAATGCCGGTGTGAGTCTGTCCAGTAAAGATTAAGATTAATTATGGCCAACAGCTGCCCACCTCCCTCATAAACAAAGACAAACTAGTGGGATGTTTCCTTGCTGGAGCATCCAGAATCAAACATCTAAAAAAAAGTAAATTCATTTATTTGAACTATGCAAATAGAAACAATGTAATGGATTTGAAGTAGGTGTTATCCCAGTTTGGCTGCAAAAGTGGAAATACACTTTTCCAGCTTCCTCCTTCTAAGTGGAAGTCATTATGATGTCCTCTCAGAAGGCACCACTCAGTGGCTTGACCAGCCAATGACTGATCACTATACTGGCTTGCTGCCAGTGTCGTGTGATTGCTGTCACCAATCACAGCAGATTACATTTGTAAACAATGGATGCTTCCTTTCATGCCATCCGTTATATACAACTGTGTTGCTAGTTGTGATTGGTCACAGTGATCACATGGTATAGACAGAGCCAATCACAGCCCATATGTACCATGTAACTAGCTTCGGCCAATCACAGCTAATTACAACAAATTACACTGAATGAATCGGTTTCATTCAATAAAAATGGTTGCTTATACTAATGAAATCTATTGGTATAAGAAATCATAATGTGTTAAAAAAAAAATAAACAATCCTGATCACTTCCCTTAGTAGTACAGGGTTAGAATGGTAACATTGTATTGCTCTGATCACAGTAGGTTTAAAAATAAATAAATAAAATTATATATATATATATATATATATATATATATATATATATATATATATATATATATATATATATATATATATATATAATTTTTACATACCGTCACTACTCAGAAATGAGATGGGCCATCAGTACATCACAATTGATCCATATTTATCTAAATATGCACTAATGTGCACTCTATAACTTTCCTACAGACTAAGTATACACTGACTTTGGGTTATTTTCACCAAAGAAATGTAGCAGAATACATTTTGGTCTAAATATATGAAGAAAGATTATTTAATGGAAACAAAGAAAAACACGTTTTCTTTATTTAACCACTTAACACCCCGCCCGCCGTCATTTGCTCTATTGTTCTGACAGGACGTCATATGACGTCCTGTCATTTAAAGCCTCTAGGGCGCGCGCCGGCAGGGGCGTGCTCGCGCACCCGTCGCGTCACTGGCAACACAGTACGCGTGCCCGGCGGCCATGGCGGTACCCGCGATTGCCCAGTAACTGAGCAGGGACATGGAGCTCTGTGTGTAAACCGTCCTGTCAGGGAGAGAGGAGACCGATCTGTGTCCCTTGTACATAGGGACACAGATCGGTCACCCCCTCCCCCTACAGTTAAAACACTCAATAGGCTGCACATTTAACTCCTTCCCTGCCCCCTAGTGGTTAACCCCTTCCCTGAAAGTCACATTTATACAGTAACCAATGCATATTTATAGCACTGTTCACAGTATAAATGTGAATGGTCCCAAAAATGTGTCAAAAGTGTCCGATGTGTCCGCTATAATGTCGCAGTCCTGAAAAAAAACGCAGATCGCCGCCATTCCTAGTAAAAAAAAAAAATCATTATGTCCCCTATTTTGTAGGCAATATAACTTTTGAGCAAACCAGGTTATTGTGATTTTTTTTTTCTTTTTTTTTTTTTTACCAAAAATATGTAGAATAATACGTATCGGCCTAAACTGAGATTTTTTTATTAAATGGGATATTTTATTATAGCAAAAAGTAAAAAATATTGTGTTTTTTTTTCAAAATTGACGCTCTTTTTTTTTTGTTTATAGCCCAAAAAATAAAAACCGCACAGGCGATCAAATACCACTAAAAGAAAGCTCTATTTGTGGGGAAAAAAGGACGTCAATTTTGTTTGGGAGCCACGTCGCACAGCCGCTCAATTGTCATTTAAAGCGACGCAGTGCCGGAAGCTAAAATCTCGTCTGGGCAGGCAGGGGGTGTATGTGCACAGTAGGCAAGTGGTTAAACATTTTCATTCTTTTTTTTTTTTTGGCACCTATATACTTGTGTGGAGGTGAAATTGCAGCATGATGGCTGTACAAGCTTGAGTGATCCCTATTTATCACAGCTGTTTTTTGAGCAGTGACAAATTTTGTGTCTGTAAAATTATTAAAGTGAATGTAAACCCCCCCAAAAAAATAAAAAATCTTTGCTGTCACAATGTACAGTATAAGATTTCCTATCATCTGTGCCCAGTCTTGCTACACAGAGTTAATCCAGCTCTGAGAAATCCTCTTTTATTGTTCAGTGAAATAAAACGGACTTACAGAGAAAAACCAAAGTCCGTTCCGCCCCCTTGCTGTGAGTGACAGGTTATTTACATATCTCATGCACTAGCCCGGAGACAGGCATTATTTTTTAATTCCCACCCCCACTCCTTTTCTGAAGTCATGTGGTTACTTTTCTGGATTTTGACTGGATGTTCGTGATTATAGCAGAATTTAGTGTAAGGGGAGTGTAGAGGTGGGCGGGGAGTCTACTGACATCACGACTCCACCCACCGAGCTCCAGACAACAGATCCACCCTCAGAATCTGCAGTTTTTCAGTTCTTATAACAGACAGAGGAGAAACATTTGACAGGTAAGGATACATGCAGGAGGCATCTATATCCTTCTAGATCAGCACTATGGCAGTGGTTTAGAAAGGATGAGTGTGGGTTTTCATCCACTTTAAGTAGAAGCCTCCATTTAATCAAATGTTTTTGTTTGCTGTGATGTTACATTTGGAGATGTAGTTGGCAGTTATTTTCGATAAGACAAATAATACTTTAGATAAAGTAAAAATGACGTCCAGTACAGCTGTGTGCCATTTTCCAGTAAAGTTTGGCCAACCTGTGGCTGCGTTGATAATGGTACTATATCATTTTTCATGCTTTGTAGAGTCTCTTTTCCCAAACAAAGGAAGCTTATCTTTTCAAAAGATAACAATGACAGACTTCCTATGGTTTCTTTTTTTATTAGTATTTTCTGGTGGCATTAAATCAAAATCCAAAATCCTCAAGAATAGATGGATGAAGGTAGTAAAATTATATATTTGCTTGTTCTTCACGTGGTCCACAGGCCCATTGAAATCTGCTCATACATAGGAGCTGTAGCATAAATGTACCCGTTTTTTTGCATTGCTAGAGTGTTGCTTGGATTTTCTTGTTCTAGAAACTCTGAAGCTTAAAAATAACATTTTATATCTTTGCTCCGAGACAATTTGGTAATGTAAGAACATCATTTTTACAGGGCATCCACTGTGACAGTACGTATTTGCTATCTTGCTGTTAAATGCTGTTGTGGAAATTAATGATGTTTGTTTGTGAACAGCTTGTCCAATGGAATGTTTGTAAAATGGAGGCCATTTTCCCATAGGCTCTGTCAATACACACGGTAGGAATAGATGCTTAACCAGAGCTCATTTAAAAAGCAAATATGGCAGTAATTGCTTACTTGTTCTCGTTTGTGAGAAGTGCAGAACATGTTGTAAATGATCATAGAAAGCGAAATACATAAAAAATATGACATGTATGCCTATGAGTTTTTATGGTCCAAGGAAAACACCACTTTTGCTGGAGAACAAATATATGTATTTTCTTGTTTAAGTCTTTTATTAGTCAGGAAAGAGAATAATGGTACAAACAAACACTGGTCCATTACATGGGCAAAAAAGAAGAAGTAAGTAGCACAACAGTAACTAAGATATTTAACACATGAAGGGTGATGCATATGTATAGACATAAGATGCATAACGGGTATTAAGTGGCACAGGCTAAAGTCTAGAACGTGTGAAGAGTGCCTAAATTGCATTCAAATTTTTTATCTAACTGAGAGTGTATGACGCTTGGTAACCAAAGAGCGTTTGCATGAGGGCTCACTGTAGTGCAATGGTGAGTTCTGGAATGTTGGCTGCCCACAAAGGAATGCCTTAAGAGAAGACGGTAGTAGGGGAAAGGCCAAGACTGGTGGGAGGGAAGGAAGAGGGGAGAAGAGCAAGAGAGGAGGGTGTCCCCAGGTACCTCTTGAACGAACCTAGGAATACCATGAGATGCAGGGGCGGACTGACAACTCATGGGGCCCCCAGGCAATAAAAAATTATGGGGCCCCCGGGCTTACAGATGGCCACTAAGCCAGGAGGCAGTACAGAGGCAGGGCAGCTAAAATCTCGGGATTTTCACATCAAAAGCATGTCAGTTTTGGACATATCAGAGGCAGATATAAAAAAAACACAGATTTTTACATACTGTCCCTGGTTTTACTGAGCCTGGCAACCCTGATGGGGCCCCCTAGTGGCATGGGGCCCTCGGGCAGTGCCGAGTGCCTCAATGGTCAGTCCGCCCCTGATGAGATGAAAAGGTCACACAAGCCATGATCCATGCCAAATATAAAGCTCTCTGGTCCCCATGGGTGGCACATTGCCTCCCACCCATGGGGACCAGAGAGCTTTATATTTGGCATGGATCATGGCTTGTGTGACCTTATTTTTAACTCCAAGAACACAAAGTGTAGGGGCCTTCCATGATTTAGCAATAATTTGTTTAACCACTGTTGTGATCTGTAGGAAAAGTTTAAATTGGCATTGTGTCAAGTCTGGTGGCTTCAGATTTAATATTGCACAAATATATGTATTTTTATAGCTACAAAGGCTACTTGTAGTTTGATATTATTCGAAATGATGAATTATTGCATTTCATTGGCAAACCCAGGTTCTTCAAGTGGAATGTTAGATGGTCTTATAGTATGTTACTTTTTTATATTAAATGGAAAATTTTCCTTCATATTTAGGACATGGTATAATTGTACATCTAAAATGACTCTCTACCTGGTTCGTATGAAGACGCCTATTCTTAAAGTGAAAGTTTAGCCATAACGACCTGATAAAAAATAATGGGCCAAATTCTCAAAAGAGATACGCAGACTTAACTGCTGTTCAGCCTGCGTATCTCTGTGCCTAACTTTGGAAACGATTCTCAAAAGGCTTTTTCCAAAGTTAGGCAGAAAATCTGACATGTGTAAGACACTTACACTGTCAGATTTTAGGATGCAGTACCGCATCCGCCACTGGGGGCATTTCTCATTGAAATCCAGCTTTGCGTATGCAAATGAGGACTTAAGCAGATTTTCAAAGCATTTCAGCACTTTGATTTCTGCCTAAGTTCCGAATTTGCCGGCGCAAAATTAGGGCTGGTTTTACAATGTGGAAAGTTAGCCAAACCTTGTAAAGGCCCATTCCAGCGACGGCATTTGGTATGCATTCCTGAGGGAGAACTCCACGGCAATTTTTAAATTCAAAACCGGCATGGGTTCCCCCCCAGGAGCATACCAGGCCCTTAGGTCTGGTATGGGTTGTAAGGAGACCCCCCCCACGCCGAAAAATCGACGTAGGGGGTCCCCCTACAATCCATACCAGACCCGTATCCAAAGCACGCTACCCGGCCGGCCAGGAATGGGAGTGGGGACGAGCGAGCGCCCCCCCCCCTCCTGAGCCGTGCCAGGCCGCATGCCCTCAACATGGGGGGGTTGGGTGCTCTGGGGCAGGGGGGCGCACTGCGGGCACCCCAGAGCACCCTGTCCCCATGTCGATGAGGACAGGACCTCTTCCCGACAACCCTTGCCATTGGTTGTCGGGGTCTGCGGGCGGAGGCTTATCGGAATCTGGGAGTCCCCTCAAATAAGGGGGCCCCCAGATACCGGCCCCCACCCTAAGTGAATGGATATGGGGTACATCGTACCCCTATCCATTCACCTGTAGGCAAAAAGTAAAATGTAGTAAACACACAACACAAGGCTTTTTAAAATATTTTATTATTCTGCTCCGGAGGCACCCCCCTGTCTTCGTTATTAGCTCAATTACCAGGGGGGGCTTCTTCTTCCGCTCTCCGGGGGTCTTCCGCTCTCCGGGGGTCTTCCGCTCTCCGGGGGTCTTCTCCGCTCTCCGGGGGGGGCTTCTCCGGACTCCGGGGGGCTTCTTCCATCTTCTCCCCTCTTCCGCTGTTGACTCGGCGAACCCCGGTTCTTCTGCAGCTCTCCGGTGCCTTCTTCTTCAGCGCTGGCTGCCTGCTATGTTTGTGTGTTAGCTCGATTTCAAACAGGCAGCCAGCGCGGTCTTCTGTGGCGTCAGGGTCTTCTTTTCCTTTCTTCCGATGTTGCCTCGTCGCCTGTTGTCGCTGTAATGATGGAAGCGCGCCTTGCATCCCATTTATATAGGCATCACCGTCCCATCATGCTCCGGCAGGTACCCACGTGGTGGGTGCCTACCCACGTGCACCCACCACGTGGGTACCTACCGGAGCATGATGGGACTTTGATGGCGCTTTTTTTTATAATTATTTGTTTTCCCGGCGCGTCTTTTTTTTTCACCCGTCGCAACTTTAGTGTCCCGTCGAAATTCTCAAAGCCGACCGGCGTTAATTACGTTCGCGCGCTGCACGTCGGGAAAATGACGTCACACGCATGCGCAGTACGGCCGGCGCGGGAGCGCGCCTCATTTAAATTTTAAACGCCCCCAGGAGAGGAGGACCGCCTTACGACGGCGGCACTTAAGTTACACAGCGTGTAATTTCTACCTAAGTGCTTTGACGATCAGGCACTTAGGTAGAAATTTTAAGTCAGTGTAACTTAACTGCTGAAATTTAAGTTACGCAGAGTTTTTGAGAATTTGGCCCAATGTTCTTTAGCAAGGAACATACGTTCCAGATTAATAATTATGCTACCAATATTGGTGCGTGCTGTAAATTGTCTCCGGCTTTGTTCGTTTCTTCTTGCTGGAACCCAGAGCCCCTGAGAAGCAATAAATCTTTTAGGCTGTCAGCAGATCGGCCTGCCGAAGAATAGAGAGCAATGGATCATGTGCAGAGCAGGGTGAGATGTTACCCAATGTACCTAATTTTATCCCTTTGCATTCAGCCCCATGCAACAGACAGAGCAGTTGGTTTATAGAAAGTGAATAGTATCGCATCAGCTGTGTTAACTCACCTGCACAGAATTTGACAGGTTTTCAGGAATGGCACATGGTCTCAGGCGCAGAGCCCATGCAATCATGTCTTTGCACCTGTCTTGGTGTGCCTGTCAAACTTGGCTGGGCAGGTGGGTCTGTTCAGTCAATGCACTCTCATTGACTTTGAATAGGCTGCCTGCATGCAGCTCAGTGGTGAATAAAATGTAAACAAAATGGCTGCACGGGACTGAGCCCTAACTAGCCCAAACTCCTCTTTCTTTTCCCTCGTTGGCTAATTTTTTAATGTGTGTGTATATATAGAAATTGTTTTTGTTATTTTTTTTTCATTTGTTTATAGTTTTGTGGTGTAAGCAATAATTTTTTTTTTTACAAACTGAATGTTTGGCTATGAAATTACTTAAAATCTCAACAACATATAATTTCTGAAAGCAAAGGCCCTGCAGAATAAAAAGATGGCAGTTACAAATTTTTATGTCATACAAAAAAAATAAAGACTGTTTGTCAAATTCAAAATTTTCAGTAAAAAAAAAATGTGAAATGATGAAAAATGATGGTACCCAAAATTATCACTAGACTACAATCCAAGTGCCTTTTTTTTTAAAAAAATGATCAGTTTAGAGTTGACTGTAAATGAGGAACCAAGAATTATTACTCTCAGTCCACCATTTGTGGTAATATCCAATATGTGTATTGTTTACATACTTGTGCATGTCCCAAAGCGGAATGAAAGTCTCCATACTTACCTGTATAACAGTCCTGCTTCAGCATCTTCTTCTGAGTTCTAGTCTTCAGGCCTCTTCATTACTGGCAAGGCATGATGTTAATCCTGCACATGCCCAAGAGGCCATCATCCTGACACTTGGAGACCAGCCCGGCACTGTAAGCTAAGCTGCGCATGTGCAGCTAAGTTTACGGTGTCAAAGGAGATGGCAAGCAGGCAGGTTGTGCATTTTATTGCAGAAGAAACCTCTTTTGTATATGCAGAAGAAAAGCATGTCTCTATATCTCTTCACAATAAAAGCCTGCCTGCTCACAGGTTTTTACAGCAGTATTTTCGTTCCACTTTGAGCATATATTTGTGTTTATATGTGTGTACATGGGAGACCGTTTTTAGATTTTATTTAATTTTTTTACATTTTTTAAAGTTGCTTTTATATTTATTTACTTATTTTTATTGCTGTCACAAAGGGGCCCATTGAGCAGGTGACAAGTACTCTTTCCAGTTGTGAGTTTGACAGCTCTGAACCCAAAAGTGCTCAGAGCTAAGCACTTCCAGGTTCACACTCTGAGCATTGGGGAATGGATGCTCCTCATTGTTCTCCTGCTCACCATCCTGACAATGTTTATT